>NC_087062.1:65904762-66101977 GCF_963678635.1 Symsagittifera roscoffensis
AAAGAAGCTCATTTGCCATGAATGATTTGTTACAACCAATTTGGAACGATTTATAAGACAGATTAAGTCTCCGCTTACGCGTTAATAGCGCGAAATATATCGCGCGTTAATTGTCCCAAATTGGTCAAAATGGCAACCTTTTAACCCCCGTAACTTTACGAAAAATGATCACAGGTAAATATCTTTTCAAATTTGAGCTCAGGACAACGATACCTTTCGAATGATATAAAAAATTCCGTCAAAAATGGCTAGTTAAAAAGTCGAAATTTGTCGGAAGAAAAAAAACCCACCCCGAGCACAAATATTCCGTCACTTTCGTATCGAAAGTCGGAACAACAAGCAATTGGCTTTGCTTTGATGTACTAGCAGACTGGCTTATTTTATGAAACTAATTCTCAAACTGTCGGATTGTGATAAAAATGACAAGCACGGTATTTGTCAAATTCCGAACACATTGGGTCGGAATACACGACCTATGCAAATTAATGGCTCATGTCGAGGAAAATCTGTTGTTGTCTTTGTTGTGGGTGGTAAAGGCGAATGTATAAAAGCCATTATTGATCTCATTATAAGGCGCAAGCTATCTTGTTTCCGTGCGTAGTAAACGAAAAAGTATGCAGTCAAAAACAAAGCCTATTGGACATTTGGAAAAACTCATGATACAAAAAAAAAAGAATTTAATATTGTTCAAAGAAAAATCATTTAGAAACAAAGTTCTTTAAATTTCAAAAATCATTTATGACAAAACTGTCACAAAAAAAACGTTTTTATTCCGCTGGGAAACTTAAAAGTCAAAACCAACTTAGGAATTCAAAAGATACTCGCCATTTTTTCCATGACATTTGCATTTTCATAATTGGAAAGCGTTATCTCACTGCATGATTTCGGCTGAACAACTGATTTCAGCTGAAAAAAACTGCAAAAAAAAAACAGATTTAAGCGTGATCAATTTTGAGGAATTTTTTTTGAAAAAACAGACACCACACGACCTGAATTGGTGTTTTTTCTTCATTGAAGCCAAATGATTTCTTCACAACATTCATTAAGACATCACAGTCCATAGAAGAAGTTTTAAAGCGCCGCCTGGAACTTTATCAAAAATGATCACAGAAAAGTACATGAATACATTTGAACTCCAGTCAGTATCTTTGTGGGGTTATTGAAAAACTTCCACTGGAAATTTTCATTTCGATCTCTACTTTGGTTTGAACAAAAAACACCTCGAGCCAGAAGCGGAACTAGGATTTTCTTGAGTGGGCGGATTTTCAAAATATTTTCGAAAATTTTGTGAACTTTTTTTAGGTCGACCAAATTGGTTTTCCGATTGGAAATTTACCGCAGCAGTACCTCCATTCAAGCAATTTGCTGAGAAATCTGTCATTGATAACATAGTCAACAGACGGTTGGAAAGAGTATAAGAAAGCAAGTTAACCGAAATGGCTGCCTTGTTATTTCGAACTTCCGAATTTCAAAGAACAACATAGCTGGCCTTAAGACTCTTTGAATTTCAAGAAAAAATGAGATCGCCGCTTTTTGATTAAACTAACCCAAATTGATAAAACTGGATCAATAGGTGAACTCATTATTCCGCTGGGAAATCTTAAAATTAAAGTTACTTACGAAGCTAGAAGTCGTTCACGATTATTGCATCATTTCCGCTTTCGTACTTGATTAATTAATTAAGATCATATATCCACGGGGGAAAGGACCAACACAAGAGCTGTACAGCTCATCACGGCGAACCGTTGTTGTGCCCCTGTTTAAGAACTACATGCAATTATTTTTTTTTGGTTATTTTTCTGGGCTGGGTAATGTTGCTTCACCCTCAAGCAACGAGCACGGATCATGGTGGGCCTCGAACATCCGACCTTTCGATTGAGAGGCGGAGACGTAACCACTTCACCACTTGGAGAGCGTAGTTTGCCTACCTTTCAGCAAGTCAATTTCAATTGAACTTACGAAGAAATCAATCGCCAAACCACATAAGATCAAATTTGGCGTGAAAATCATTCGACCTGTATAAGTGCCTTCATTACGTTCATTGACAATTTAAAAACCCAAAGAATTCATCAGAACTTATGTTCTGCAAAACCTAGAGTCAACTTTTTCAAATAAAAAAGTGACTTTTTCATTAAACAATATGTTTGATTATGACTTTTTGGGATAAACTATTAGAATTAAGCTAGTTTTAATAAAAACTAGCAGAGCAGCGTGTGAAGGTCGAAAAAACCAACACCCGTCCCGTAAGCTCATGTCATTTACTTTGCAGCTCCTGGTTGAGGCTCCATTCCGATATGCCAATTTTTATTCATAATTTAAATTAATCCAAAAACTATCAAAATGTTCAGATAAACAGTTCAGATTATAATCTAGCGCATTTTAAAAACACGTGTTTATATATTCATATAAGGTTCAATTGTAGCTTTAATCATGCATCATAATATACAAGAAGGATTGATATTGGAGTAATCAACGCCGAAATGCTTTGCAAAAATATTCCAGTACTTCTGACGATAAAATGTGAAAAAAAAACACTTTTGATGAGAAATATTAGTCAACCATTCAAAACGCTACCGGCCTTGATTATACATTAACACTACTCGAATAGCTGCTCAATATATGCATAAATTTAATGAATGTTTACTGAGTTATAAATAAGCCTTCTTCACTAGATCCAGGTTCTTATCACTTCATGAGTCTTTGGAAGCATATCAATGAAAGGTCCATTTCGATTGACTCTAATATATTTCATTAACATGATTAACAATTCGGTGAAGTGGCGATTCAGTGTTGCTGTTGTTGCTTTGACTTAGGAAACAGCTTCTGTCTAATCTCTGGCATCTTGGTATCCTTGACTGTTGCCAGTCGCGAATCCAGAGTGTTCACTACTCGGATGCGTCTACCCCTGGCCTCTACTGCTTCCACTCCGATCTGATCGTCTGGTAGGTAGTCGTTATTCGCTATTGTCACATTCACACTCCTCTTCGTGGCCTGCTTATACTTCTCAACCGCCTCGGGAACTACCTAGATGATTCGCAAAAATTTACTTTTTCGTACCCCCCAGTAAACAAATATTAAGAGTCACGAAAACAAGAGACAGAAAACTGACCTTTTGCGCAACAATCAGAAAAAAGTGGCAAAACTTTAATAACTGGAGCATAAAACCAAGATTTTGAAATGTTTGTGATGAAAGCTGAAAAAAATTTATAATTTGTTTGATTTGATCCAGAATTTTTTTAAGTAATCAGTTATTTTTGCATTTCAGGCAATAATTGAGTAATGGTGCTTGAAAAGAATTGAAGAATTTGCAAAGATTCTACGCAACGACATTGCTCGAAACAAACTGATGTTGTGTACTTGTTGGAGGAGGTTGACGTCATTGCGTCTGCACTTCAGTTCCACCTCGTTCTCAAGAAGCTGAAAAAGACACTGGGTCACCAGTCCCCGCATTATTTTAGCCAGCAAATTCGGGTCCTGTTGGGCTATCTTGGCTAGTCGCACCCGCGCCTCGTCTATAACCGCCCCTATGTGTTCCTCCCTACAACAACACAATCCACCCATAACTCAAAACAAATACAAATTTAAACAAGGATATCCGGTTACTGTGCAAGTAGCACAGAATGTTCCGACCACAGTCTTAAAAAAATACAAAAAGGTTTTCTCAAATTGTTGTCGTTTTTTTTCTGCATGCTGTGATAAAAAAATCTAAATCTAAATGATAAAAAAATCTTAAAAAAAATAGAGCTTAGGCCTATTTGAGAGTCTTAGTAAAATAGGTCAATTGGAAAACAGTTTTTGAAGAAAAATGACTAGAAAAACGAAAAAAAATTTTTGTAAAATTTGAAACTTAAGTTTTTGATTTCCAAAATTGCGCTAAAAAACTCCAAAAACTACCTTTTCTTCAGTAAAACTAAGTTTACACGGCTAAAAAGCTTAAACAATCCATTGCAATTATTATCTACCTTACTAATTAGCTCGAAATTAGACCAAAAATTTCAAACCGGTTTTTCTCGACAAAGTGAAATTTATTTTTAATTTTTTTAAATGTTCGAATCACAATTGAAAGGGCTTTAATATGATATATCACTAAACCCTGTCCGATGGTTATTTGTGATAGCCGATTTTGCGTGAAAAAAAACTAAAACCGAATTCAAAGTTCCTCCCTATTTTCAATGTACAGAACAAAAAGATATTTCAAAATACTAATACAGGGTTGAAGCGAAGCTCGTACCACCTACGAAATGTAGATTAAAGACACCGATGAAAAAAGAGTTGAACCAAAACATCGTTAAACTTTAACTGAAAGCGTGAGAACCTACATCACAAAAACTGAAAATTTTAAAAGAGGTCTTCTAAATTGTCCGATGTAGATGCAAATTGCTTAAATTTTTGTCAGAAAAATATAGATTTAATATACAAAACTAAATTACGAAAAAAAACTTGAATATGACAAAGTAATTTTTTTTTCAAATCAGACAAGACGTCATTAGCACTGGATTGAAATATCTTACATCATTGATAAATCAGGTCAAAACGAATGCCATTAAGTAAGCATAGAAGAAAATCCGATGAACAGTTTGGTGTTTAAAAAAAAGTATACGCCCTATTTCAAGATCCTTTCATACTTTCTTTCTGCGTTCTCCTGAAATACAGCCAAAATCAAATTCAAGAACATAGCCAACAGACAGTAGGAAAAGAGTCAATGAACGCTATTAAACAAAAAATATTGACTTGTAGTTTGATTGAAAAAATCTCAATATTCGAATTTCAAAAAATAATAAATGGCCTGGAAGCTCTTTGAATTACTGAAACAATTAATGATTTTTGATAATATTAACCCAATTTGAGAAAACTGGATCAATAGATAAATTTTTCAGTTCGATAAATGTTTTATTTGAAGCTCAATCTGCTTCAAATAAAACTTTATATATAGGCCCCAACTGTCTACGACATTTGAACTTTATTCTTTGCCGAACCTAATTGTGCCACATTTTTGACATGAATATGCCGCCAAATTAGTAAACTGAAAGACTCAAAACTCAAAAAGAAATCATTTAAAAGCAACAACAAAACTACGATTTGAAATTGGAATCGTAATCAACCAAAACGTATTGCCATTGTCATTGGCGCACAATAGTTTTTAAAACAAAGAAACCGAAACCAAGGTTTTTTTTTGTTTGAAAAATCAACGAACCCATCCTTATACTAACCAATCATATTGTTTACTTTTTTTTCCTTTTTTTTGGATTGTAAGTTCCAAAGAAAAAAAAACTCAAAATCATTTTTTTTGTTACAATACAATTGCGAGGGTTCCATGTAATCAAAGGAATTACATATTGGCCATTTAACATTTTTGTCTGACACGTTAAAACGTGAATTAAGTTTAGGAGACAAAGTCAATTAAAAATGAATTCAACCTATGGTGCTGTTTTTAAAGTCATAGAAACAGACGTAGAAATTTTAGCAAAAGCAATTAACCAAGCCATAAGCGATTCCGACGAAGTACAGATCATAAACGATTTCTTAACGGAATTTAAGAGCTTGCTTGACGATGCCAATAACGAAGCAGTCAAGATAATACGCACCGGGACGGACTAGCAAGACTCAATCATTGAACGATTGAAAACTTTGAAAGTTTTGTACCGAACGATCCAACTACGATCAAAACGATACGAGCGTACCCTTAACAACACTGCCACGTCTTCTTTAAACTCATCACGAGTAGCCAGCAACGTCTCGACGCCTTCAATAATACGACAAGCCTTGGAAAATCTTCCCCTTCGACGCCAAACGGAAAGTTTAACCCGTAGTACCACTACAGAAAACGTCACCATGGACCAGGACACCCCGGACAATTTGCCACAATTTTCAGGATTGCCAGCAATCTTCAACGCTACTTCAAACCACAGATCAAATTCCGCCCTGGACAATTCAGGACTCCTACTTCGCCCCGGATCTAACAGCGACGCCAATACCTTGGATCATCGCATTCATCAACAACAAACAGAAACTCTTGGAACTCAAACTGCTCATGGAACTCACCTCCATCCTCAGTCAAACCTCTCATTGCAGCAGCCGAACGTCGACTTGTCACAAAGTTCAAACCTTCAGCCGAACCACCCAGAAGCTCAACTTCAAGGAACGTCTATAGAATTGAACAATGGAACTCAACTCCATATCGAAAATCAGCAATTGACAGCAACAGTGGGACAAAGACCGAACTCAGAAGCTCAACTTCATGAAACGTCACCGCACTCCAACCCTGGAACTCAAATCCAAGTTTTCAATCAGCAGATGAACGCACCAGCAACCCAACAAAGAAATGTTTCAGCGCCAATATTTCTTCCGACAGCAACTTCAAAAGCAGCTCAGAGTCAAATGATTGGACAGCAAATCACACCCCCAATCCTTGCTCCCCAGACAGCTAGCACCCCACATGGACTATACCAGCCTTCAACAGAACCAGCCTCCAAGTCAGCAACAGAGGACACATAATCCGAATAGCGCCTTTAGACCCATCTTGACGATTGGAAATCAGAATTCAACCAATCATCCCCCCACCAACGTGTTCAGTGGACACCAGACGACAGCTAAGGGTATCACAAACATCAACGGAGTACCGATACCAGCACAACCAGCACTACTGCCAACAAACCAAGGAGATCAACGAACAGCAACAAATTGGACCTCCAGCCAGCCGACCATGACTCACCAATGTACACAACCTGCCATACGATCGTACCAGGAAGGATTTCTGGGAACCACGACAGCATACAACCCTACGAACATGCCGACATCATCAACAACAGCCTTCACTCATGCAGGCTGCAGGGGACCAACAGGAACAACTCACCCAAATATCAACCGACCTCCCCCTCATCAACATGCAGTCCATCAACATGCAGCACATCAACATGCAGCACATCAGAACCAGCCGACTTATTTTCCGATTCCGACCAACCTTGGAACAGCACCGACAGACCACAACCATCATCAAACGATCTCGAAGACATTCAGGAAATCAGTGCCCATTGTCAAACCATTCATATTCGACGGAGAACCTGAACAATGGTTAGATTGGATAGGACTGTTCAACGCAACCATCAACAGCACCGACATGACAAACTCGGAAAAGATTACACATCTGCAGAAACTTGTATCCGGAGATGCCAAATCTCTCATCCGAGGATATGGATGCAATGGAGCAATGTATGACGCAGCCCTTCAGCGACTGGAAAACGACTTTGGTAACCCGACGAAGATAGTTACATCCTTCCTTCGACGACTCGACGCCATCAGCGGCCCCAATCTACGACATATCAGAAGCTACAAGGACCTCGCCAACTTCCTACAGACAATGGTCGTCGATACATTCACGACACTTGGATTCCAGCACGATCTACACTCTACGACAAATGTCCAAACAGTTTTGTCAAAACTGCCTACCCCTTGCCGACTAGAATGGAATAGATACAATCTGCAATGCAACATCAGACAACCATCACTCATCGACCTCACCAATTGGTTCAACATCTACGCTGAAGCATGCAGCGAGTTGCCGAGCAACAACAACAACACCAAAAACAGCAGCAGCAGCAACAACTACAACAGCAGCAACACTCAAGGATCATCATCCAACGGTCACACTCACCAACATGGACCATCGGATCACCGCGCCAATCAGCACAACCGGAACCAGCAACGCAGCCAGCTGCAACATAAATCTGGACAAAAAGATCAACGACGAGATTTTTGCCCGGAGAAACGCAATTGCCAGTACCTTGGAAAATGCCAACACTTCATCGCAATGAACCCAAAGGACAGATTACAGCATGCCAGGGACCTACAACTATGTTTCAACTGCCTCACCCCCACAAGTTCGCCGACTGTCAATCAACGCAAACATGCCGGACGGACGGATGCAGCAAGAAACACTACAAACTTCTGCACAACAGCAGCACCTACAACTCGACGACAGAGGGAGACAGCCAACCGGAACTCCAGACAACATGACGACACCACCAAATGCAGCACCAGCATAAGCAGAAGGAAATCGACTCGCCACATTCCGACCCTGCCAATAACGATCTCTCATGGCAAACATAGAGTTCATGCCTATGCAATGCTTGATTGTGGAAGCAAACTGACGTTGCTTAAATCATCAATCGCCCTCCAACTCAAACCAGATCTGCAATTAGACGACACCATCCAGCTAAACCAAGCACTGACATCATCAGACACAGCTTCTACAAAGATGACGATCGCGATTGGACCCTACAACCAGCAAAAGCAGCCATTTCAACTAAATGACATCGACGTCATAATGGATTGGAACCTTTCCCAATTCAACCCTGAACTCGTCAACTCCATCTGCCAAAGGAACGAGCCACTTCAACACATTCGGATAACCACACTGCCCTCGAAAGAAATCGGAATCATCATTGGATGCGATTTCGCCGAACTCGTGACACCTTCAGAAGTAATCCATTCAAAACAAAATGTGCCTATTGGATGGAAAACGCCACTTGGATGGTCTCTCTGTGGACGAGACAATGCAGCGACACCCAACGACATCAACACAATCAACTTCACGACAGACGATACACTGTTTCGCCACGTAGCTGAATGGATGAAATTGGACGCCGAAGGGATTTCAACTGACCAACGCAGCCTCTCAACAGACGACAAGGAAGCTCTCCGCATTTTGGAATCTTCAACCGCTTGCCCAATGGACACTACGAAGTTGGAATGCTTTGGAAACGTGGACAACAACTGCCAAACAATAGATGGCTTGCCAAGAAGCAGCTCGACAGCCTTCTCCAAAGACTGAAGAGAAACACCGAGATGGCACAGAAATATCAGGAGACCATCGACACCGACTTGCAGAAAGGTTTCATAGTCAAAGTTGATGATTCCCATGAAGACTCAACAGGAAAATGGTACCTTCCTCATCATCCAGTGACAAACATCAATAAACCTGGCAAGGTACGCCGAGTCCTTAATTCATCGAGCATCTACAAAGGAGTATCACTCAACAGCAACCTACTAACTGGACCAGACCTCCTCACAAACCTTACTGGAATCGTTATGCGATTTCGCGAGGACCAAATCGCTATTTCTGCCGACATTGAAGCAATGTTCATGCAGGTCTTCGTGAGCCCAGAGGACCAGCCGTATTTGCGATTTCTGTGGAAGGACAACACGGGCCAACCCGCAACCTTCCAATACACCCGCCACATCTTCGGAGCTACCGACTCACCATGTGTTGCCTGCTACGCCACTCGACAATGTGCGAAGGACAATGCCGACAAATATCCAGCCTTGGAGCAAATCACAAAACGCAACATATACATGGATGACCTATACAAAGCCGTTTCAACACCGACGGAAGCGACACAGTTAATGAACGACCTTCAAAAGATGTTCAGCCTTGGAGGTTTCAACCTCACAAAATGGACCTCAAACTCTCAACAATTCCTCACAACAGTCAACGAGAACTACTTGGAAAACAGCGACAGCCTCACCAAGAAGGAACGACCCCTCGAAAGAGTTCTTGAAGTGAAATGGAAACCAGACACGGACGTCTTTCTTGTGGAAGCAAAGAAGTTTCACGCCATTGACAAGAAGGACTTAACGCAGCGCAAACTGTTGAAGTTTGCTTCTTCAATATTTGACCCGCTTGGAATTACGATGCCGCTGACAATTCGACTACGACAATCACTTCAACTTGCCTGGAGTAATGGACCTCAATGGGACAAACCTCTAAACATGGAGCATTTAACAGACCTCAACGATTGGATAGACAAGCGAAGCCAATTCAACATCTGCCTGCCCCGGATTTACTTCAAACCAGAAACGAAGATACTGGAAACCCAACTCCATGTATTCAGCGACGCCTCTGAACTTGCCTTAGCATCAGTTGCTTACCTCAGAATCAGATACGACGACGACACAACGGAACTCAAGTTCGTCATTGGAAAAGCCCGAGTAGCACCCATCAGCAGAATGACAATTCCAAATCTCGAGCTTCAAGCCACCACTAACGGAGCTAAACTGTCTCGTTTCATCAAAGAACAACATGACACACGAATCGACAGTACGACACTATGGACAGATAGTACAACAGTTCTTCATTGGATAAACTCGCCGAATCAACGAAACCGGATCTTCATTGCCAACCGCCTGAATTTCATCATGGACTCAACATCTCCACTGGAAAGGAGATACGTGCCCAGCAAAGACAACCCTGCAGACGACGGAACACGTGGTTACAAAGCATGTGACATGACTACCGATTCACGATGGATCAAAGGACCAGACTTCTTGTTGAGACCATCATCAGATTGGCCTAATCACCCGCCAACACAACCTACAGCCGATAGTCATCTGACAGACAACGACCCACAACCGCCAACATCAGTAATCGACTTCAACCGATTTAGCACTTGGACAAGAGCACTCAGAGTTACTTCATATGTTCTTCTCTTCGCAGAAAACATCAAAAAGAAGACACGCCAAAGCCTCTCACTTCAACACCTCACCTTAGGATTCGCATGGATCATTAAACACTCACAGAATCAATCATTCCCCAAGGAAATAGCATGCCTGACAAAGAAATCTGACATTTCACCCCGCAGCCCTCTACAACCTCTTTGCCCCTTCATCGACGATCACGGATACTTACGTGCCAAAGGACGACTACAGAAAGCCCCGCTTCTACTTTGCAGCCGACATCCAGTCATTCTGAACGCAGAAAACTACCCAATACAACTCTTCATGAAGCAAACACACGAAATAAATTCCCATTGTGGAATGGAACACACCCGAAGCATTCTTCAGCAGGACTTTTGGATCATAAGATCACGCAAGCATCTGAAGAAAACTATTCGACAATGCATACCTTGCCGACGCCTTCGACAGGAACCAGTGAAGCCTCTGATGGCAGATCTACCCCTACAACGACTCCCTTTATCGGAAAACAGTTACCCCTTCTACTCAACAGGAATTGACTTCTTTGGACCCTTTGCCACGCGGAACAACGACGAGTACAGTAAGCGATACGTTCTCTTCTTCACCTGCCTCGTCACGCGAGCAGTTCATTCAGAAATATGCCAGCAAATTGACACAAACTCAACTCTACAAGCCATACGCCGTTTCATCGCTAGACGCGGTAAACCCAGGATCATCTCTGACAACGGAAAAGCCTTCGTTGCAGCTGACAAGGAATTACAGGAAAGCCTTTCTGAGATTCAACACAGCAACGACTTCAACAATCAATGCCAATTACTTGGAATAACCTGGAAGTTCAACCCACCTGCAGCTCCTCACTTTGGTGGATCATGGGAACGCCTCATAAAAACATTTAAGATTGCCTTCTACAAAGTCATTGGAACACGGGCACTGGACGACGAAACTCTGTCAACCTTCACGTGCGAGGTTGAAGCTATGATGAATTCTCGCCCGCTAACCCACGTCTCATCAGACCCAACCGACGACGAGCCCCTTACACCCAATCACCTTCTACTAGGACGACCAACAAACAATTTGCCTCCCGGATTGTTTCTCCCTCGCCACACAACGGACAAGAAAACTTGGAAACAAGCTCAAGCCTTGAGTCAACAGTTCTGGAACAGATACCTCAAAGACTACTTGCCAACCTTGACAACCCGAACGAAATGGACAAAGCAAGTGGAAAATCTTCAGCAAGGAGACCTTGTATGGATACTGGAAGACCTAACGCCTCGAGGTCTTTGGCCCCTGGGACGGGTACTTCGTACGCGAAATTAAAACTAGCAGGGGGATTCTACACCGACCAGCAGTCAAACTCTCGCGAGTATTGGACCACAGTAACAACTAGATGACCAACATGATCAACGACAGCTAACAACTAGATGACCATTACAATCAACGACGACGTACCATCAGCTTCAACGAACAATTTTCTAATTTGCAACCTGCAAATGGGCCCGGCTATGTCTACGACATTTGAACTTTATTCTTTGCCGAACCTAATTTTGCCACATTTTTGACATGAATATGCCGCCAAATTAGTAAACTGAAAGACTCAAAACTCAAAAATCAATCATTTAAAAGCAACAACAAAACTACGATTTGAAATTGGAATCTTAATCACCCAAAACGTATTGCCATTGTCACCAACAAAGTAAAACTAATAAAATTAATTGTGTAAAAAAGTGAAACGAAAATTGGGTTGAATTTTTTTTCGAAATTTACACATTTCAAAAAAATAAAGAGCTTCAACGTCAGCATCATCTTCAAGATTCTTTTTCAATCAAAACTCTTTTCGTAAAACTAGTCCAATTAAAGAAAACTGGATGAAGAAGTGTTTTTATTACCCTGGGAAATCTAAAAAATGAAATCCACTTTCGAAATTAGAAGCCATTCAAATTTTTCGTGTCATTTGCACGTTCGAAATCAGAGAGCGTGATTTTCTTCCTTTCAGCAAAGGAAAATGAATTAAAATGAAACTGCGAAAAATCAAATTTGATCGTGGAAAAAATGGCCAAATCTTTTAATAAAAAACACAACATACAAGTGATAAATCACTTCGTTCAATAACTTATAAAAAAACTACTGCTGATACCTTAAAAGGCAATCGGAACATTCAGAGCTTTCAGACCCTGATACGAGCAGTCTCGTGCTTTAACAATGTAGGTTTAGGCTTTAAACTGAATGCATACCTACGGGATCCTTTATACAGGGACACAAATTTTGGTAGTCAGAAATTCATTTGTATTCTTTGTTGTTTGCTCATGAAGACACCAATCGATGAACAGCTAACTGGCCTTTCTGGCGTTCTTCTAAGATCGGATTTTTTCTATTATTGAGACGTTATGAACATCATAATCGAGTATGTTCCCTTCTTGGAAAAGAATTTATTACGATTACAATAGATAAAAGCCGTCCCATTATTGCCTTTGTATATCCACCCACCTGTGTTTGAGGACTTTGAGTCTCTGCTGGTTGATCTGAGTGGAGATGTGGATCTTCCTCTGCAGCTCAATCTGCTTCAGCTTCTTCTCCTTCTCCGCGTCCAGTCTAGTCTTGGCTACATTTATCATCCTATTCTTTTCCAGATTGTAGTCCGCAATAGCCTAAACAACACCGAGGGGTTTTAAATGATCGATTAAGATATTATTGTCGGTGAAAAAAATATGTATTTACTCTAAATGGTCGTTGAATAGAATCTCTATTATCTTCGATTGTACTTTCGTGAAAAAAAAAACAACAGTATGCAAACAACCAGAATCAGAGGCCAGGGGCCCCTCCAAAAAATTAACCGGATACTCGAATTAAAAATCAACTAACGTTTAACGCGCCTCATCGCATTTATTGGAAATAAGATCTACATCCTTTGAGTGTACTTTGACAGCACCCAATTACCGGGTTGGTAATTTCGAATTTTGTAAATTTTTTTAATGAAATTTTGAAAACCATAAAATTTTGTAGTTTTTTAATAAAATTTTGTGAAGTTTTATAGTTCTTTGAAAAATTTTAAAATGACCTAAGAAATGTAACATCTCGGAACTAAAAGCAATTGAGCAGTCGCATTTGCGACTACTGAAGAGTACTATCACGGTACTCAATTACAGCGTTGGGAATTTCAAATTTTGAGAAACTTCAAATTAATTTTATTTCAAAAACTTTATTTGAAAAACCATAAAAAACGTCATATCTCTTAAACTACAAAGATTTGAGCAGTCACATTTGGAGACAAAATTCGCAACCCCTGAGAGTACTATGACAGCCCCCAGCTACAATGTTGGGAATACCAAATTTTGAAGAAAAAAATTAAATTAGCGAAAATTGCAACTCCTGAGAGTACCTCCACAGAGTCGCCTTATAGAGATAGGAACTTCAAATTTTGTGACATTTTTATCTGATTTCTTTGAACAATTTTAAAAAAGACATAAAAAACGTCATTATCTCGAAAACTAAGAGCATTTGAGCAGTCGAATTTGGACGCAAGGTTTGCAACTTGGAACGCTTGAGAGTAGCTCACAGTACCTAACTGCAAGGTTGGGCATTTCAAATCTTTTCAATTTTCCAAAATCAGTTTTTTGCAAAATAAAAAAAGAAATCATAAAATACGTCATATCTCAAAAACAAAACTAAAAAGTTTTGAGCAATCAAAATTGGAGGCAAGATTGCCCATTCTTGACAGTACTCTGACAGCACCCAACTACAGGGTTGGGAATTTCAGTTTCGTGAATTATTTTGTAATTTGAGTTTTCTGAAAATTTGTGAACAAAACCACAGAAATCGTCATATCTCGTAAACTAAAAAGATTTGGGCATTCATAATTGGAGGTCAAATTCAACCCCTGGGGAAACCCTGATAGCATCCAATTATTTGGCTGCTTATTTTTTAACTCGGTAAAATAAACACTAAATTCAAACTGGAAAATCGAAAAAAATCTTAACCATTGAAAAATACGGCAAAGCTTAAAAAAGAGCAGGCCGAGTGGGTTAGGCAAAGGTCTCTCAACACGAGGTTCATGGGTTCGAATCCCACTGCGGTCACGGTTGGAGGGGTCCCAGTATCATCCGCCTCCTCAAGGTGGGACAGGCTGCGGCAAAATGGATGACAGTACCCTCCCCTATTGTTGGTCCTGCAATGAGCAGGACCGGGGGCCAATTAAAAAAAACAAAGCTTAAACGTGAACAAATTCTTTCGTTAAAAATGCAAAAATAGCACATTGAAAAAGCTTACAGGTAGCAAGCTAGTGAAGCCCGCAAATAAATACATAATGGATCACAAGTTTCCAAAACTGACACCTTTTATACAGAAAAAGCGCAAGGAGTGGTGACAAAAAAAGCATTATGTACCTTTCTTAGAAACAAAAAATCAATCGATAGTAGCAAAGAATAGATATATATTGTTTTGCTTTTATCTTAGATTATCGATTATCTTTCCATCTTTCCAAACCCCTGGCCACACAAACCGTAATGCACGATTTCGAAAAAGTAACAGATATACTTGATTTTTGGATGCTGCCTTGGATTCAGTGTTTCAATAAGCTGATTGATTATCATAACCCCTACCTTAACGCCAACTCGAACCCCAAAGGTTCAAAGGCAACCGATTTACCTCTACACCAGGTGGGAAGCAGAATAGACGTAGTTAAGGTTAAGTTCAACTTCAAACAGATTTACGGAAGTTATTTACAGAAAAAATCTAGTCACCGATTACACGACACTTGCTCTAACAAGTGTGATAAGAACACAGCTAAAATGAAAAACAAAAAAAGAATAATTTGGGGATATTCATGAAACGCTGCAGAAAATTCGCAATCGGCCAGGAAAAAATGGCAGCTTTCCTTATTTTTTATTCATTTTGTCACAAGACTTAATAACAAAATGTAAGAGTCTTTTAACCTATAGCGGATCTAAAAATTCATCGAGGGGAAGCCAGTTCTTTTTTCAGGTCGACCAAATTGATTTTCCGAACGCACCCAGAACACTATAAAGACCCAATATTGACATTTTTGACATAGGCGAAGCTGCGCTTCGCAAACACTAGCGAGAACACAAGAAAGCAGCTCTATAAGTAAAATAAAAAGAGAAAGAAGCCTCGAATTAGTTAAAACTCTGCTACGTGCCGGATTCAGTCCTGCGACCTAGAGATTATACGTTTCAAGCAGTAACCACTCAGCGAGGGACGCTCAGCATTTCCCAAACACAACACAAATAAAACAGATGCTACGAAATTTCCAATGCTACAGATTGTGATTATAGCAAAAGCGCCACCAAATGAGCACTTTTATTATCGAGTTAGGTTGAAAAAAAAAAGAAGTTTCGTACTAATACACAAAGATCACGGGGTAAAAAATAAATTAATAATGCCGTTTTGGGACACTTTATGAAAAAACTTGGCCAAAAAATTGCGTTTTTTTTTCGGCGCACTACTCTTCAAAGTCAAAATTAGTTTATATTGGCGTATATATGGAGAAAAACTTTAGGGTCAGTCGATCGAAACTTGATGTCACAAAACAATATCAAAGAGGGTACCCTTTGGTTGGTGGGTACAAACCTTTTGAGTAATTTCGTTAGCCTTTTCCTTGGCGTCCTGTTGAATAAACGCTACCATCTGCGAAATCTGTTTCTGCACATCTTGGTCCGAGAGAGTCATTATTGCAGGCGGGGTTAAATTTATTTCACGCTATGTACTATCTGAAAATTAAATCGATGTTTGAGATTGAGAAAAAAAAGCAGAATATTTCCCTCGTAATTGATTTAAATTAACAAATGATGATTTAGCTCGGAAGGATTTTCAAAACTGCAGACGCCAAAGTATAAAAGCTCAGCCCCTCGCCTCCGTTTCACAGCAAAAATATTTGAATCGGAATATAGCCTGATAAATGACGAATACAGTATTGTTCTAATCTGTTTGTAAATCCAATCAAGAGATAAAATCAATCATGAGCTGAATTAGCTCATCAAATAATATATATAATTCTGTTATTTGATTACATCAATCTGAACTGCCAAGTTTTGAGTCATCAAATTTATGTTGAAACAGTGCCATTTCATTTAGAAATGGGTTATGAGAAAAATTATATCTCAAAAACACTTTGGTATTTGGATCAAATATCGCCCAGTTCAAAGTTATTATTCCGAATACCGAAAGTGATAAAAAGTTTTATGCTATTTTCCAGGTTCATAAACTTCAGGTGAGCTCGACAGAGGAATTGTATATCAGTGGTAGTTCCAGCTCTATTGGAGATTTTCGATGTCAACAACTGATCAGAACTTTTCACTTTCAAGAGCGAGGACAGGACGTCTAATCACAAACGTCTCCTTCTCCCCTCGGCGAAAGAAAAACACCAAAGACTTTTTCTAATTCAGTTAGGAAAGGGTTTCATAAGAGCTCGAAAACACTAATTGTAGATCTTTAAAGGTCTAACACTTTTGCATCGACTGTGAAGTGGCCTGGAACTCCCCCTCCATTACTCTTTATTGTTCCCACTTTCGAAACCAAGTAACGGAATATTTGTGTTCGGGGTGGGTTTTTTTTCTTCAGATAAATTTCGACTTTTTAACTAGCCATTTTTGACCAAATTTTTATATAACATTCAAAATTTATTGTTGTCCTGAGTTAAATTTGAAAAGATATTTCACCTGCGATCTTTTTACATAAAGTTATGGGGGTTTAAAGATTGCCATTTTGTTCAATTTGGGACAATTAACGCGCGATATATTTCGCGCTACAGTGCTGATTTAAATTATCCGGACAAAACGAACAAAACTTGAATTTTCAAACGCGTTTTTCTCAAATCGGGTTAGGATTAGACAAAAAGTGAAGAGAACAAAAGTTGCTTAGAATTTCACCAGAATTAATATGATGCCATTTTTTCTCCGAAATTCTCAACAAAAAATTTACCCCAAAAATGGGTCATTTTGGCTTTTTTCAATTAATCAAGAATTACGCTGAAACTACTTTGTTAATTGATAAAAAAATTATATCACAGGAAGCCTCTTACGCAGCTCAACAAAGTTTAAGAAGGGTTAAATCTCCAAAAACCAGTATAAGAGAAAAAATTTTCACTTGATAGTCAATAAATGTGATTTTTACTATATAAAACCCAGAATTTCTGTTTAAAAATAAATTTTAAACAATTTGCGCAAATTTTGAAAATTTAACCCTTCTTAAACTTTGTTGAGCTGCGTAAGAGGCTTCCTGTGATATAATTTTTTTATCAATTAACAAAGTAGTTTCAGCGTAATTCTTGATTAATTGAAAAAAGCCAAAATGACCCATTTTTGGGGTAAATTTTTTGTTGAGAATTTCGGAGAAAAAATGGCATCATATTAATTCTGGTGAAATTCTAAGCAACTTTTGTCCTCTTCAGTTTTTGTCTAATCTTAACCCAATTTGAGAAAAACGCATTTGAAAATTCAAGTTTTGTTCGTTTCGTCCGGATAATTTAAATCAGCACTGTATTAACGCGTAAGCGGAGATTTAATCCCTCTTAGAAATCGTTCCAGATTGGTTGAAACAAGCTATTTGCCGCAATTGATATGTTACAAGGAGCGAAATTTATCACTTTGTACTTTATATGGCGTAAGGGGGATGATTTTCACAAAAAATTTTACAAATTTTTTTTGATTTTATGTTCTTTGTTTTACATTTTGTCATCAAAATGTTTTTTTTATTTAGTTTTTTCATGTTACTACTGCTCCATAGACCTCAAACGGCAGTTGGAAAATCCAAGATTTCACCCTGATACGAGCAGTCTTGTATTTCTTGTTTTGGAACAAAATTGGCCGAGATAAAAACCGGATTTAACTAACATATTTCGCCAGTTAAAAAGACCACGAACAGAAACAACGCACAAATTTACATCGCCAAACTCGCAAAAATTACATTACTTGTAGACCCGCGCCGGCAACGGTTTGAAGTCTTAAAAAAGCAGAGTGAAAATGCAGTTCATAAAAAGTAATTTAAAAAGTAAATCATCATCAAGTTGACCGCTTTGAAACAGAGAATAAATTTTCTAGCACAGAGCACGTTCCAATTTGTTCAGTAAGAAAATTACGATGCGTTCATGCTTCTTCAAATACCACAGATAACTACTAATTGAACTAAGATGCGCTGTAGTCACACACACATGATTTACGTTTTAAATCAATCACAAAAAAAATTGAATCGCTAAAACAATTAAATAACAAAACTATCTCTTTTTGTCAATAAATTATTGCCTTACAAGGTAAGTTATTTTACAAGGTAATTTAGAGGTAGGCTTAAGAGATTGTGTGTTTTCGGGAGAAAAACTGTAAGGTACGAAACTATAATCTAGAAAATACAGGAAGATACATATTTGATAAACCTAAATAAAAAATCTGTATCATTCTTTACATAACACACAGTAACTTACAATTAAAAAAAGATAATTTTTTCTATGGTGAAAAAAGCGCGATGAAAAAAGAAAGAACCGTGCCTGGCCCTGGTAGGCGAATGCGCAGTAATATAAAATCCATGTTATCTTCACTTGATATTCTTTCTCAATCTTTAGGAGCTCAACGTCGCACCTCCTCAACACTTCGAACGTCTTCAACTGCAGTTGTGATACTGGTTTCGGAGGAGTTATATCCGATCGGCAGCTCCAATTCTTTCAAGAAAACCAAATTGAATCCCACTGAGCAGATTATTTTTTAACCAAGGAGTGATAATTAGAAAAGATGGTTTGTTTGAAGTGCAAGCAGGGCGGAGTGCTTTTCATGTGCAAGATATGCATGCAGGAAACGTGCAAGAAGTGTGAACAATGGGATGGAGGCGCAAAGTCCGCATGCCCCAAATGCTTCGAGGAAAATTCCATGGTCCTCAAGGTCAGCACTGCTCTCTTCACCTCAATTTTTCCCATTTTCTAAGTGCTACTTTAATTTCCTTGGTACCCCAAATTAAAAATTCGTTGACCACAAATACACAACGAAATGCTCAAGCTTATGCAACTATCCTCGTCAAACAATTGATCTAAGACCTTAATGTTGACATTTGCTTTGTATTTAAGGCTAATTTAAAGCACGGGAAAACGACGAAGAGAGTGAACCAGAAATTAGCACTTGCCGCTGCATTCTCAAAATGACCCATTGCGCCCCCAGACAGCAATTTGGCATGACTAATTCGAGACTGTTAGCAGATGAAACTCACGCACGTGTACAATACATAAAACTGACTCGCTATTGAACAGTTGCTTCAATGTGTTCTGATATAGATTAGTTTTTATTCTGATAAAACCATTCATTATTTGATAAAAAAATTTTGCATAAAAGCTCCAAAAATCCAAATTTTAAACACAGAGGCGAAGCTTCTTTAGAAAAACTAGCGAGAACACGACAAAAGGCAGCACTAGAATGCGCAAGAGAAAAAAAAGAGTCTCGAATTAGCAAATTTCGGCTAGATCTAGGATTCGATCTGCGACCTACTGCAATCTAGAGATTTCGAGTCTAACACACTAACCACTCAGCCACGCACGCTTAACCACCGACAAACACTAGTCACGAATAAAGAAAGCAGCTACATGTGCTAATAAATTGCCAATGCCATTCAGCAAAAATGGCACCAAATACAAATAGACACAATTTTGCAAGTAATAATTTGGAATATAACAAATTGAAGGCATCCATACTAACTTGTAACTCCATACTACATGTAACAAATCGGAAAGCATAAAGCCATATTATGTAAAAACTATGGATTTCAAAAAAACTTTCAAAGATATATTGAGTTAGAAAATTTCTGAAATCGACTTTTCATTATTTTCATGTTGTTTGAAACGAATAGCTTTTTTGGGTTCATTTGATGAATTTTAAATGCATCAACTTTGTTAACTTACTACTGTTCGAATGTCAATGCACATGCTATCAAAAAGCGGTAAAGCTGCCTCAAAAGTGGCACCAATATTTGCGACTTAGGTTATAGAAAAAAAAGAAGGTTCGTAATAATACACTAAGCTGACGCAGGTGTAAAAACATAACCGGATCTAGGAAAATTTCAAGTCTTGCTGTTCTCAAAATATTTTGACGACCCTCCGATTCAGAAGCCATTTCACGCCAGGAAAACACTGTCATTCAAAAACTGAAGAACCCAGCAGAGCAATTGCTAGTCAGCTATTCATAAAACTAACTCCTATAATCGACCCTTTTAAACCTATCAGCTGAATTTCACGTCAGTGAATTTTGAGCTAGCAAGACTCTTCCACAATATCTTGCTTTGAACATATTACTTTGCGATATTGCTTCAAGCATGACAAAGAAAGAAACTCATTAAGTATATCAATATTGACTAGGTGCCTTTTTGATCTCTTTAAATTATCTACTTTTACTCACCACGCACGACTGGCTGAGCTTCGAATAATCGGGTAGTGTGAAGGGAGACCAATGAACCGACGCAAGCTTCGTCTATGAACTATTTGCCCCAAAAGTTCAATTAAAAGTGCGTATCAAAGTGCGTATAAAAGTATCACCGTTGTTCATCTTAGTTTCCTTGACTTTTTTGAAACATATTTCCTCCCAGTGCACACTGTTCAGGTCGTCTGAAGGAAGGAACATTTTAGAGGCGAAGCAGACATTCGCACCACTTTTGATAGCACACAAAGATAACATTAAAAGCGGACACTAGCGGACCTTAATGAGAAGAGTCAATTAAAAAAACTGGTCGAAACACTACATCTAGAAAAACTATTTACAATACTTGGGTAAACGCTAGTTGAACCAAAAGCAAAATGGTTGCCATGAAAACATTTGAACAAAAAAATTTTGAAACTCTCCCCAACGGGAAGCCCAAAAACCTAGTATTCCTTCAAACAACGCAATAGTAACTGAATAAGCCGATTTAATATATGCCGGAAGCATTTCAGCCAAGCTAACCTTTTAAGCAAAAAAGAAAAGAAATTATACTACATAAGGGCTAGTAAAATTACAGAATTAAGTCATATGATTCAATGATTCTGTAAAAACTAGGAAAAACTATATTCGCATAAGCACCAGAGATTTTTACTTCTCGAACACTAAGCTACCTATCAGGAGGAACAATATGTTCCTCATTGGAAAGCTGAAAAAACCCCAATTGCATAACCGCAACTCTAACTGAATCGAAGCGCAAGAGATATGTTATTAACCACTTTATAACGCGAGAAAGTTAACGTTAAATAACCCCCCTTTTACAAACCAAAAATCAAAAGCTTAAAAAATTAAATACACTTCACTTCATCTTGAACTTCAATGCAAAAAAGATTTTAAAAAATTTGACAAAACTTAAAGAAAAAGATTTCAGAACTTCAAAAATAATACAAATCAGTTTGGGTATTACAATGCTGTCATTCTCTCCAAAAAATCAAGCTTCGCAAGATAATTCGATCTGAAAATCCTTGAGCAATCTATCGGCTCATACAAGAGCAAGAAAATAAAAACATCATTGAGAATTGAAAACAAATGCCCTATATAGAGAAGGAACTAAAGGTCTCGAGCATCCAAGTCGGCCGCCCCACTGTGCTACTGACACTTAAAGAAACTGTGCTACTGACACTTAAAGAAACAAAACACTAATAAAGCGCAAAAGCGGATAATGCTATTGAATAGTCAAAACTAAGCAGAAAAAGTGCCAAAAATTAGCTTTATTCAGGTCAAGTTGAATTGCTAAAACAAGTTGATTCGTAAAATAACATGCGATCGCAAGTTCGCATGTTTAATTATGAGGCAAAATTCGTGACTAAAACTAAGAAAAGTGATTGACCTGAAAAAAGACTTGATTTTATAACACTTGTTATCGCACATGCAAAAAAGGGTCTCAGTGTTCATAAAAACTTTAAAAAAGGACATTTGAGAATTTTTTTTGATTATATCTCATATCTACCTCATTAAAAAGAGTATCACAGATGCGAGATAAAAGGCAAGCACATCATTGCAAGCTAGCGAACAGAAAATGAGACGAAAATGACAAAATCGAAATAAATTTGTACCGAGAACAAGTGGGTAGACGTCCATTGAACCTAAAACAAAAAAATATAAAAAAAAATTGTAGCCAAACATATAACGACCAAATTTTAGGTCGACCAAATTGAATTGCTGAGCGATCCCAGTTCAGATAAAGACCCTATTTTGACCTCGATTTCTTCGCCGCAGGCAAACTTTTGAAAAAACAGGCCAAAAAGGCAAAATTTTTGACCAAAAATCGCGTTTTTTCTTCGGTGCGCGCTCCCCCTCAAATTTAGCATATATTGACGCCAAAGTCGCCTTTCGAAGTAAATTTAAAGGTGCGTAGCCAAAAAATGGATAACTCAAAATAGTACAAAGGGGGACCCTTTGGGTCAGCAGGGGGTCGAATCCATTAGGGAGAGGCCTTCCCCCCTTTAAATCAGCTGGCGGGCTGAATAAAGCTTTTAAGCAAAAAGAAAAAGCAAGGAAAACATAGACGATCAGGGCCATTAATTTTACAAACTACAGGAGTAAATCAAAAACTCTCGCATTTACAGTCAAAATTACTGACAGCGAAAGATAATTCGCCGATTTGACAAATTAACCGACAAAAATTAAGCATACAAACGAAAATCCGACAATTCAATCTTTTCCCAGATTTTTTTTTTTCAATTTCACACATACTGAAAAAAATAAGGCCGGTTGGGACTCGGACCCCCAGACCTTAGAGTACAAAGGTAATGACCTTTAGGCCAAGTGGGAATGAGTCTCGCAGTTGCTCAGGTTCACTAATAAAGCAACATCATAACTTCTTCTTCTATTACTTACAGTCTAACCTGTACGAAAATTCGTTTACGGGGAAAAATTGTAGTTCCCGATTAAAAGACACTTGCTCTCCCAAGTGTAATGAGGCCAATTATTGTTTTGTAAAACACTTGCAATATGGTTACAGATGCCAGTATAAAAACCTACGTCGCTGGCCAAACGGTGTGAGCTACGTGGTACGGTTGTCGGAAGAATTGTTCGTTGGCTTCCAGACGACCTTGAGTTTTCATTGAAAAATATCGTTTGCTTGCGCCGCATAAACAAAATAGCCGCTCTTCAAAAGCATATATTTGAATCATAAACCGTCCACATCAGATAACGGAAGTCTATTCCAAAAAATAAGGTGGCTTACAAAGAGTAGCAACAACTAACGCATGATCCTCCTGAGCAGACAATCGAAAAATGTTCGGGAACAGCTGATGTCAAATGATCATTTCTGACACACACCTCATATTGCTTCAATAATATGCAATCAAACTCAATTACGAGATTAAAAACTCCTATGTTAATTAAATGCAAATCTATTCAAGTTATATGGTAGTAAGAGTAGTGTGAATTTTCAAAATAATCTGTCAAATAAGCATCTTTTTCTGATGTGCTTCTCAATGATGGTGTCCTTTCGTCCTGTGCAAATAAGTTTTCTCGATGTAATCGTTGACCTCGTGTGGCTCTACCTCTGGCACCTCCACTTTCGAGTGGTCTCCAGGTCTGAGGTAGATGAACCTCCTGTCCGGAATCATGTTGTACTGGACTCTGTTGACTATGACAAAACATGTGCCATATACTGCCAGTAATCCCACAAACAGTCTGTGGATCTTGTGCTTGTGGATGTACTTGGGGTATGCCTTGGGCATTAGTCTGGTCATCACAGACCTCTGGGCATCCACGAACATCTGAACTATCGGTGTGTACCGAGGCATCAACTGAAAAGCAAGTGCTACGGAACAATTTTTCAGAAACCTAATTCAGAAACCTAATATTTCAAAATGATATTTTTTGATTATGTGTCAAATACCACATAAAAATAAGTCGGTTTGTACACCAAACAAAAAGAAAAGTTAAACTCCGCCGGATAAGACTTTCTGACATTTCAATTGAACGCCAGTGTTGTCAGCTACTTATAAAGTTGCATATTAACTGAGGACACCGTTTGACGAGGACTTTGAGTTTCATCTATTCGGAAATTATTAACAAATCAAATCAGCCTGTAACATAATTTCAAAACGAGCAGGTTTCCAACCTCAACTGGCTCTCTGGCACTGAGGTACTGATCCTTTTCGAACCTTCTGTTCCAGTATCGCTCTTCCAGCTCCTCATTAGTCCAGCACCCAGTCCGCACGAAAGCCTTGGCCGGCTGCAGGTAGGTCTTGTCTTCTGGCAGTTTCACAGGAGGGGTCTTCCATTCACCCTCAAATGGATTCATGCTCGCCATTTTGTCCTGAAAAAAAAAACAATTTAAGAAAAACTTAAGCAAAAATATTTTGATAATTTCCGGACAAATCTATATTTCAAGAAGTCTGAAACGTTTCTGCAGTAGATTGATAAACATTATACATTTCAGAAATAGGCAGCAGGCTAATTTCTGCGGCACGATGAAAAAAGAAATCGCACCTAAAAGCACAGTAATAGAAATGCGGCTATAAGTCGTATAGAACAGAAAACCTTCAATGAGCGCAGGGCCTCAGTTAAGCTCATTTTACCATTTTCCCGGTAGTCAAAATGGCAATTGCATCAATTAAAAATGTAAATCCATTTAAGCGCAGACGCAAATCGGAGCTTCGCATCACTAGCGGAGCATAAACATAAGGCCAACGTTCTAAAGAATAATTGGAAAAGTCGAAAAAACTTCTACACACTTCCAAAAATGTAGAAACAATTAATGGAAAAGGTTTCGAACAAAACATTAGCTCATTTTCGCTGACTTGCTGAATTAAAAAATCTTGGATTCAAGACAATTAAAGCTCAACTTTTTAGGATTTTTTTCGATGATTGCGTCAAGGTAAGGAATTTACAACCAGGTTGAGTCTCTTTTAATAATTAAATACCAAAAACTGTACGCTGCAACACCTAAAAATGAAAACAGTCAGATGTTTTTTTTTTCATTTCGTCAGAAAATAGCCGGTTTCCAGGACTGTTTTACAAAAGCTGCTGACCAAAAAATTCATCCAAACTCGAATTCAAAATTCATTTCACAGTCTTCAGTAAAAAATAGCATCATAAAAAGACGACTTTCAAAAACCTCCGACTTTCCATTTTTTCAATTAAAAAAACTAAAAAAAAACAAACTCTAAACCAGGATAGCCGTTTACTAAGCAAGTAGCATAAAATGTTCCGACTATAGTCTTAAAAAAACACAATTTTTTTTTCAAATTAGTGTCGCTTTTTCTGGGTGGTGTGTAAAAGGATGTGAACAACAAACTTAAATTAGGCATATTCGAAAGTCCGAAAGCCACAGTAAAAAAGGCAAAAGGAATAACACTTTTTTAAGGAAAAATGACTAGAAAATCAAAAAAAATCATGAAAATATCTAACAAATTTCACAGAAATTTTGAATTTTTAAGTTTTTGGTTCCAAAATGAGCGTTGAAAAAACTCCTAAAACTGACTTTACTAGCTCAAAATTGCTTTCTTACTAGTTGTCTGACTTGCTATTTTTACTTGGTGGTTTTAACTGCTCGAAATTAGACGAAAAATCAAAAACTCCAAACCAGTTTTTCTGAACACTCAGATATTTTTGGAATTTTTTTGTGGTTCGAGTCACGATTAAAGACCTTCAATATGATATATCACTCAAGCCAGTCCGATGATTATTTGCGGTACACGACTTTGCGGGGAAAACAAAAAAAAACAGTGAAAAATAAGAAAAAAAACTTAAACACACCCGAATACAAAAGCATCCCCAAAATTGGAACAATAATTTCCACCAAGCACTGCTGCAAAAACAATTCACAGGCTATATCTAAGCGTTCGAAGCAATTTTCAGCGAATAAAGACTAGACAAAAAAAGTCATTAAAACACAGAGTCGAAGTGGAGATTCGCGCCACTAACGATACAACACAAACATAAAAAGTTATGAATAGAAAAAAAAAGCTAGACAGAAAAAATGTCTACACAGAAAAATTCTTTGAAAATTTTTTTGATTTTAAGCAGAAAAATTATTTGAAAAATTTTACCACTTGCGATGCAACACAAATATAAAAAAGTCAAAAAATTTTAGATGTTGAAAAAAAAACTAGGTGAACGATAAAAAAAAACAACTACGGGCCCAGCTAAAGCAGCAGGTACGTGTTTGATATTGCATGAATTTGCTAAACTGATGCGGCACCAACAATTTAATTTCAAAAATTGGCTTTGCCCAAACCCTTACTTATTTCTCTACTAAAATAAGTCAGAAGAGAAAAAGTTTTTGAGATAACGAATTTTCCCGAGGAGATAAAAATTCTCTGAAAAAACTAAGGGAGTCACCGCTTCTGCAGAAACAATTATGACAACAGAATTCTTTCAATAGAAATTTTCATCTCAGATTTGATTGAGTGAATTAAGGAAATTTCAAAAAACCTAAAAAACGGTCAAAAGTTCTAAAAAACGATCGAAAGACTTTCCAAAATCCATAACTTTTTTATGCAACAAGCCTGTTGTGGCCGCTTGAGCAGAGAAGATTCCCACAACCGGGTTTCTTGATTGAAAATAAATCTGAGAATTGGCCCGGTATTTGTCGCATAGTCAACAAATTTCCAAAAAACTATCGAATTTTCAAAACTTCGACTTGTTTGAAGGCAATAAACTTTTTTCTCAAACAAACTGGGCTTTCAACAAACTGTTCTTTCGATTTAAACTATATCAGATTTGGCAGGATAGCTATCGAGAGAAGTACAAAAACAGTGAACAAATCAAAAATTTGTCCTTCCGAGAATCATATAGGTTTGAGTGAAAAATAGGGCGTAGCCGCTTATAGAGAAGGCATTCACGCAACCTATTATTTCGATTGATCCCATAAATTAGGATTTGAGAGGGTAAAACGGGAAAAAAAACAGTCAAAAAATCAAAATTTTGATTTTTACGAGGAATATAATTTTACCATCGTCTTTTCCTAGCTTCGCACTTTTTGTAATACAGCGCAAATAAATCAGGCCAAGCTAGCTGACAAAAAAACGCAAGGCACAAACGCGAGAAAAACCATAGGAAAAAATATCGAATAAACACATCTACCATAGTTTTCATGTTTGTCACTTTTGAGAAAACAAGTTCAATTGAGAATACAAATCGAGAAACAGAAACAAACTAGCCAGTTTTGCACTAATTCAAAGTCGTAATAGCTAAGTCCTCAAATTCCGAGTAGACGTCCGTTGATCCGAAAAAAAACAGTGGTCATAACTCATGCAGTTTCAACCAATTTATACCTTCTCCGAAGCAAACATTTATCTACAAAAGTTTAGTTTCGCTTTTCAAACGCTGCAAAATAAGGCAGCTAATCCGATACATAGAACAGAACAATTTAAGTCAACTTTCCAGTGATAAATGAAAATGATACTAAATCGGAGCTGGTAAATTTATGACTTGACAAATTTACGGAAACCAAAATGACATTCAATGGTAGTAAAAATTAGTGACTCCAAAACCAAAGTACAAGATGTGAAAAACAACCGACCAAAAATAAGCGGACGAATGAGATGGACAAACAGCAAAAATTAGCTGTAGAAACTTGATATGCTAATAAAGCAAATTGATGAACTCTGAGAACTAAGATTTTACCGGTCCCGGTTGCCAAACGAGGTCTGCTGCGATTATACACCAGTAGCATTGCAGTAGCTGGGCTGCAAATCAAGTCTTTCAGTTTAGTTTTTTGATGAACTAGTTGTTCACAAGAAAATTTTCTACTACCAATTTGAAAACGCTTGTTAATGAAAAAGTAAAAATGATAAGAAAACACATTGGACTCAGCGAAACTTCACACCACTTGCGATACAATACAAACATAGCATGACAAAATAATCGACAGAAATAGAGATGAGATTCGTACAAATATAATGTTTTCTGGAAACAACTAAAAAATGTTATACCTTTGTCTTGAATGAAGTTCCTTTCAAGTAAATATGCAAGAAGGACAGATTCAGCAAATAAAATTATAGTGAGATTAAGATTGTGAGCTTAAATCAAAGTCTAACCGGTGAAACATAAAATTGAGCATGAATTTAATTTTTTCCTGAATGTATGAACTAACTAAGTAAATAAACATGACCTAAAAAAAGTAAAACTAACACTTCAAAATAAAAAACCAAAACTAAATTGATTTATAAGTTTTTGTTTCCGATTACAGTGCTGATTTAAATTAACCGGGCAAAACGCGTTAAACTTGAAATTTAAAACACGTTTTTCTCAAATTGGGTTGAGTTTAGGTGAAAACTTATGAAGACAAAACTTGCTTAAAATTTTAGCAGAATTAATATGGTGTAATTTGTTTTGCGAAATTCGGGCCCAAAATTTTACCCCAAAAATGGGTCATTTTGGCTTTTCTTAGTTAATCAAAAATTAAGCCAAAAATACCCAGTCGATCACAGACATGATTATATCAAAGTGAGCCCCTTACGTAGCCCAACAAACTTTAAGAATAGTATAATCTCCAATACATTGTATAAGTTAATTTATTTTTGTTTGATAGACAAAAAAAGTTCGTTTTTACATAAAATACCAACGTTTTATTTAAAAACAATTTTTAAATGATTTGCAATTTTTTTTGGAGAAAATACCCTTCTTAAATATTGTTGGCCTACGTAAGGGGCTCACTTTGATATAATTATGTCTGTGATCGACCGGGTATTTTTGGCGTAATTTTTCATCAACTAAGAAAAGCCAAAATTACTCATTTTTGGGGTAAAATTTTGGGTCCGAATTTCTCAAAACAAATTACACCATATTAATTCTGCTAAGAGTTTAAGCAAGTTTTGTCTTCATAAGTTTTCACCTAAACTCAAACCAATTTGAGAAAAACGCGTTTTAAATTTCAAGCTTAGCTCGTTTTGTCCGGTTAATTTAAATCAGCACTGTATCACCATAAAAAAGTGAAATCAACATAAAGTTCTTAACTTGAACATTCTTTTAAGATTGAAACATTTTCAAAAAAATTACATAAACTGAGAATAACAGGAAAAGCCTCAATTTGCAAACACAAGTCAAAAAATAACTTTATACACAACTAAAAAAGCAAGAAAATGCAGAAAAAATGTCTTGAACATCAACCTTACAATATCCTAACTTACTTTTACACTAACTATATCCTAAGCGGATATAACTGAAACATAATGCTTTCGTTTTCGTTTGGGATTTAACTTTTCATAATTTCGAATCGACCTAGTCATGTCTAAATTTCTCGCGACAACTGAAAATCAGAAGTCGAAAACAGAAAAACGGAATTGAAAATTTTGCTACAATACATTGAAAACGCACAAACATTTTGTACACGTACAAAATAAAGAATAAATGTACAAAAAACAAATGAAAGAACATTATAATGTCTACTTTATTATCAATAGCATAGATGAATAGTTGAGCAGCTCATTAGATAATTTTTAGGAAGAAATTTTCAGTTTACTTTTAACAAGAATACCGAGAGGCTATGCTACTGGAGAAGCGCTATGCCAGAAACTCATCATATTAGCAACTATTTTTAGCTGTTATTGTTGTTTGTGGAGTATAAACTGCGCATAAGAAAGTGGTCTCGCATAAGATGGAATAAGACGTAGTGGTTGATAAACATAGTAATTGCCAAGGTCACAGTCTCGTTCCAGTGGGAGTAGCAGAACAGAAGCAGACACAGCTGGCCCAAGATGGCAGACACGTGAACAAACAACACAGCCGAATGCACGGACAACGGGTGTGCGAACATCATCTATGAAAACAACTTATCCAATTACATTAAATTGAAATCACTAAAGCAAACTGCAATCCTCGAATTAGGACACAGAGACAAGGAAAATTTCGATAATCTTGTCAAATAACTGAGACTAAAATCTAACCAGCAGTTCAATCTTTAAGCGTCATTTCAGCTCTGGCTTCTGATTTAAACTTTAAAAACTTCAGGTAAGACGAGATGAGGAGCGCTTAGTGGCATCATATCAAACTCTTAATTAGAACCTAAATCAGAAGCCAGAATTGGCTGAAATGGATAGGTGAGGCGGTACATGAGGTGCGGCTAAAAAGACCCTACACAATACTTACCACGGCATCTTAGGAGGTGATGACAACAAATGAAACCTTTTTCAACGAACAGTGGCGCACTTACGTAGAATTTTGCATGCTGACTGTTCGCAGGCTCTGCAGCTGGGAAGTTACTGGCTGCACAATATATCCTATTCCCGTATATCACCATGGCTCCCTTTTCAACTGTACCCGAAGGAGACCACCTAAAATAGAAGTTCAACAATCAAATAAGGTTGCGAAACCTAGGAATTAGGGCAAAAAAGAGCAGATGGTTGCTGAAGCAAAGAAAGTTCCAACCCCTTGCTGTAGCAAAACATTACTAAGAACATAGAAGGTTGGAAAAGTTTTAAAGCACGGAAACCAAAAAAAAAATTGATTGAAAAATAATCGAAAAATAATAACATATTCAAGCTCTTTGAATTTCAAGAAAAATTTATAATTGAGAGTTTATTAGCAAAAAAAATAAAAAACTGGATCATTGGACAAACTTTTTAGACCAATGAAAAATCTAAAAACCACAATCCATTTTCGAAACTAAAAGTCATTCTCATCTTTTCGCGCGATTTTCGTTTCATAGTTGAAAAGCTGTTAACCTTGCTTTAAGCAAATGAATTTGAATTGAACTCAAAATTAGCATAGATATCTAAGTGCATTGATAAATGCACTAATATGAATGAATTAACTTTTTTTTTGTTTTCAGAGCATGGAAGCATTTTTCCTGAAAAAAAAAACAGAATTATCAAGACCCATGTAAATGAAAATCACTTCGTTATTTTACACCTTGAAATCACAGCCAACACAGCAAAAACTGATAACAAAACTAATTTGGTCATTCTACTACAGTTTTCTTCAAAAACAAAAAATTTAATCGGCTTTTTTGTTGTTTTTTTATTACCAAGAATGAGCTAATTGAAGCTTAAATAAAAGCTTTTCGTGCTATTATAACACCTATAATAACCTAAATAATAGCCGAAAATAGCTCGACCAAAAAGCTCAAAATTCAAACTATTTTTTTCGACGCTGAAAAAACGTTTTTTAAACTTTAAAGTCGATTGATTCAGAAGAACTGAAACGGGTTCAAATAAATAACAATCAACCCACTCTGATATTTAATTGTGCGGTTGCTTTTGTGTGGAAGCAAAAAAAACTTGAAAATACATGAAGTTCCTCGCCATTTTTAGTGGTCGCAAGAAAAATTACTTATTTAACTTTTTCGATGCACATTGAATTATTTCTTCTCTGACTGAAAAGCCATTTTCTTAACTAATAAGAAAAAAACAAATGACGAACTCTACAGTCATTTGAAAATTTAAAATGCATTAACTTTTTACTATTCAAATGTCAAAGCACATGCTATCAAAAAGCCGTAAAGTGCCCCGAAAAAGGCACCAAAATTTGCAACTAGGGTAGAAAAAAGAATAGTCGTAGTATAGCACTAATGCTCACTAGGGTTCGCTAGTGTAAATAAGAACGACTGTCAATTGAAATTATTCAAATCAGAAGAGAAATCCAAGCTTTAGAAATTATGTCAACAAAAAGAACGGACGAGGGAAGTTCGAGAATTCAATTTTTCCCAAAAAATTGAACATACTGAAAAAAAAAGGTCCGATCGGGAATCGAACTCTGGACCTCAGGGTATAAAGGCGCTCGCGTCACCTCAAGACCAAATGAAGAGGATTCTGGAAAATATTTCGGTAAAATAATGAAGCAAGTTATTCAAGCAAGTTATTCTCGACTTCAAGTCGCTTGCTCGTTCCTGATTACAGGTCACATTTCAAAGTACAAAAAATTTCTAAGTATCTTTGCAAGGTTTAACAATCGTATGTTAGCCCGAAGAAAGCATGGAAAGTCGTAAAACTCCAGTCAAAACTTTAAAATTAAATGTCGAATTTCAATTTGAATAAGTTTAATTTGAAGAAAACACGACACGACTAACAATTCCGAGCGTTAAATTAGAATTAAGACGAAACTTACCAAGCAGCAACTTAGCCAACAATGCTTAGGCAGACGCACAATTAGCCAAAAAAAAATGGAATAAACTTGATACCGCAAAAAAATTGCATTCTAAAATGATGTTATAATCTGAATCTTCAAGTACATGATGCGGGATCATCAGCGACAAAAACTCAGAGATACGATAGTCCGAATTGAATTATTAAACCGCTGAAAAATTAAAGTTGGCAAAAAGAACAGGTCCCGTCCCGCCCGGAATCGACCCCCAAGCATTTCTCCGCGCACGCATGAGCAAAAGTTCTGTGCCAAATGAGCATCGTTCTACAAGGCGAATACATTATTACGAAGCAAGTTTTAAATTTATTATTTAGGGAGTTCAAGAATGTACCTTCTTACGTGCAAATTATGTGAACATAGTTCTTACAGGAAAAAGTCAAGTGGCCGGGTGCAATACCCTTGCTAATCGCAAAAGTAAACAACACTATAATTAAATATCAAAGTCTCGCGTACTCAGTGAAGCCTGCTTTGCGTGCTTGTAGTGCCATATCCTTGTCTGCTTTGCCAGTAAATTGCAAGAAGTCTGGGATCACAACCTGGAAAAGAATCGAGAAAAAGGATGGATCAGTCTGTGCTAAGTCCTGCTGGTCCCCTTCCCTTCGATATCCCGTAGAAGCCGCCAATGAACAAATTGAGCTGTGATTCCCCTTGGACTTAACACTATTTTCTTCGAATAACCTCCATATTCCCAGGTGCAGTGCACAAGAGTATAGCTCATTGAAGTAATTTGCGGGCATGAAATGGAGGAACAGCAGCATCATTGTTGTCTCGAAGAAGAAAACTGCTTCTAATAGAATCCATGTCAGATCGTAGATCAGATTCTCCTGCATAAAAACTCCATGTTTATCAATGCATTAAAAAGTTTCTTAGTATATCCAGATTGGGCTTGCTAATTCAACTCCACCCGAAAAATACTGTGATCAAAGCTAGCTACTTCACGGTCTTTTTTCCACTTAATTTAAGCTTTTCGCAAATGCTTCAATCTCTGAAGTTTAACTTTAAAAAAGTGAAGTTCAAATCACAGAAATTTTCTTCGTATGACGCATTCGTGATCGCAAAAGAAAACGGGATAATAAAAGCAAAATTTAACAAGAAAAAATATCTCACTGGAATTAGCACAATTGGAATGAGTCCAATATAATATGTGTATAATGCTGACAGAGCGACAATCAATTGGAATTTGGCCCAGCTGTCGCTCCAAAACACCTTAGCCTCACTACGTATGTGTTTCGTGTCTGAATTGCACACATGTCGCATACCAAATATCGTGTAGCTGAAAAAAAGAATTGTCAGGAAAAAATAATTCCTCAAAATTTTCTTTAATGAATTGAAAAAATTATCCACCTGTCGATCTTCGGAGAGTTTTCAATTTGTGAGAGTATTTTGCTCGTGGTACTAGCATTGCCCTGCAGAATTGCACTGATTGTTGACTTGAACAAGACGCCCAACACCAATCTAATAGATTACATAATTCGATACTAGTAGTTTACTGTTGAATTACTCAAAAAAGAATCGTTAACACATGAACTCTTTCAAAACCAAGTAAAATTTTTCTTTTCAACCAACTATTTCCTATAATATAGACATCACAAAAAGTTCAATTTAAGAGGTAGTTTGCTACGTACGTGTAATCAATGCACTCACGGATAGACAAGGAAAAGAGATTGCCATATTTTCTGTGCCCGAACCAGTTCTAGAATGCAGAATGAAAGACATAAGGCGATGATTACAGGCAGCAACAGTAAGGCCAAGCATTGGACCCACGGGCTGTCGATGAATTTTTCGTCGCACGCAATGGACAACTGCAATAGAAAAGACTGAAATTATAATCAAGATTGAATTCCAGCAAGGTACTTGACCAAATGTTTAATTAATTCGCGAAGGCCACAAAGCGATTAATCGAGACCAAGTATTACCATCGACCAACTATTGACAGCCATAGAGCGACTAACTGAGACCAAAAATTACATAGGGGCGAAGCGGAGTTTCGCATCACTTGCTATACAACGCAAGCGCAGCATTGCAAGCTAGCGATTAGAAAATGAGACGAAAACTACGAAGTCGATAAACTCTTGGGAAAATGAAAACAATTTCAGACAAACAGTCAAAAAACACAACCACCAGTGTTAAATAAGCTTTTAGTATTTATCGAGCGGCCACTAAGCCGGCAACAACGAGGTAGACGCCCATTGAGCAGAAAACAAAAAAAAACGCCATAAAAAATTGTTGTCATAAAAAACTTAAAAATTTTGAAATCTAGCAAAAAAACTGCCTGAATTTGGGGAAAAATCATCATTTTTTGCCTTCGACGCGACACAAAATACCATAAAAAAGCAATTAAAAACATCAGCCGAAACCATTTAGGCCGAAAACTTTTAAGCGAAACAAAAAGGAAAACTAAGAAAAATACACAAAGTCAGGGCTTTTAATTTTACAAATAACAGGAGCAATGTAGAACACAGAGGCAAAGCCGTGCTTTGCATCACTTGCAATGCAATACAAAACATCCACTAAATCGAAACAAAAATCGGAAAAAAAATCTGAAATACCGAAACCTTATCAAAACGATTTTTAAAAAGTATCAAAAAGTCACAACAAGATAATACAAGGTAAACACAGAATCAGAAAAAAATTCACCAAGCTGTAAACCAACCAAAAATACCTGAGAGAAAACCATTTAAGCCGAAAAAAATTTAAAAAAAAAACTAAGAATCAAAAAAAAAAGTTTTATCCACCCATTCGCCTCAAAACACTCAAGCACACAAAACCTTTTTTTGGTCATCAAACGACAAAACATGAGGCCAATAGGCCGATATAAAATAGACCGAAACTTAACAACCCAAGAAAAAAAGAAAAAAAAATACGAAATTGAAAAAACCAATAAAAAGTTGTTAAAGCCCCATCCCCTTCAATACACACGCAAAAATTTTTTCGCTCATTTAACGACAACATAAGAGGTCAACAAGCCGAAACTAATTAAGCTGAGAAGAAACAAGTAAAAAACTAGCCAATCGAAGATTGGAAAAGAGTAAAGAACACAAGTAAATATTTAAAAAAAACACTGATTTCTTCAAAAAAAAACACAATATTCGAATTTCAAAGTAAAAAATGGCTGCCTTTTAAGCTCTTCGAATTTCTAGAAAAATTTATAATTGGCGCATTTTTGACAACCTGAACCCAAAATTGTTTTTGCATATTAAAGGTTCCAATATGAGGCCAATAAGCCGGAACTCATTTAACCGCGAGAAAAAGAAAGGAAATTTTTTTTAATGAAAATTAAAAAAATTGGCAAAATTACAACCAAAATAAAAAGCAAAATTCGAAAAGGAGGGATGGTAGCATGCTCAAAGTATGTCTGCTGCAGTTTCCACCAGAGAGACGACTGCTGCAGTTCAAGTTGCAACGTGCTGAAAATGGGTATCTTGAAATTGGAGATCATCCTGTCGACAGGTTGTAAACGGAAAAAAATCTAGTACCCGATTGCAATACCCTTGCTTATGGCAAGGGTAAACACTTGCATCTACGACGAAATATTCTGACAGCACAAAAAATTACCCGATGTGGCAAGAAAGTCGACAGAACAAGCTGACAAATGATAGTCCGACAATTCACTCTCGGAAAAAAATTTCAATTTCATACTGACTAAGAAAAACCAAGTCCGGCCAGGACTCGATCCCCAAACCTTAGGAAATTGTTTACAGAAAAAATTCTAGTTCCCGATTACAAGAAACTTCCTTTGGCAAAAGTAAACATCGAAATCGAAATGCGTTAAAACCAAAAAAAAAAACTAAAAAACATACCGATATTTAGAATTATTCCAGCCAGTACAATTTTTGCAAAAATTAACTTGTATAATTGCAACTGAGGGAAAGAGTGCAATCAGGCTGTCACTGTTGCCTCTTCTTTTTTTGCTTGGTTTAAGGAGCAAGAAAAGTCTTCCGATTTGCTAGCTCAGTGGAATGATAGATGATTTCAACGAAATGCTTATTAGATTTGTTAAGGAAGCAAGGCCTCTATTTTCGAGGCGATGGAGATGAATAGTTGTCGTTATCAGCGTCCTGTTTTCCCTTTCTTGCTTGCTTTAATTGCGTTTTCAATGACCGATGTCCCTAAAAATGTTATTTCGTGGTTGAGTTTTTGAATGTCTAGTCGTGCTGCCTTTGGTTTCAATTGTTGATAACGGATGCTGGCTATATTAAGGGTTAAAGCGCATGAGTTGGTCTGATGAGTTCCCTGCAGTGTTACCAGATATTGATTTTACAGTCTTGCAGAAAACGAGACTTAAGCTTCGATAGTCCCGAGGGATGACAATTCAATCCATTAATCGCGCTTTTGTTTATTACAATGTCATTGATCAGCAAGACTAATTGTGATTCACCAGGCTAGTTGTAATGGAGTTCGCCCAATTTTTGGGATAAATTAGCAGCTTGGGTGAAAAAATTAAGTTGGAATTTTTTGATGCAGCACTAGAATGTGCCAATTCGCAGCCTTTATAATTCTTTGAAATATAGCTCCTCCTTGAAGCAATTTTTGCGAGGTTCACAATTCTCAATTCTCATCTCAAGCTAAATCAGTCGATTACCAGAATCCTTGCCAATCTGCAATTCAGAAATTTACGAATGTTCTATTGGATATACTTTTTGAGTTAACATCACAGTTGAGTTCTAATTGGACTGATTGATGGTCTACTCCGAGGCAAGGCGCAGTCGACCATTTGAAACTCAATGCTAAGGAGAAGCTGTCTAAGCTGACATCTGGATGATGTGCATTGAAGTCATTAATCAATATTGAATCCTTGGTTTTGAGGAGTGGACTGATTGGAGAGTAAGGGTTAAACCTGTACAGCAAGAGTTCGGGGATTTAAATATTGGTAATGTTAGTGTGCGAATCGCCTGACAAGATTTTGATTCAATCAATTCGAATGCGTCGATTATTCATTTTTACTTTTAGATAATGGTAATCGATGTTGTTTTAGTCGAGAATGCTAAACCGCCACCTTTCTTCCGGATAGTTCTCGATTTCTGCTAAAGAAGGCTGTGGTGGTATGCATACCGAGTCGTTGGCTTAGTTAATTTCTCGAATGGCTTTCACTGAATTGTGTTGTGTGGGTCTTTTTTTTTCTTCCTAAAACCATGTTAGTGGTTGGCAACTCAGTGGTTTCGGCGGGGAAATTAGGTTTGATCTTTTGATTCAGCCGTGAAAAGTTCTATTTAGCAGCCTTTATGATTTTTCGGAATGTAGCTTCTCCTTGAGGCAATGATTTGGTGTGCTTTTCTCGAAAACATTTTCGGTCGATTCCCTTTATGAATATTCTATTGCTTCATGGTCCGATCCTAGACAAGAGGCAGTAGTTCAGTTAATAATGATTGCTAAAGAGGGGCTAGTTAGGTTTATAATTGACGCGCTTTCATTATTAATCAGTCATCCGTTAGCTCCAAGACCCAGTGTGAATGATGTGCATTGAAGTCACCCAGATTAATGGGTCCTCAAAATAGAGTTAAGTGATTGATGGTATGTAACCTGATATGCAGCTTGAGCTGCGAGTAAAATATATTGATTAGGTCAAAGTGTGAATCGCCCGGCTTGACTTTATTTTAATTCCGTCCATTTCAATATATAGAGGCACTTAGCATAGTAGTAAGGCGTGCACTTCGAAATCGTCAGATCGTGTATTCGATCCCATGCCATGGCTATGATAGTGTGAGGACGAGCTCTCACTTGACCTTTAGCTTCAGGTCTACCACAGCCTGAACAATTTCGGCTGCAATAGTGGTACCACGTGAAAGTTCTAGACGCAAAAAAGACGGTCTTGAGTCGCAAAACAATAGCTTCGTTCACCAAAATAACGGTCTGGAATGTGGTGAGATAATACAAATGGACTATCCTCGACAAGATTGTTAAGGCCTACTGATAGCGATTCTCAGATAGATCCTTTGCGATTCGCAGGAACTACATTCCATCATTAAAAAATTTAGGTAATTCGTTTCTGCTGTTAAATATTGGTTTAAAACTTTTGATATTTAACCAGGACTGCTTAACTGCCACTTTTCTTTTTAGATAAATGTCAATTTTTGATAATTAAAAGGAAGGCTGGGGTGGTGTAGATATTGAAATGGTGGTCAGGCTCAAATAACACGTGGAGCAGACGCAGATCGCGGTTGCTTTCTACACCGGCTTTGATGCTCATGGTTCCGTTAATTGTACCACGAGGATCGTAAACGAACGAAGAGGCTGGTTTTACCCGTTCCTACTGCAAAATCAAGAGTTGGCGGAGCATCACTAATTGCCTTCAAACTATCTAATAATAAAACTATGTAAATCAACCGGGTCGTCCAGAGAGCAAAATTATATACAAAGACACAGAGACAAATCTTCGCTTCGCAAACACTAGAAAGAACACAAAAAGCAGCTCTATAAGATGCAATAAGAAAAAATAGAAATAAGCCTCGAATTAGTAGAAATTCGTCTGCGTCACGGATTTGATCTTCAAACTAGAGACTATAACTCACGCACTAACCACTCAGCCACGGACTCTTAATAGGTCACAAACACTAGCCGCAAATAAATCAGAGAACAGATGCTATGAAATTTCCAATGCTAAAAATCGTGATTATAGCAAAAGTGCCACTAAATAAGTGAACACTTATATTTGCGAGTTACGTTAGAAAAAGAGAAGGTTCGTACTAATACACTACGCTTCGCACGCTCGCAAGTCCAAAGAACCACTCACTCTTAATTGTTCCTGCATTCAGAGTCTCTTCAGCAACCTAACAGTCCGAAATATGGACGATAGACCCTCACTTCGATTTAAAATGGTCTCAACAACAAGGACTCTGGCGAAATTCATACCTGGTTAAAACTACAAAACGAGTACATACCAACCCAGCTGAGGCGACCAAAAAGGAGCCTAGCTAAAGAACAAGTACAAAATGTACACATTGTATAGATTATACAGATATGACGTCGTGAGTTATATCATTAGTTGGACGTTGTATAACATCCTGGACGAGATGGGGCTACCCGAATGCTGATTGCACGGAAATTTTGATCGCTACCCGGCAAGAGCAATCAAACCCGTTTTTTCGTTTGATTCGAAAACTCCCACGAACTTGGCTCAACACAAATATTGAAAACACAAATAAAGGAAAGTAACCTAATGATTACGATATGTAAACAGAAAGACAAAGTAAATGACAAAACAATTAGTTTCAAAACAATTTTTTGATGCAGCACTAGAATGTGCCAATTTGCAGCCTTTATTATTCTTTGAAATATAGCTCCTCCTTGAAGCAATTTTTGCGAGGTTCACAATTCTCAATTCTCATCTCAAGCTAAATCAGTCGATTACCAGAATCCTTGCCAATCTGCAATTCAGAAATTTACGAATGTTCTATTGGATATACTTTTTGAGTTAACATCACAGTTGAGTTCTAATTGGACTGATTGATGGTCTACTCCGAGGCAAGGCGCAGTCGACCATTTGAAACTCAATGCTAAGGAGAAGCTTTCTAAGCTGACATCTGGATGATGTGCATTGAAGTCATTAATCAATATTGAATCCTTGGTTTTGAGGAGTGGACTGATTGGAGAGTAAGGGTTAAACCTGTACAGCAAGAGTTCGGGAATTTAAATATTGGTAATGTTAGTGTGCGAATCGCCTGACAAGATTTTGATTCAATCAATTCGAATGCGTCGATTATTCATTTTTACTTTTAGATAATGGTAATCGATGTTGTTTTAGTCGAGAATGCTAAACCGCCACCTTTCTTCCGGATAGTTCTCGATTTCTGCTAAAGAAGGCTGTGGTGGTATGCATACCGAGTCGTTGGCTTAGTTAATTTCTCAATTTCTCGAATGGCTTTCACTGAATTGTGTTGTGTGGGTCTTTTTTTTTCTTCCTAAAACCATGTTAGTGGTTGGCAACTCAGTGGTTTCGGTGGGGAAATTAGGTTTGATCTTTTGATTCAGCCGTGAAAAGTTCTATTTAGCAGCCTTTATGATTTTTCGGAATGTAGCGTCTCCTTGAGGCAATGATTTGGTGTGCTTTTCTCGAAAACATTTTCGGTCGATTCCCTTTATGAATATTCTATTGCTTCATGGTCCGATCCTAGACAAGAGGCAGTAGTTCAGTTAATAATGATTGCTAAAGAGGGGCTAGTTAGGTTTATAACTGACGCGCTTTCATTATTAATCAGTCATCCGTTAGCTCCAAGACCCAGTGTGAATGATGTGCATTGAAGTCACCCAGATTATTGGGTCCTCAAAATAGAGTTAAGTGATTGATGGTATGTAACCTGATATGCAGCTTGAGCTGCGAGTAAAATATATTGATTAGGTCAAAGTGTGAATCGCCCGGCTTGACTTTATTTTAATTCCGTCGATTTCAATATATAGAGGCACTTAGCATAGTAGTAAGGCGTGCACTTCGAAATCGTCAGATCGTGTATTCGATCCCATGCCATGGCTATGATAGTGTGAGGACGAGCTCTCACTTGACCTTTAGCTTCAGGTCTACCACAGCCTGAACAATTTCGGCTGCAATAGTGGTACCACGTGAAAGTTCTAGACGCAAAAAAGACGGTCTTGAGTCGCAAAACAATAGCTTCGTTCACCAAAATAACGGTCTGGAATGTGGTGAGATAATACAAATGGACTATCCTCGACAAGATTGTTAAGGCCTACTGATAGCGATTCTCAGATAGATCCTTTGCGATTCGCAGGAACTACATTCCATCATTAAAAAAATTAGGTATTTCGTTTCTGCTGTTAAATATTGGTTTAAAACTTTTGATATTTAACCAGGACTGCTTAACTGCCACTTTTCTTTTTAGATAAATGTCAATTTTTGATAATTAAAATGAAGGCTGGGGTGGTGTAGATATTGAAATGGTGGTCAGGCTCAAATAACACGTGGAGCAGACGCAGATCGCGGTTGCTTTCTACACCGGCTTTGATGCTCATGGTTCCGTTAATTGTACCACGAGGATCGTAAACGAACGAAGTGGCTGGTTTTACCCGTTCCTACTGCAAAATCAAGAGTTGGCGGAGCATCACTAATTGCCTTCAAACTATCTAATAATAAAACTATGTAAATCAACCCGGTCGTCCAGAGAGCAAAATTATATACAAAGACACAGAGACAAATCTTCGCTTCGCAAACACTAGAAAGAACACAAAAAGCAGCTCTATAAGATGCAATAAGAAAAAATAGAAATAAGCCTCGAATTAGTAGAAATTCGTCTGCGTCACGGATTTGATCTTCAAACTAGAGACTATAACTCACGCACTAACCACTCAGCCACGGACTCTTAATAGGTCACAAACACTAGCCGCAAATAAATCAGAGAACAGATGCTATGAAATTTCCAATGCTAAAAATCGTGATTATAGCAAAAGTGCCACTAAATAAGTGAACACTTATATTTGCGAGTTACGTTAGAAAAAGAGAAGGTTCGTACTAATACACTACGCTTCGCACGCTCGCAAGTCCAAAGAACCACTCACTCTTAATTGTTCCTGCATTCAGAGTCTCTTCAGCAACCTAACAGTCCGAAATATGGACGATAGACCCTCACTTCGATTTAAAATGGTCTCAACAACAAGGACTCTGGCGAAATTCATACCTGGTTAAAACTACAAAACGAGTACATACCAACCCAGCTGAGGCGACCAAAAAGGAGCCTAGCTAAACAACAAAAACAAAATGTACACATTGTATAGATTATACAGATATGACGTCGTGAGTTATATCATTAGTTGGACGTTGTATAACATCCTGGACGAGATGGGGCTACCCGAATGCTGATTGCACGGAAATTTTGATCGCTACCCGGCAAGAGCAATCAAACCCGTTTTTTCGTTTGATTCGAAAACTCACACGAACTTGGCTCAACACAAATATTGAAAACACAAATAAAGGAAAGTAACCTAATGATTACGATATGTAAACAGTAAGACTTCTTCCTTTTTTTTCTTCCTAAAACCATGTTAGTGGTTGGCAACTCAGTGGTTTCGGTGGGGAAATTAGGTTTGATCTTTTGATTCAGCCGTGAAAAGTTCTATTTAGCAGCCTTTATGATTTTTCGGAATGTAGCTTCTCCTTGAGGCAATGATTTGGTGTGCTTTTCTCGAAAACATTTTCGGTCGATTCCCTTTATGAATATTCTATTGCTTCATGGTCCGATCCTAGACAAGAGGCAGTAGTTCAGTTAATAATGATTGCTAAAGAGGGGCTAGTTAGGTTTATAATTGACGCGCTTTCATTATTAATCAGTCATCCGTTAGCTCCAAGACCCAGTGTGAATGATGTGCATTGAAGTCACCCAGATTAATGGGTCCTCAAAATAGAGTTAAGTGATTGATGGTATGTAACCTGATATGCAGCTTGAGCTGCGAGTAAAATATATTGATTAGGTCAAAGTGTGAATCGCCCGGCTTGACTTTATTTTAATTCCGTCCATTTCAATATATAGAGGCACTTAGCATAGTAGTAAGGCGTGCACTTCGAAATCGTCAGATCGTGTATTCGATCCCATGCCATGGCTATGATAGTGTGAGGACGAGCTCTCACTTGACCTTTAGCTTCAGGTCTACCACAGCCTGAACAATTTCGGCTGCAATAGTGGTACCACGTGAAAGTTCTAGACGCAAAAAAAACGGTCCTGAGTCGCAAAACAATAGCTTCGTTCACCAAAATAACGGTCTGGAATGTGGTGAGATAATACAAATGGACTATCCTCGACAAGATTGTTAAGGCCTACTGATAGCGATTCTCAGATAGATCCTTTGCGATTCGCAGGAACTACATTCCATCATTAAAATATTTAGGTAATTCGTTTCTGCTGTTAAATATTGGCTTAAAACTTTTGATATTTAACCAGGACTGCTTAACTGCCACTTTTCTTTTTAGATAAATGTCAATTTTTGATAATTAAAAGGAAGGCTGGGGTGGTGTAGATATTGAAATGGTTGTAAGGCTCAAACAAAACGTGGAGCAGACGCAGATCGCGGTTGCTTTCTACACCGGCTTTGATGCTCATGGTTCCGTTAATTGTACCACGAGGATCGTAAACGAACGAAGTGGCTGGTTTTACCCGTTCCTACTGCAAAATCAAGAGTTGGCGGAGCATCACTAATTGCCTTCAAACTATCTAATAATAAAACTATGTAAATCAACCGGGTCGTCCAGAGAGCAAAATTATATACAAAGACACAGAGACAAATCTTCGCTTCGCAAACACTAGAAAGAACACAAAAAGCAGCTCTATAAGATGCAATAAGAAAAAATAGAAATAAGCCTCGAATTAGTAGAAATTCGTCTGCGTCACGGATTTGATCTTCAAACTAGAGACTATAACTCACGCACTAACCACTCAGCCACGGACTCTTAATAGGTCACAAACACTAGCCGCAAATAAATCAGAGAACAGATGCTATGAAATTTCCAATGCTAAAAATCGTGATTATAGCAAAAGTGCCACTAAATAAGTGAACACTTATATTTGCGAGTTACGTTAGAAAAAGAGAAGGTTCGTACTAATACACTACGCTTCGCACGCTCGCAAGTCCAAAGAACCACTCACTCTTAATTGTTCCTGCATTCAGAGTCTCTTCAGCAACCTAACAGTCCGAAATATGGACGATAGACCCTCACTTCGATTTAAAATGGTCTCAACAACAAGGACTCTGGCGAAATTCATACCTGGTTAAAACTACAAAACGAGTACATACCAACCCAGCTGAGGCGACCAAAAAGGAGCCTAGCTAAACAACAAGTACAAAATGTACACATTGTATAGATTATACAGATATGACGTCGTGAGTTATATCATTAGTTGGACGTTGTACAACATCCTGGACGAGATGGGGCTACCCGAATGCTGATTGCACGGAAATTTTGATCGCTACCCGGCAAGAGCAATCAAACCCGTTTTTTCGTTTGATTCGAAAACTCCCACGAACTTGGCTCAACACAAATATTGAAAACACAAATAAAGGAAAGTAACCTAATGATTACGATATGTAAACAGTAAGACAAAGTAAATGACAAAACAATTAGTTTCAAAAATCTTCCGTCAGGTTCTTATCACGTCGCATTTAATCTAGGTCTTGACAAAAATACGACTCTGAATTGAGTCCATCTAGAAGGTTCAAATCTCCATAACTACTGAGTTTCAGATCTTCGTAACCGAAACGCTACGATAGCCGACAGCATACAACTGCTTTTCATACTTGAAACAACCGTTAATTGAAAAGCGCTTATTGAAACAACCGTTAATTGAAAAGCGCTTATTTGCGTTTAATTTCCAAAAGAAGATAGAAAGGTCATAACTAAGAAAACAAAAGGCGCTGAGCGGTAACAACTGGGGTCCAGACAAACATCCTGAGAGTATCTTGAGAGCACCTGGCCATATTGTTGAGTATTTCGAACTTGGAAATTATTTTAGATATCAAATTTTTATAAAATTTTTGAAAAAGCAGAAAAAATGTTATGTCTCAGAAGCCAAGATTATTTAAGCAATCAATCTTTGAGGCATGATCTGCAACCTCTGAGAGTACCCAGAAAACAACCCTCTGTAGGATTAGAAATTTCAAACTTTGAAAAGTTTTTTTAATTCAAGTGTTTTTTTTTTTAATTTGGAAAAAATTTTAAAAAAGTCATATCTCTGAAACCCAAAATATTTGACCAGTCACCTTCGGAGGCAAGATTTTCAACCTGTGAGAGTACCTAGAAAGCATCTGTTGGCAACTTCAAATCATGTGAAACTTTTTAATTCTAACTTTTCTGAAAATTTCTGAAAGAATCATAACAATGTCTCGGAACATAAAAAGATTTGAGCAGTCAAACTTCGATGCAAGATTTGCTATGACTGAGAGTTTCCTGACAGCCCCTCACACTATAGAGTTGAGAATTTCAAATTTTGTTAAGTTTTATATCTAAGTTAATTGAAATTTTTTTCAAAATCTTAAAAACGTCAAATCTCGGAAACTAAAAATTTTAGAGCAGTTATACTTTGATGCAAGATTAGAAAACCTTGAGAGAACTATTCAGCCACCAGTCTCAAAGTTGAGAATTTCAAATTTTGTCAAGGATTTATATAATTTCGTTGAAAACTTTTTAAAAAAACAGGGAAAAAAGTCATATTTCGGAAACTAAAAGGATTTGAGCAGTCACATTTGGAAGCAAAATTTGCAACGACTGAGAGTACCATGACAGCACCTCACACTATAGAGTGAAGAATTTCAAATTTTGTTAAGTTTTATTACTAAGTTAATTAAATTTTTTGAAAAAAAAAATCATTAAAAACGTCATATCTCGGAAACTAAAAAGATTCGAGCGGTAAATTTTTGAGGCAAGATTTGCATCCCCTGAGAGTACCTTGACAGCAGCCTACTACAGGATTGAGAATTTCAATTTATGTGAAAGCTTTAAATCTAAGTTTTCAGAAAATTTTCGAAAATGTCACAAGAATCTTCAAATCTCGAAAACTGAAAAAGATTTGGGTGTTCATATTTGGACTAATTTGCCCTAGACTGACAGCATCCCACTTTTAGCTGACTAATTTCAGAGTTGACAAAAAAAAACACTGAATTCAAGGTGGAAAATTAAAAAATATATAACCATTGCAATATACGATATAGCTTAAACGTGCAAAAATTCTTTCGTTAAACATGCAAAAATAATACGTTGAATAAGCTTAAACATGACGAGATAGTGAAGCCCGCATTTAAATATATAATAGATACCAATCATAAGACACACTTTCTTTCTCAAAATAAATTGAAACTTAATTATTGAGGCTTCATAATTTTCTGACTGAAAAACTGCTCACTAGCAAAAAGTAGTTACCGATCATATCTTTTGCGAAATTAATTGAAATTGAACAAAAACGAACGCGTAATCCTTTACTTAAATCTCTGCATCTGCCTAGTTGAGATACTTATTATTCCATCAAATTTTAAAACTAGAACACTTACTTTCAAACTGAAAACGTATTGCAATCGGCAGCAGATGATTAAAATCAAGAATAACAGAGCAGCCCAATCAATAAGATAAAAATTAACGAAGGTGTTGCTTGGTCCAGTGGGAAGCCACCAAACGGTTTTATAAATATTCAAATACACCAGAGCCAAGTTCAGAAAGAGAAACAAGCAAAATAGTATTTCGAATGAAATCTGTCCATCACTGAACGAATCCAGTGTCTGTACGTGTTTGACACGGAAATCTCTCACGGACGTGCTTTGTCGGACTTGTGGCTTCATAACGCTTCATTTTTTTCTCGTTCAGGAAGAATCATTTCAATCAACCTGAAAAACGAAGTTAAAATTAAGGTATTGGATCTACCCAAGCAATTAAACCCCAAATGAACATTTGTCCTAAATCTAATGTTCTCATCAGGCCAAAAAAATTGTTTGCCACTTGACCGAAGTATTTTTTTAATTCTTTTTGGTGCTGAAATTATAAAAGATTGTGACATTCGACCAGAATGGACGAAAATGCACATTCGGCAATTTCGAATTATTAGCAGCTAACCTTCCGAATTAGCAGTTTTGAAGGATTAGCAGTGTTATTCGAACGATTAGCAAAACTGTGAAGGCTGGAATATTCTGTTATTTCAATTTTTTAAAATTTCGAAGTTGTAACAGTCGCCTACTTCGGTCACATATGAGGCTTAAGAAAAATAGGCCCTATAACCATTGGCTCTAGAGTCAGTGACACGATCTCTTGTGTTTTTCTACCTCAAAAACGGTCGGAGCCAATTCGGTTCGCTTGCGACATGAGACTAGAACCCGTTACAGCTTAAAGGCCACTACCAAAAAACCCCCCACTCTAGAAAATAAGAACGTCCCCATAATTAGGTCTCAAAATACCCAAAATACACGAACGCCGTTAAAAACAGGGTTGGAACAATCCGTTAAGTTACTTTTTATTGGACAGTGGAACTTTGATCCATTTCAGATGGATCAACCTAAATTTTCGCCTCACCTCAACATACTTATTACAAAATGCACTCAAGAAAACTAAATTTGGTACTTACATAGCAGCACGCTTGAGAAACAGAGTAATTAAACTAATTAATGACTCTAGTATAAATATAATCGAATATAACTCAAGAAGTTTTCTAACGATGAGTTCCAATCAAAGGAAAAAAATTTTAATTCAAGAATGTAGTTTTGGATCAGGACCATTGGAGGACTTCACTTTTCTGCCTTTCCGTTGAAGGTTCACTCTGGTCCAGTTGATTCTTGCTCTGCTCTTGTATTTGTTTGGTCTCCTATATCAGAAAGGACAGCTCTACTCTAGTTTTCTACGATGGAAATTGCGAATAACAATTTCCCACTGTGTATATTTGACAACTTTCCCGCAAATGATATTCGCTTGTTCTGATTTTATTTTTGATTTTTTCAGCTGTCGCGAGAAAACTGAGCATGACAGCCTCTATTCGAATTTTTGAAAAACCAAATTTCATTCCAAAACCACGTATTTTTGTGTTCCTCAAGGTCAAACTTCCAGATATGACCGACTGGCACATACTCCCCGGACTCAAGATCGATGTCCTCATCGCGTGCTGCCGTCTGTCAGTGAATCCCCAGAAACCCGAGTGTTACTCAAGATACAGTGCCAGTGGTCATTTACATAAGTTTGCAGCAGACTTAAGTTTGTCTACACCCCAAAATTCACAACCATGTAAAATTTTCACACTATCGCTAAACAGCAATCGAAATCTGCACACACCTGCACTTGTGAATTTTTGCTTTTTAAGCTAGTAATATAAAATTTCTTTTGTCCTATTCAATCAGGAAATTGTCATGCAGCATTTTGATTCATATAATAGATATAACATATTAATGACAATATCTCATTTGTTAAAATTTCTTTTTCGTGAACCTAGATTTCATCCAAGTTCACCCTCGAGCCCCTTTCCTTCCCTCTCAGGACTCAAGACTCTAGAATCCCCATTGAGCCACCTGCTCACCTCGCGTTCTTCGCCTTCGAGGTACCAGACCCAGATGTATTTGACACCGTCATCTGCTTCAACAGTGCCTTTTCGTCATCGGAGCTAATCACGATCTCTTCCCAGGCTTTCAGCTGTTCATAGGACCGCATCCATTCCCTTTGCTCCTGCAATCTCTTCGCTTGATTGGGCAAACTCTTCACCCTCGACTCTCGGTTCAAACAGAAGGAATTGTGCAGACTCAGGCTCACGTTCTTCGCCAAGTCTTCCTCTAGTATCGACTCTCTCGCCTTGGTGTTGTTTCTGGACACTCTACCAACTTTTTTCCAACCCGTCGTGATCGCATTTCGATGGGCCAGCAGAGGTCTCTTGAAAGCCTCCGGCCCTATCTCGGCCTGGAACTGTCGATATTCCTTCTGATATTACCTCATATGATCCTTCGTTATCATGTATATCCAGGACGTCAACGTCGCTCGAAACCAAGGAAAGAACCTTAAGCGGCTCCATACGTGTCTGACTTCCATTGGTATGGCAAATACCTTGCATGCAGTCTCAAACAACTCGAGTCTCCTGCTGTAATCTGTCGCGTAAATTGACTCTGCCGTCGGCGTCTTCGATTCCCGATACTTCGTTACATTTTCTTCAATCCATCGTAGAGCCAGCATCGTGCTCACCACCAAGATGGTCACCTTCTGCTGATGATCGGGCAGTCCTATCGACCTGATTTCTTCAACATCCCAGATCAGGCAGAGATTCGCGTGATCCGGGTACCACATTTTTTGTGCCAGACAATGGCATGGACATTCCCCATTTGTGAGGTCAATGCTCCTAAGGTTGCGTTCTCCCGAGGCTTCTAGGATAGGCTCAAGTTCCATCATCTTCTCGTGTATCGCGTCGTTCTCCTCCATGTTTGGAGCACCACCCATAGGTTTCCCGATCACGTTTTGTCTCTCGTGGTCACTTGTGTTTTCACCTTCCAAACCCAAAAGTTCTTCCCCCCAGATTTCACTCAAGTCGTCCCTCTGTTCTTTCGGCACTGTCCCTTGGATTTTCCTCAACAGCTTGTGTGAGTGATGCGAAATCCGAGCCAGTCTTACGCACTTGGGCACTGAGAAGGCCTTGTCTATCAGTACCCTTTGGCTTGATACCTCCACCATCGCCATGTGCAATGGATATTGGCTGCCACATAGGTTGACCATCACTGACCGCACTAAGGACTTCGCTTTTAGAGGCAGACCATAGGCTTCGCTCATGGGAAATCCCATTTCCGCTTCAAGTCCAACCTTCCAGCTCTTGATGTGTTTCTGAGTTACCTGCAAAACCCCGGGCCATGACTCCACACTCAACGCGGTCACTGGTGTTCTGACTCTTGCCTCTCCAGTGACTGGAGACTGCACATTCTCGAGAAGAATCCCAGAGCTGCTGCTAGATTTACCGTGGTACTCGCGTAACACTCAGCCACTATCTGTATCTCACTTTTCTCCCTTTCGGTGATATCTTCAAACCAGGTGACTAGGTCTTCTTTCTGGAAAGACTGTATCCTGACGCACGATCGTCCATCACAGGTGTGCTCGCCATTTCCACACTACGAGTCAAGGCAACTGCCCGGCTCCATTTTCTTCACCGACCCTAGTTTGCTCGTCGCTTCACTTGACTCCTTCGCCTGAGGCAGGATCAGTCTGTGCACTATGCTCAATGTCGCCAGATCTTCGTCCTCCGCTGGTGCTAATCTCACTCGCTCCGTGACTTCCTCGATCAAGCTCGCATGGGGATGTGGACACCAGGAGGGCCTCATCAACTTCCACACCACTCCCAGGTTCGTGACCAACATGCCATTCCCGTTACCCATCTTCAGTTCGACTCTTTTACTTGAGCGTGGCACACTTATCACCTCTGGTGTCTTCTCGAGAATCAAAACCAAACTAGGTCTCTCTCTCTCTCTACAGTGTCTATTTCCACTATCTTCTCTGTCCAGAACTTTAGTAGCTCCGCCACCTCGTAGTTTCTGTGAACGCCTCCGGCTTCCGAGTCCAGGAAAGGGTTGTACGCCAACCCCATCACTCCAGACACATACTGGTATTCTCCCTTCTTATTGGTTTTCAAGTAATCTCCTGACGAGGCCAAGTTACGGTGCACGTCGTGTTTCTCCTCGAACTTCTTGTTGTAGAATCTCCGTATCTCATCTAACTTCCTGTGGCTCTCTAGAGACTGCCTGGAACCATCCTCCTTTTCTATCCCAGTACTCTGGTATACATTCAAGATCACTGCTGAGACTCTCCTTTCCATTGCTTTGCTCCCAATTGCTCTTTGCTGGCATGCTAGGATGGTGCTGTCAGTCATCACCGACATTATCCACCTCAAGAAACAAGTAGCGTCTCTCCTCCTTGCCAGGCTCAAGCCTGACTTATCCCTAGCAACGTGTTGCATCAATGTCTGATATATTTCTAGACTTTTTCTACCCAATTTCAACTTGTCGTGCGAGGTCAGCGTTTCCAACTCTATTCCCACCAGGCTCCACGCGAACATCAATTGCCCTGCTGTTCTAACAAAAGGATTTGCCATCAATGGCGACGCCGATGAGGATGTCCTCATTGCTTCTTCAAAATGATCCCTCAACAAGTTCTGCCAAGTTCTCCTCAGATGGCTCCCCAATTCCAATTTGTTAATCTCAGCCTTCTGCTGAGTAGCCCAGTTGCGTCGTTTGCGTTACACTCCACTGTCGAGCTTCTTTAGGCAGTCATCCAATTCCTTCAATGTTTCCAGGGCCACCCACCAAGGTCGGGAGGTGTTCCTCGTTTAATTCTTCTCGAGAGGATCGCTAGTTACTTGCTTCCCAGTGGTCTGATGTTCATTTGAGACCCATTCTTTGGCGACGTCCACTTCCCATGTCTGCCCGCTCGTCGAACCTCGTTTCATCATCGTCCTCTGAGGATTGAAGTCTTCTTCCGTTGTCGAGTTGGTGGGAACCTCCATCTCTCTTTCTACCTCGAGCAGTCTACTTGGTTCGTAGCTACTCTTGTAGGCTGCTGTCTTCCATCGTACCAGAACCATGGGGGCCGTCTATCTCAAGTTTTTCTCCGAGACTGCATCCGCCGAAAGACTACCCCACCCTTCTGCCTCTCTCTTTCTCTTGCGAGACTTCACATCTTTACTTGGGGGGCGTTGCCGTTATCATCACTGCTTCGACCTCTTTGTCACCATCCAACCCTTCCAACTCTTGCCTCCCCCTGCTCGAGCCTTAAGGATATTAGTACTTTTAATTATATTACTAGTTTCGACTTTATCCCCCCTTACACTTTCAATTATTATATTGACAGTTTTTTGTTTCAGAGTAGAGCTGTCTTTACATTCGTCTTCTTTGGTTTTCTGTGATGCCTTTCTCAACTCGACCATCTTGCTCAGCAGTTCTCCTCTAGCTTTCTCCTCCAGACCCGTCCCCATCAGGACAGGCTCTCCGAGCTTCACCACTGTGTCCCACAGTTCTTCCTTGAAATCATCCAGTGTGATCTCGCCATCCACTTCTCGATTGAACTCGCTCAAGAATTCTCGCCAATCGTCCTCATCCAGAGTGCCTAGGAACATGGTCTTGTTTCCCTAGAAGGTGTTCTTCTCCCTCTCTTCTGCGCTCAAGAGTATCATTGCCATATTAGAAGTCTCACTAATCAGTGGCAACTCTAGATTTTTAAGGGGAGATGAGGTCAGATGTGGTGTGGGAGTGTCTGCCCAATTTTCTCCGCTCAGGTCCTTCAGCTCTTGAGTGGTGATTTCATCCTCTGATGGTTTTGGTTCGGGCGTGTTCCCCACTTCCATATCCTCCCCTGCCTCGCTGAGAGTCTCATCCATACTTTCTTCTCCTGATTCGACTCTTCTTCTCTCAAGGATCCTCCTAAACCGATCTTCTACAGGGCCGCTTCTTTTATCTCCTGGTGTGCCCACCGACAGGGGTGATGGTATTGTTGGGTCCGGTTTCTTGTATTCCGTCAGAGCCACATACAACGGGCCTGCCGCATCCAGCTCCTTCCCCTCCTGTCTCATCTCAACCTGTTCCATCCCGTAAGGTGCCCGGTATCTTCTCGTGGCAAATTTCATCTCGTCTTTTAGTGCAATGTGTCCTTCTTCCACAATCATCCTGCCATCGTCCCACACCGGCAACATGTTCTCCAAACCCGCCCGCTCAAGCTTTCTCAAGACCTCTCGTATCTCGATTTTTGGGGGAAGGGAGCCTCTCATCTTCTTCGCTTGGGTCGTCCAGGTATGAAAGTAGACCACTGCAGTGTAGCCGATGTATAGGGGATCCCAGCCATCGGTGAATTCCCTTTGCTGCCCTTCCGCCGCTGCTCTCGCAAACAGGGATGGGACCACCAGGGAACTGTTCATTCCCAGGGTCATTCTCCTTACCGTTGGGAACTCTGGAATGGTTGTTGGCAAGATTTCCTTCTCAAGTATTGCCTCCAGCTCCCTTTTCACCAACTCGAAGCTCTTCCTCCACGCGGGAATCCTCAAGACCTCTTGTCCACTCGCCGTCAGGGGATTCAAATTCCCGAACTTGGGATAAGTTTCGATGGGACCCTCGCGTTTACCTCCCATCCTACACTGCAGTTGCCCTCGGAAATCGTACACCATCAATTCTTGATCTTTCACTTTTCCGAAGAGTACCGTGTTACTCATCTGTGCCCTCAGCACCTCCTGCTTACACCAGTTGAGCGTCGTCCCATCCAGTACACTTATGAGGCTCAAGTGCGTAATGGAGTTGCGATAAGCCGTCACCAGAGGATCTGGAAACGCGTACGCACGGCCGGTCCATAAATGCAGGTTACGACCTCCTCCAGCCCCCGGATTATCCCCATAGGATCCGATCTCATCGCTAGGCACACGTCTGTCAACAGAGGCATGCCCCCATTCACTTTCCTCCATTCATCTCTCGTCTTCGGATTCTTTTCCTCGACAGTCATGTGTCGGTTCTGCATCAGGAGGTACTCCACTAGCAGCGTCTTTAGCCCTGCAGCACACTTATATGTGTAGGTGTCAATGCTCGAGTGGGTTTTCCCCATCGACAGGGGCTCTCCATATTTCGTTAGTCGATGAAATGACACCAGTTCACCATGGGTCAGGAGCACCAGTGCCAGATACCCGTCAATCCGGAGTGTTTCCACACCCCGACTGAACATGTACGCTGGACCCATATTGAATAGGTACCTCGGATAAACTAGGTACAGTGCCAACAACAGGCTGATGGGCATGCCCTGGATTTTTTGTACATAGGCTCCAAAGATGGTCTCCTTTGCACCAAACACTCCAACCATGAACTCCTTTCCCCAACAAGGACTCAAGAACTCAAGAATCTCGTGATCCCTTCTCGTCTTCAGCTCGCCCTTTGCGTGCTCCCTCCAGAATCCTCCGATTGTGACCTCGTTTGCAGCTGTGACGAACCTGGTCACCGTAATCTCCCTCTTCTCGGTCACTTCTAACTGCTCCTCAAGAAAACTCCAGATTTGCTTCACCAGGTGTGGGGCATTTTCCTTCATCTTCTCCGTAGCGTTTTCCAGTCTTGGTGTCAGGAACGGCCACCTGCCTCTTTCTTGCGTCAATCGATACACCATCGACTCCAGTTGCTTCTCTGTTGCAGCCACGTTCTTTCTTTCATTGCTCGGTCCCCTCGACTTACTCGTGGAGCTTGTGATAATCAAGTCCATGCTTCGAAACCACAAGCTGGCCGTCAGGTGAGTTATTATGGGATGGTCGTCCCCTATAACCGGACTGAACTTGAGTTGTCTGGCGAAGTTCGATATCTCCAGCAAGAGGACCTCGTCCAACACAATGAGGGTATCCGCTAACTCGTAGAAGCCCCTCAACGCGTGGGACACATCCGCCCACGCCGCCGCCAGTTCTGACTTGCGAAGCCTCAAGTTCGTCGGTTCCAACTTACGATTGGGAGCTGCCTTCAGGATCCGCCATGCAATCCCCTCGGCCAGTAAGATCAAGACCGCATACACAAACTGCAGAGCGGGAGGCATGCTCGCGTACCCGGGGGACGTCGTGAACACCACTCTTGTCTTGGATCCAAACCGCGAGGTAACGTTCTCCTGTACCTCGTTCATCGCTGCGAATAACGTCTGGATAACTTCCCAGATTCTCTTTGGCGCCGGTTCATCGCCCTTGAGCTGCTCAAGAAACCCAGTCGCATGCAGGTGGTCGTTCATTCCCGCAAACAGTAGTAGCTCGGGCTCGCAAGGCATCTCCGATTTTATTGCTACCACCAATGTTAACATTTGATTCAGCTCGGCTCCTGGCAGTGAGTATACCAAAGTCTCCGGTCAGAACAACTTGTGAGAGGTTCCCTCGAAGTCCGATCCCGCTACGATGATCACCCTCGCAGCAGCTGGATCTGCTCTGTCGTAAACTGCCAAGGTCTTGGCCAATTGGGTGTTGGCGCAGGGTTTCCCGTATCTAGGGTCGTCCGCCAACCTCGTGCCTTCATAAGCGGCATCTGGCAATTCCATCTCTCTTGGGTCCAATAGTTTGTCTACCACCCTCAACTGCGCTGGAGTTGCCAACCTGATTCTGGCAATGCTCTTTCGATGCTTGGGAGGCTCCACTATGAGTCCCGGACTCCCCAGCAACTTGAGAAGCCTGTAATTGATGGGTCCCATGACTGATTTTGTGGGAATCCCCGTCAGATCCGTCGTTTCCATTAGTCTTGCTCTTGAGAAGTGCGTCTCTTGAGCCTTCAACCAGTCCACGCACTGGTGTCTACTCAAGTCCTCATGTGACACTCGCTCGAGACCCAGCGCTTCCGCCAAATCTTGTCTGCATTCCAGGTCTTCCAAGTCCAGCTCCCTTACCTTCTCCAGATATCTCGACCGACTGGTCTCCGCCGGTCTCTCCACCCTCTTGCTCTCCACCACTACCACCGAGGACACTACCGAACTCTGAGGTGTTGATGACGTTGCCTCCTCGGCCTCCATTGGTGCGGCACCTGGTAATCTGGTCCGGCTGCTCCTCGAGCTGTCTCTAGAATCGGACGTCGCTCCCAGGCGACTGGATAAAGTTCTTGAGGTAAGGAAAGGTGGATTTGGAGGTGGTCCGAATGTGAAGTGGGCCGTCTCCAGCAATTCTGCCTCCAACGCGCTTATGTGCCTTTGGAAGACATCATTCAACCATTCCACTCCCCTAGGCCTGTCGAAGTGGATCCCGTATGAGGATGCATCGTCGGGGGAAAACAGATCTCTCCATCTGCTCGGCTACGTCCAGCAATCCAACGGGAAGGACACTCCTTTGATGTGTTTGCCTGATTACTTCGTTCAGGTTTCGCACCTTCATGTTCATTTCCATCGCGTGTTGGTCCGCCTTCATGTTGTAGGGAATGGTACACACCGTGAGAATGGCACGATCCATTTGAATCCGCAATTCCTCAAGGATGCAGCTCATCTTGTCATGTAGCCTCATCACCGTCCTTGACTCCCCCGTGGACACGTCATTCGTCCCGATCATTAGAGTCACCGTATATACTCTCGCCATCCCTAGCATCTCAAGTGATGCCAATATCTGTGGCATCGCAGCTCCAGCGAAACTCAAGATCCAACTTTGCCAATGTGATTGAATCCGGGTCAGCACCGGCAGCAGGCTGTCCCCTATGATTGGATGGACCGCCCCCTCTGGTACACGTGGCTGCGTGAGGTATTCCAACCAAGCCGCGTCATGGAAGCAATCCCTCCTGACTCTTTGTGCCGTGCTCCAATCCATGCGATTGTGCCTGTGGTACCTGCCCTCCGTGTTCTTCTTGTAGCTTGAGATTACCACACTCCTGATCGGTTGCTCCCTCCACTTCGGGGGTAGCTCCACTCTTGCTGGACTCTCACGATTCCTTAGTTGTAGCCTCTCGTTCAATTCTTTCAGACGTGACGAGCTGCCGATCACCTGACTGCTGCTCGGGGTTGAACTCGGGGTATATCCAGGCAGTGCGACGTCCATCAATGGACGTATCGGTTGTGTCTCTAGGCCACGCAGGGAGGACGTTGACTCAGTTGGTATCCATACCTCCAACCCCTCATTCATATGCTCCTGAGCCGCGCGGTCAAGGTTAAACCGTCCCTTCGATCTGGGAGCTTCGTCGAACTCCATACGTGACTCTGGTCTTGAGCCGGTAACCATTCGCTCCTTGGGCCTGGCTCCCTTTTGCATATCGAGCTCGCGTTGTCGTTGCTGGATTCTCTCAAGTTCCGACTTCAGCTGTTCACAATTCGCGGCATTCTCTCGCACCCTTTGTTCTTGCTGATGCTCGGCCTTCAGCATATCAAGTTCCCTCCGCGCTTGGTCCTTTTCGACGACCGCCTGATCTCTCTCCAGATTCGCCTGATCTCTCTCGAGCTTCGCCTGATCCCGGTCGAGGTTCGCCTTGTTCCTCTCCCTCTGTGTCCGCTCAAGTTCTCTCTTCAGAGTACTGAGGTCCGGATACGCTTCTCCCGTTTGTTGCGCTCGCGTCATCGATGGTGTCTTACTCGTGCTCTGGCCCGCTGATCTTGCTGATGGTCTGATCGGTAGTGGGAACTCCCCTGCGCCATACTCAGTGTTGTTGCTCAAGCCAGGATTCCTCGCCAAGTCGAATCCCCTCACTCCTCCATCCACATTCCAGGACAGCCATCTGGTTTGCTCTTGGTTTGATATTCCCTCAGTGCTGTAGCCGACCATTAGAACCGCTTCGGTTGCAGACTCCCGGCATTCGCCCTGCTCCTCCAATTGGAGGATGGCGTTCAGCATCACCGCCATTCTCTCATCCACTTGGATGTAATCCAGATCCCTCAGGCGTCTGTATAGCTCATCAAGCGTGGGCCTCTTCAGAGCCGCGGGCATGGACTTCCAAAGTCGATCTGCCATTATTTCTGGATTATCTTGCTCACGTACCAACTTGAGAATTATCTTACCACTTGAGAATTACCTTACCACTTGAGAATTACCTTACCACTCGAGAATTAGCGTATCAACTTGAGTACTTGAGAATTAACTTCTTCAAGCGTTGTTCAACTGCGTGTTTGTTCAAGAACTTCTTTTTCTTTCAATTGAGTACAGTTGGGTAGCCAATTTGACTTTACCAAATCAATCTGAAAATAACACTTGATTTTTAGACTATTATGCTATGTTCCTAACCTAAAACCCCCCTGCCATTATAGTTAAAACCTTATCCTTTTCGTTCTACTAAAATAGTTCAATTGAAAGTTTTTCTAAAAGCATGCAGATTCATTTTATGTTTTAGCACCATCAATCATTTAAACTTTAATTGTCATGCCAATCACTTTTAAGATCCTTTTACCTGTTCTGTACCCCAACACCTAACTTGAGATCCCTTTATGCCCAGCTCAAGACCCCCATGTACCTGACTTAGGCGATACTCAGGTAATATTTCTTGTGCAGATGTACCATTATCTCCGTTTCCGCGAAGACCACGTGTAGGATAGCATATAGTTCCCTTGGGCTCAGTTTGCCCCTGTTCGGGTCGTAGACCGGCATTGAGACCTCTGTTATTCTTCTTTCGATCATGAAGTCCCGCAGTCTCGTTAGTGCCAACATCACGTTTTCAGGAACGATCGTGTTCCTTTCACTGACCCTCGTCACCAAGAAGCACAGGTATTTGCCTGGGAGTTGTGCTACTGATGGTGGAAGCGCAGCCATTCCTCCTAGTCCCGGTCTCTGTCTAAACAGAAACTCCACGTTCTGGTACTCTATCTTGAATTCAGCCTCCAGTCTTGATTTGAAACTCATGTCCGCCGTGATACTGATTGCGCTAGTCCTGTCTGACAGAATGAAGTCGCTATCCGTTATCAGGATGTTTTGAAATTTTGAAATTCCGTCCTATGGTAGGCTCAGCCTCCTCCCCATCCAGTTCCAGTCCGCTCGTTTTTCTCACTTCCCTGAGTTTCTTTATCATCAGATTTTCGGTGTGGGTAAGTCCTACCCCCACTCCCCGGACAAAAATATTTATCGACGTCCCCGTCGATGGTGCTGGGTCCAAATTATCTGGTGGAATCTCGAGCGGCCTGTCCAGCCGAAGAGGGGATCCTCCGTTTTCATGTGCTTTCCCGCTGATACGTCAACTTGTTGTATGCTCTGTCCTTCGCCGCTTCCGTTCTTGACATCGCGCATCCATTCTAATATCCTCAAGTTCGTATTCTCCCTCCTCTCTATCTCGCTCTGTTCCAAATCCGTCTCCCATTCTGGTGTCGAGTAGTCTTCCTGTGGGTAGTGTCCATTATCATTGATAATTTGCCATTCATTATCGGCTGCCACTTCGCCCACACTTAGTAGCTCTTTGCTTAGGTCATCGGGCTGTATCTTATCAATCAGGAAATCGTCTCCGTACCTGTTGTACCTCATACCTGTCTGTTTGCGATTGCCACTCCTTGTCCCCGCTGGTATTGATAAGTCTGGTTCTGTCCACTTTGGCACCTCACCTTGCTCCGGATCGTTCCAGTCTTCTTCCTCAAAGGATTCCGCCTCGGAGTCCGCTTCTATCTTTTCATTGTCGTCCAAACTCAAGTTCTCGTTGCCATCATTTTTCTCTCTGGTGCCTCTTTCGTTCACTTCACACGCTGGCTCCACCAGTAGGTACTCAAGTCCCTCCATGTCTTGTGGTATACACCAGTCCTCTGGGGATGGGACGTGAGGCTTCAGATTTTGATAATGTGCTGCTCGCCCCGTACTCAAGCGGTAGAACCGTCCTTGTTGATGTACTTCCGTTATCATGAATGGTCCTCTCCATTTCTTAAGTAGTTTCTTTGTCCCTTTGGGCGGTATGACATTCTGGAAAACCCACACGTACTGGGCCATTTCATATGGCTTCGCCTGTAATATCTTTTCATCATATTTCTTGCGCTGTCTCATTTGTGCTTGCGCAGTGTTCCTCCTGCAGAGTTCGTTTAGCTCCTGCTGTCTCCAGATCGCTTTTTTCACGTAAGCTTGAGGCGACGTCCTCTTCCCTTCGTATTCCGGGTAAAAGAATGTCAGGGACATTGCTCTCTCCCTGCCCGTCAACATCATGAAAGGACTGATACCCGTTGTTGAGTGTTGCGTACTGTTGTGGGCCCCTACGACTTGCGGCAGATGTTTATCCCAGTCCGTCATGTATCTTGAGCAGTATACCCTCAACATAATCACCAAAGTTCTATTCTGTCTCTCTACCAGTCCGTTGGTCTGAGGATGGTAGGTTGTCGAGTGTGCTTGAGCAATGTGTGACCTCTTCATCATTTCCTTTGTCAAGTCCCTCACAAAGGCTTTGCCGTTGTCTGACTGAAAAGTCCTTGGACAGCCGTATCGTGATATCCAATGCGTTATGAGGTGGTCACAAGTCTCCTCTGCTGAGGCTGTCTGACACGGAACTGCTTCTGCCAACTTTGGGAAGTGATCTATTATAACCAGTGTCTGGTTATATCCCGACTCCGTCATGCAGATCTTTTGATGGTCTATCTGCACCAGCTCGTTAAACTCCGAGCTCTCAACGGACTTGAGTGGGAACTTCATCTTCCTTGGGTATTTTACTTGCTGGCATGCCAGGCATGTATTCACCCATCTCTCGCAAGCTTTCCGCAATCCTGGCCAATCAAACCTGTGAAGTATTCTCTGTTGCACTTTGTCTATCCCCTGGTGCCCCATCTGATCGTGTGATCTGAATAACACCTCCGTCTGATACAATTGTGGTAAAATGATGAGGTTGTGCTTGTGTAATATCTTCTCCTCCTCTTTCCTCTTGCATGCCACCACCCCATCAGCTGTGTGATAGAGTAAATCTTTCTTTTCTTTGTAGAACTGGATCAAGATCTTGTAGCTGTCTTCCTCAAGTTCCCCTTTCTCCTTGGACCCCGTCCGGATCCATTTGGAGAGGTTACTTGTCATCTTGTCATTGTTTTGGGCTCGTATCAGGTCCGACAGCCTATATCTCGCTTTGACATGTTCCTTTAGTGCCATGATCTGTCCATTCATTTCCCCAAGGTTGTGGATGTCATCATTCAACTTCACGCATATTATCCTCTTCACGATCTTCATATCATCTTCTGGCACCAGATTTGTTCTGACATTTGAGTTGCATGATAGTTCCCTGAATGGTTTTCTCGATACCGCAATTTCTTCAAGTTCTTCACCTCCTTGTACTTCTTGTTTATCCAAGTTGTACGTTCCTGAGGAGGGATCTGTTTGTAGCTCCATGTCGCGGTGTCTCATCTTCTCCTCTGCCAGTATCATGCATAGACTATCCTGATCATCGCTGCTCTTTTCCGAATCTTCATCCTATTCTTCACACTCCCCGGACAATTTCTCTTCTCCGGTTTCTTCTTCTTCCGTGGACGTGGACCACTCCCCGGACTCTTGACCTAGTCCCAGGTGTTCAGTTTCTTCCTTAAACGCCACTTTCTTCTTCCTAACCTGAGTCCGCTCAAGTATGTTATCAGGGATTTTGTCAACCAGTGACCGCACGACTTCTTTACCATCAGTACCGCATGCTCTTGGAGAGTCTGCAATGCCAACTGTCTCACTCCTTCGCAGTATCGTGACTTCCGGTTCCTCCCTACTTTTTCCTACTTTTTCACGGGTTTATCATCTGCCAATTTCTCAAGTAATCTCCACAAGTCTTCATCTACCTGAGTATCTCCCGTCTCCACCTGGTTGAGGTCATAACCTTTTGCCTTGAGCGTCTCTCTCACGATTTTTGACTTGAGCATTATCTCTATCGGTGTCCCTCGTTTCTTCTTCAAGATTGTTTTCTTTTGGGGCTCTTCTGGTAATTCGGGATGATCCTCTTTCGGTTTGCCTGACTTGTCTAGCCATCTCGTGAGTGGGAGACTGTCATACGTTTCTTTGTCCATGAAGGAGAAGCCATCTTTAATCTCAGGCCTGTCTGCCTCCCTCTGTTCCTGCCTCTCGTAGAACTCCGTCTTCTTACTCAAGCTATCGGCATTCTGATGTTTGTCCCTAGTTCTATACTCAATTATCATGTTGTACCCATCCAGGCGATCTATCCATCTCCCAATGTAGCTCTGGTCCATCGAGTACGTCTTCAGCCAGCTGAGTGCACTGTTGTCTACCCGCAGCTTAAACGGTTCACTGCCTAAGTATGCTCTGTATTTCTCGACAAAAGTAACTACCGCAAAAATCTCTAATTTCGGCGCCCCGTACTTCATTTCTGTGTCACTCAAGACTTTGCTCCCGTATGCTATTGGTCTTAAGACTGTCTTCCCGTTCCATTCTTCTTCTTGATGGAGAATTCCAGAAATCGCGACTACCGACGCGTCCGTATCCAACACGTACATCCCTTTTTCCGTTGGCATCCCCAACACCGGTGCCTCGCACAACTCTTTCTTTATTCTCTGGAATGATTCTTCTGCTGCGTTGTTCCATGTGAACTTCTTGCCTTTGTGTCTCATTAACTGTTGCATCGGGTATACCTTGTCCGCATAGCCCTTGATGAATTCCCTGTAGTAGTTCGCAAAACCCAGGAAGCTCATCAACTGATGTTCCGTTTTTGGCGATTTCCAAGTTAGAACTGCTTCCACTGCATCTGGATCCGGTCTGATGCCGTGCCTGTCCACCTATCTGCCCAAGTATTTTATCGAATCCTTGAGTATCTCATACTTTGTTGGTTTACACTTTAGCCCCAACATCTTCATACATGCAAACACCTCGTCCAGTCGCTCGATATGGTCTTCTAGTGTGGGCGTCGCTATTACCACGTCATCCACATAGCACATTATCAGATTGCCGTACTTCTTTGTCCCACCTATCAGCGCATGTGCCATCAACCGTTGAAACGTGGCTGTGGCATTGCAAAGACCAAACGGCATCCGTTTCCATTGAAACAGCCCCAACTCGCAAGCAAACCCTGTTTTGTCCGTCTTGCTTCCTCAGCGGGACCTGCCAGAACGCCGAACCTAACTTTGAGAGGCTCTCGTCAATCCTAGGTATGGGATAGGCATCCTTCACCGTGACGGAGTTCAGATACCGAAAGTCATAGCAAAACCTCATTTGGTCGCCTTTCTTTTTAGCCATCACTACTCCACACGCCCACGGTGACTTGGATGGTTTTATCATGTCATACTCTAGTAATGTCTCTATTTCTTTCCTACATGCCTCTGATTTGTGGGGGGTCATGCGCCTCGCCCCCTCCCTGTGTGGTACCGCATTCTCTTCAAGTTCTATTTCATGCTCAACAAAATTACAACACCCGATGTCTGCCTTATGTCTCGAAAAAACTTCCTCGTTTCGCTCTAGTACGTCCTTGATGGCTTCGAGCTGTTTGTCCGTCAACTTGCCCCTTAAGTGTTCGATCTCCGGCAGGACCGGTTTATCACTTTGCATTTCATCTGGTGTGGGCCGTTCCGGAAAGTTCGAACAGCTCGATAGCCCATCGTCCGTCTCTGACTTAAGTGATTTCACAAGACCTGCTGAACCTTTTACTTTCTTCAATCGTCTCAAGATACAAATTTTGTCCCTATGACTGGGATAATCAACAACTTCATTTTGTTTTGAATTTTCAGTCATTTCACATCGAGTTTTAACAGGTAAAGCATATCCCAGCTTCCTCCCCCTCTGTATCGTATTCAACAAGACACTGACGCAGAGACCACTCTTGGTTATTGAGAAGGATCTTCCTAAAACAGCAGCATTTTGACTATTAGGATTCGGGACTATGCATACTTGCTTGTTGTCACTTAGTTCATTGTAATTTTTCATTCGCAAGCTTACGATTGCCGCTTCGTTTGCCTTTAGCCTCACCCTCCTACTCAAGAATACCGGTGCTTTATTTTCATTCGCTATTATTAAATTTACCGGTTTAATTGCGTACCTCCTATCCGGGTTTCTTATCCTGAACATCGCATTGTTTAAATCAATTGTTACGTCGAAGTTCCTGATGAAGTCCCTGCCTAAAATGATTTGGTCAGACTCATCTAGGTTTTCTACTACAAGAAAACTCATCCACAGATTGCGTTCCCCCAGATTTAGGGCTATTATTGGTGTTCTGCCTAGCACCCGCAGCGCCCCTTTGTTAGCAGCTGACAACCGTATTCTCGAGTCTATCAAGTCATCTTTGTTGAAGCCCTTTCGCTCCCAAGTTTCGATTGGTTTTACACTCAAGACCGCACCAGTATCGAGTAACCCACGCAAGTGAGTCTTCTATCTTGCCACTTATGTCCAGCACATGTGCTGATACATCTGCCTCTGTCCCAATGTGCATTGCATCTTCCTCCAGCATGGCACATTGTCCAATCGATCTCACCTTTAATTCTTCTCTTCCCACGTAGATCTGTCCCACTAGATCTTCATCACATGTTATCATTGTTTTCGTGTAGATGTTTAACCCATCTATATTCAACATCACCTCATGTGGACCATAAGCTTCTGTATATCTGTTGTCCACACGGATCGACTTGCTGCCACCTCTCGTGAGTAGCGCCCTCAAGGCTCTAGATGTCATCTGTGGACTTATCGCACTCAAGTAGTCTGCGTATACGTCAATGTGCATTACTGTCTGGTCGCTGGGTTCGCTTAAGTTCTGGTCACTTCATGTCCACCTACAGTGATTATCGACATTATCCTGGCTCCGATTTTCGTTATGCCAAATGGCTTTCCTGTCACCATTTTCAGAGTATTGCAATTTCCACTTTTTGTCGACCCTGCTACAGCTTCTGGCACTGGCACCGAGCAACTTAGCGTCTGATTCAATCTCTGTCTGTCGATTTCTTGATTCAACCTTTGCTCTATTTTCTTCGTTGCTAGGTCCTGTTTCACCTTGTTGATCGCCTCTGACGCCGCTTTCTCATAATTTATTTCTAGGGCGTTCTTGGCCGTGGCCTCTATCGCATTGTTAGCCTGCGTTACCGCCTTCACTGTCTCCGTTGGCAGTTCCTTACTCGGTGCTTCTAAGTTTTTTGCTTCAAACTCGGTTTGTCTGTTTCGCTGATTCTGCACCGCCGCTAATGCCAATTTATGTTTGGGGTGACTCTGGTTCTTGACCGCCTCCCAAAACAAATGACAATCCATCCTAAAGTGCCCCTCCTGATTGCAGAAGAAGCATCTTGCACCTATCCTAATGATTAAGCCACAATAGTACTCGTGTTCTTCCATCTGGCTCATGTCCTCCTCATGTGGTGCGTACCCCAGACTCTTCATGCCCTGCTTGTATGTCGTGCAATCTGCCACGTGATGATCAGCTGACCCGCAGTTCGCGCACGATCTACGTTTGTCCATGTCATCTCTAGGCTTGTACCATGACGACCTTTGTGGTTGGCTCCCCCCTTGCATATTCCTGTTATCTGAATATGAGTAATTCTTGGGCTTCATTAGCATGTACTCTCTCGACTTCTGTCTCATCTCTTCTGGAGTCGGTGCACTGTCTTTCGACAAAGTATAGTATTGTGCTAAAATTTTTCTCAAGTCATCACTCTTTACCCCATCAATGAACTTTGAGGCGATGCTAAAGTCTCTTCTATTAGTGGAGTCTTCCGGGTCACTTCTTCGTCTCAAGCTCTCAAGATCATCTAGGAACCTGTCTATCGATTCATCGTCCCTTTGCCTTCTCTTTTCAAATCGCATCATCGCTTGATGACCCTTCATGCCTGACCCGAATCGATTCAACATTATCTCGTGATTTTATCCGCAGTGTCGCGTTCCTCTTCTTTCTTCGCAACCACGCATTTCAATGCCGTGCCTTCCAAGTTGCTGAGTATCGCTGTGCATGCTTGCCTCTCAGCGTTCAAGTTGTCTTGTTCCAAGTGCAACCTCATGACTTCTACCCAAGTGTCAATGCATCCATCTGAACCATCTTTGAATTCTTTCGGTTTTTTGAAAGTTTTTCTGGATTTGTTGCTTCCTCTGTCACTCGAGTCGGTGTTCCTCGTGGCGAAGGCTTCTAGTGTCCTGTTCATCATTTCCGAGGTGCTTGCCCACGTCATGACATCCGGTCCCACGTTGTTGTGAGTCGTGGAGTCCCCTGGGCCACTCGTTGTGTTTGCTGTTCCACTTTTCATAATCGCTTTGCCCCCCCCCCCCCGGTGCTGTACTCGCGGCATCCCGGGGTAATGGTAACGGTGTTGACTGCCGCTTGTTCCGTTGTGGTTCCACGAAGTCAACTCTATTGCCTTGCGTTCGCTCCGCTGCCGGATTATCCTGTGACGTAGAGTTCCTCAAGATGGCGTCTAGTTTTGCCGGTATTGCACATGAACTCTCAGCCTGGTCCCTTTTCATTGTGTCTATTCTCGTTTCCAAGTTCCCCAACTGGCTATTCACTGCGTCATATCGTTGCTTCATTTCTTGCATGTCTTTTTTGATGTTCTTGTCTCGCTCTCCATCAGTGGTATCTACCTTGTCCGACATCTGCTGAAGCTTTTCCTCTGTCGCTTTCGCTCGATTGAAATAGCTGTCCAGGTACTCATGTTTGTTGTATCTTAATTCTTTCTTTATCACATCTCTATCCTCCTCGCTGTGCTTTAGTCTCTTGTCGATCTGATCTAGCTTCGCCATCAGATCGCCCAGATCGAGAGACATTGTTTCATGGTCAGATTTTGCCCTGTTGTTGGCTGCTACTCCCAGTCTAATCTGGTCTTCGTTTTGGTCGGTGTCTGTCGTTTTCGTGGAAACTGTTCCGAATGTTTTGCCTTTCTCGGTCTTTGGTTCCCCCGTCACTATGTCTCTTGGTTTCATCCCGACCATCATTGCCAACCTTTTAGTAAATGACGTCCTTTTTGCTTGAGACTCGTCCTTTACCGTTTCTGGCGTGTTGCCCGTTGTGTCTTCCACAGTGTCTATCGGCGAGAACTCCATGGACTTTGGATTTGGTTCTTCTGCATTCGGCATCGGTGTTGACTCCGTCGTCTTCTTCTCTACCTCATCCACACTCTGGTCTGGTGTCTCTAGGTCAATCTCGATGGCGGGTTCTGCTTGTTTCCCTTCCATGCCCTCTTTTGTTTTGATCTCTGTATTACTCCTCGTGTTGACCATGCTATCTGAAAAGTTCTTCCTTGTTACTTTTGAGCCCGTTGATGTCGTTTTACGTAGCGACGAGTTATATTTTGTCTTTGATTCTGTAGATCTTTTTTCAGCCACTGGTACCCTGCTCCGTCTCATGATTTCTATTTACAATTGATTCTATTTACAATATTGGTATTTACAAAATCCCATTCTAAAAAAATGATAATCATAAAAAATTTTGCTAATAAAAAGAAAAACTACTTTACTGTTCCTTCTAAGATTTTGTTAAAAATCGATTAATTCGTGATTCTAACACTATCGTGTTCCAACTAGTCCTATTGCTTTTGATTCAATTAATTCGACCTGTCTCAAGACCCTTTAGTACCGTCTCCCCACTTCTTCGTGCTGTCCCAAGCTTTCTCTCTACTATCCCAAGACTATTCAGTGCTGTCCCCGTACTTCTTGTTGGTGTCCCAAGACCACTGTCCCAAGACTACTGTCCCAAGACTACTGTCACAAGACTACTGTCCCAAGACTAGTGTCCCAAGACCACTGTCCCAAGACTACTGTCCCAAGACCCTTGCCCTAAGAGTACTGTCCCAAGACTACTGTCCCAAGACTACTGTCCCAAGACTACTGTCCCAAGACTAGTGTCCCAAGACTACTGTCCCAAGACTACTGTCCCAAGACTACTGTCCCAATACTAGTGTCCCAAGACTACTGTCCCAAGACTACTGTCCCAAGACTACTGTCCCAAGACTAGTGTCCCAAGACTATTGTCCCAAGACCACTGTCCCAGGACCACTGTCCCAAGACTACTGTCCCAAGACTAGTGTCCCAAGACTATTGTCCCAAGATCACTGTCCCAAGACCACTGTCCCAAGACCACTGTCCCAAGACCACTGTCCCAAGACCACTCTCCCAAGACCACTGTCCCAAGACCACTGTCCCAAGACCACTGTCCCACGACCACTGTCCCAAGACTACTGTCCCAAGGCTACTGTCCCAAGACCAGTGTCCCAAGACTGTGTCGTACCAAGACTGCTCTGGCCCAAGACTGTCCCAAGACTGTACTGCTCCAAGACCGTCCCCAGACTGCAATGTATCAAGACTTCTTCGGTACTGTCCCAATACTTGTCACCAAGTGTCTGGATAGTAGGATCTCTTCTTCTTCGTTGTGGGGGGGGGGGGGGACTCTTGAACCACTGTACCGTGTACCACCACTTGAGCTCTGGTAAAAATTTTCCCAAAGTCCCTATCTTAATGGCCAAAATACAAACACTGACCCCCCCTGTATTTATCTCCCTTTCGTTGTTGCAGGCTTTTTGAAACCCCAACTTCTTCGCAGGTATCTTTTGATCACCTGTTCGTTCAAATACCAACAACAAATTCTCACCAAAACGTAAAAATTTAAACAAGAAAAATTGCAAAAATCAGAGAGATGAACCCACCTGAAATTCAATGCTGACAGATATCAACCTTTGTCCGAAAAAATGTCTGGTACCCGATTGCCACGCGTTTTCCTCCCCTCTGCTAGCGATCTTATGAGGTATCACAAAAACTGTCTATGTCCGTTCCCCCTACCGATCCGACCAGGGTACCTACCTTAACTCGATGTTAAATTTGGATACCCGCTTCTTATAATCAACGCGTGTAAGTATCTAATGTAACTAAATCGACGATGCCGAACAATTAGTTACTCCAATGTGTCCCCCCTTTTTACACTTTACAACCACCAACCTTTAACCTAACCAGCCCCCCTGCTAACCTCCCCCCTCTTTAGCCCCCCTCTTAAGCCGAAAAATCCCTTAAGCGCCGGGTGCTAAACCTCTCGGGAGAAAACCGTAGACCTGTTTCCAGGCCTGCTAGTGTGAAAACTTCCTCAAAACAATGGGGCTCCGTTTATCCAATTTTACAATTATTTCCTATAATGTAATGTGGAGTTTAACGATACCCGTTTGTCCAACTTGAGAATACCCCTGTGCGTCCTCCTCTTGTTGTAGCGATCCCTTGCTGAATGTCTCCTTGACGTACACTGCACTTGACACCAGCACCACCTTCCCCCTTGGCTGGTCACCTCTTCCAGTCAAGTCTCCCAGCGGTTCAGCGCAGTCCTTGTGAACCACTTTCCCACTCGGCTGGTCACCTCTTCCAGTCAAGTCTCCTAGTGGTCCAGCTAGGTTGCAAGCTATCTGAAAACATTTAACAACGCCCCCACTTGGGCACCTTACTGAGTTTAGATTGCTAGATTATCAACAACTTCATTTTGTTTTGAATTTTCAGTCATTTCACATCGAGTTTTAACAGGTAAAGCATATCCCAGCTTCCTCCCCCTCTGTATCGTATTCAACAAGACACTGACGCAGAGACCACTCTTGGTTATTGAGAAGGATCTTCCTAAAACAGCAGCATTTTGACTATTAGGATTCGGGACTATGCATACTTGCTTGGTGTCACTTAGTTCATTGTAATTTTTCATTCGCAAGCTTACGATTGCCGCTTCGTTCGCCTTTAGCCTCACCCTCCTACTCAAGAATACCGGTGCTTTATTTTCATTCGCTATTATTAAATTTACCGGTTTAATTGCGTACCTCCTATCCGGGTTTCTTATCCTGAACATCGCATTGTTTAAATCAATTGTTACGTCGAAGTTCCTATTGAAGTCCCTGCCTAAAATGATTTGGTCAGACTCATCTAGGTTTTCTACTACAAGAAAACTCATCCACAGATTGCGTTCCCCCAGATTTAGGGCTATTATTGGTGTTCTGCCTAGCACCCGCAGCGCCCCTTTGTTAGCAGCTGACAACCGTATTCTCGAGTCTATCAAGTCATCTTTGTTGAAGCCCATTCGCTCCCAAGTTTCGATTGGTTTTACACTCAAGACCGCACCAGTATCGAGTAACCCACGCAAGTGAGTCTTCTATCTTGCCACTTATGTCCAGCACATGTGCTGATACATCTGCCTCTGTCCCAATGTGCATTGCATCTTCCTCCAGCATGGCACAGTGTCCAATCGATCTCACCTTTAATTCTTCTCTTCCCACGTAGATCTGTCCCACTAGATCTTCATCACATGTTATCATTGTTTTCGTGTAGATGTTTAACCCATCTATATTCAACATCACCTCATGTGGACCATAAGCTTCTGTATATCTGTTGTCCACACGGATCGACTTGCTGCCACCTCTCGTGAGTAGCGCCCTCAAGGCTCTAGATGTCATCTGTGGACTTATCGCACTCAAGTAGTCTGCGTATACGTCAATGTGCATTACTGTCTGGTCGCTGGGTTCGCTTAAGTTCTGGTCACTTCATGTCCACCTACAGTGATTATCGACATTATCCTGGCTCCGATTTTCGTTATGCCAAATGGCTTTCCTGTCACCATTTTCAGAGTATTGCAATTTCCACTTTTTGTCGACCCTGCTACAGCTTCTGGCACTGGCACCGAGCAACTTAGCGTCTGATTCAATCTCTGTCTGTCGATTTCTTGATTCAACCTTTGCTCTATTTTCTTCGTTGCTAGGTCCTGTTTCACCTTGTTGATCGCCTCTGACGCCGCTTTCTCATAATTTATCTCTAGGGCGTTCTTGGCCGTGGCCTCTATCGCATTGTTAGCCTGCGTTACCGCCTTCACTGTCTCCGTTGGCAGTTCCTTACTCGGTGCTTCTAAGTTTTTTGCTTCAAACTCGGTTTGTCTGTTTCGCTGATTCTGCACCGCCGCTAATGCCAATTTATGTTTCGGGTGACTCTGGTTCTTGACCGCCTCCCAAAACAAAGGACAATCCATCCTAAAGTGCCCCTCCTGATTGCAGAAGAAGCATCTTGCACCTATCCTGATGATAAAGCCACAATAGTACTCGTGTTCTTCCATCTGGCTCATGTCCTCCTCATGTGGTGCGTACCCCAGACTCTTCATGCCCTGCTTGTATGTCGTGCAATCTGCCACGTGATGATCAGCTGACCCGCAGTTCGCGCACGATCTACGACCATGACGACCTTTGTGGTTGGCTCCCCCCTTGCATATTCCTGTTATCTGAATATGAGTAATTCTTGGGCTTCATTAGCATGTACTCTCTCGACTTCTGTCTCATCTCTTCTGGAGTCGGTGCACTGTCTTTCGACAAAGTATAGTATTGTGCTAAAATTTTTCTCAAGTCATCACTCTTTACCCCATCAATGAACTTTGAGGCGATGCTAAAGTCTCTTCTATTAGTGGAGTCTTCCGGGTCACTTCTTCGTCTCAAGCTCTCAAGATCATCTAGGAACCTGTCTATCGATTCATCGTCCCTTTGCCTTCTCTTTTCAAATCGCATCATCGCTTGATGACCCTTCATGCCTGACCCGAATCGATTCAACATTATCTCGAAGATTTTATCCGCAGTGTCGCGTTCCTCTTCTTTCTTCGCAACCACGCATTTCAATGCCGTGCCTTCCAAGTTGCTGAGTATCGCTGTGCATGCTTGCCTCTCAGCGTTCAAGTTGTCTTGTTCCAAGTGCAACCTCATGACTTCTACCCAAGTGTCAATGCATCCATCTGAACCAGCTTTGAATTCTTTCGGTTTTTTGAAAATTTTTCTGGATTTGTTGCTTCCTCTGTCACTCGAGTCGGTGTTCCTCGTGGCGAAGGCTTCTAGTGTCCTGTTCATCATTTCCGAGGTGCTTGCCCACGTCATGACATCCGGTCCCACGTTGTTGTGAGTCGTGGAGTCCCCTGGGCCACTCGTTGTGTTTGCTGTTCCACTTTTCATAATCGCTTTGCCCCCCCCCCGGTGCTGTACTCGCGGCATCCCGGGGTAATGGTAACGGTGTTGACTGCCGCTTGTTCCGTTGTGGTTCCACGAAGTCAACTCTATTGCCTTGCGTTCGCTCCGCTGTCGGATTATCCTGTGACGTAGAGTTCCTCAAGATGGCGTCTAGTTTTGCCGGTATTGCACATGAACTCTCAGCCTGGTCCCTTTCCATTGTGTCTATTCTCGTTTCCAAACTCCCCAACTGGCTATTCACTGCGTCATATCGTTGCTTTATTTCTTGCATGTCTTTTTTGATGTTCTTGTCTCGCTCTCCATCAGTGGTATCTACCTTGTCCGACATCTGCTGAAGCTTTTCCTCTGTCGCTTTCGCTCGATTGAAATAGCTGTCCAGGTACTCATGTTTGTTGTATCTTAATTCTTTCTTTATCACATCTCTATCCTCCTCGCTGTGCTTTAGTCTCTTGTCGATCTGATCTAGCTTCGCCATCAGATCGCCCAGATCGAGAGACATTGTTTCATGGTCAGATTTTGCCCTGTTGTTGGCTGCTACTCCCAGTCTAATCTGGTCTTCGTTTTGGTCGGTGTCTGTCGTTTTCGTGGAAACTGTTCCGAATGTTTTGCCTTTCTCGGTCTTTGGTTCCCCCGTCACTATGTCTCTTGGTTTCATCCCGACCATCATTGCCAACCTTTTAGTAAATGACGTCCTTTTTGCTTGAGACTCGTCCTTTACCGTTTCTGGCGTGTTGCCCGTTGTGTCTTCCACAGTGTCTATCGGCGAGAACTCCATGGACTTTGGATTTGGTTCTTCTGCATTCGGCATCGGTGTTGACTCCGTCGTCTTCTTCTCTACCTCATCCACACTCTGGTCTGGTGTCTCTAGGTCAATCTCGATGGCGGGTTCTGTTTGTTTCCCTTCCATGCCCTCTTTTGTTTTGTTCTCTGTATTACTCCTCGTGTTGACCATGCTATCTGAAAAGTTCTTCCTTGTTACTTTTGAGCCCGTTGATGTCGTTTTACGTAGCGACGAGTTATATTTTGTCTTTGATTCTGTAGATCTTTTTTCAGCCACTGGTACCCTGCTCCGTCTCATGATTTCTATTTACAATTGATTCTATTTACAATATTGGTATTTACAAAATCCCATTCTAAAAAAATAATAATCATAAAATTTTGCTAATAAAAAGAAAAACTACTTTACTGTTCCTTCTAAGATTTTGTTAAAAATCGACTAATTCGTGATTCTAACACTATCGTGTTCCAACTAGTCCTATTGCTTTTGATTCAATTAATTCGACCTGTCTCAAGACCCTTTAGTACCGTCTCCCCACTTCTTCGTGCTGTCCCAAGCTTTCTCTCTACTATCCCAAGACTATTCAGTGCTGTCCCCGTACTTCTTGTTGGTGTCCCAAGACCACTGTCCCAAGACTACTGTCCCAAGACTACTGTCACAAGACTACTGTCCCAAGACTAGTGTCCCAAGACCACTGTCCCAAGACTACTGTCCCAAGACCCTTGCCCTAAGACTACTGTCCCAAGACTACTGTCCCAAGACTACTGTCCCAAGACTACTGTCCCAAGACTAGTGTCCCAAGACTAGTGTCCCAAGACTACTGTCCCAAGACTACTGTCCCAATACTAGTGTCCCAAGACTACTGTCCCAAGACTACTGTCCCAAGACTACTGTCCCAAGACTAGTGTCTCAAGACTATTGTCCCAAGACCACTGTCCCAGGACCACTGTCCCAAGACTACTGTCCCAAGACTAGTGTCCCAAGACTATTGTCCCAAGATCACTGTCCCAAGACCACTGTCCCAAGACCACTGTCCCAAGACCACTGTCCCAAGACCACTGTCCCAAGACCACTGTCCCAAGACCACTGTCCCAAGACTACTGTCCCAAGGCTACTGTCCCAAGACCAGTGTCCCAAGACTGTGTCGTACCAAGACTGCTCTGGCCCAAGACTGTCCCAAGACTGTACTGCTCCAAGACCGTCCCCAGACTGCAATGTATCAAGACTTCTTCGGTACTGTCCCAATACTTGTCACCAAGTGTCTGGATAGTAGGAGCTCTTCTTCTTCGTTGTGGGGGGGGGGGACTCTTGAACCACTGTACCGTGTACCACCACTTGAGCTCTGGTAAAAATTTTCCCAAAGTCCCTATCTTAATGGCCAAAATACAAACACTGACCCCCCCTGTTTTTATCTCCCTTTCGTTGTTGCAGGCTTTTTGAAACCCCAACTTCTTCGCAGGTATCTTTTGATCACCTGTTCGTTCAAATACCAACAACAAATTCTCACCAAAACGTAAAAATTTAAACAAGAAAAATTGCAAAAATCAGAGAGATGAACCCACCTGAAATTCAATGCTGACAGATATCAACCTTTGTCCGAAAAAATGTCTGGTACCCGATTGCCACGCGTTTTCCTCCCCCCTGCTAGCGATCTTATGAGGTATCACAAAAACTGTCTATGTCCGTTCCCCCTACCGATCCGACCAGGGTACCTACCTTAACTCGATGTTAAATTTGGATACCCGCTTCTTATAATCAACGCGTGTAAGTATCTAATGTAACTAAATCGACGATGCCGAACAATTAGTTACTCTAATGTGTCCCCCCTTTTTACACTTTACAACCACAAACCTTTAACCTAACCAGCCCCCCTGCTAACCTCCCCCCTCTTTAGCCCCCCTCTTAAGCCGAAAAATCCCTTAAGCGCCGGGTGCTAAACCTCTTGAGAGAAAACCGTAGACCTGTTTCCAGGCCTGCTAGTGTGAAAACTTCCTCAAAACAATGGGGCTCCGTTTATCCAATTTTACAATTATTTCCTATAATGTAATGTGGATTTTAACGATACCCGTTTGTCCAACTTGAGAATACCCCTGTGCGTCTTCCTCTTGTTGTAGCGATCCCTTGCTGAATGTCTCCTTGATGTGCACTGCACTTGACACCAGCACCACCTTCCCCCTTGGCTGGTCACCTCTTCCAGTCAAGTCTCCCAGCGGTTCAGCGCAGTCCTTGTGAACCACTTTCCCACTCGGCTGGTCACCTCTTCCAGTCAAGTCTCCTAGTGGTCCAGCTAGGTTGCAAGCTATCTGAAAACATTTAACAACGCCCCCACTTGGGCACCTTACTGAGGTCACTGGTTTAGATTGCTAGATTATCAACAACTTCATTTTGTTTTGAATTTTCAGTCATTTCACATCGAGTTTTAACAGGTAAAGCATATCCCAGCTTCCTCCCCCTCTGTATCGTATTCAACAAGACACTGACGCAGAGACCACTCTTGGTTATTGAGAAGGATCTTCCTAAAACAGCAGCATTTTGACTATTAGGATTCGGGACTATGCATACTTGCTTGGTGTCACTTAGTTCATTGTAATTTTTCATTCGCAAGCTTACGATTGCCGCTTCGTTCGCCTTTAGCCTCACCCTCCTACTCAAGAATATCGGTGCTTTTTTTTCATTCGCTATTATTAAATTTACCGGTTTAATTGCGTACCTCCGATCCGGGTTTCTTATCCTGAACATCGCATTGTTTAAATCAATTGTTACGTCGAAGTTCCTATTGAAGTCCCTGCCTAAAATGATTTGGTCAGACTCATCTAGGTTTTCTACTACAAGAAAACTCATCCACAGATTGCGTTCCCCCAGATTTAGGGCTATTATTGGTGTTCTGCCTAGCACCCGCAGCGCCCCTTTGTTAGCAGCTGACAACCGTATTCTCGAGTCTATCAAGTCATCTTTGTTGAAGCCCATTCGCTCCCAAGTTTCGATTGGTTTTACACTCAAGACCGCACCAGTATCGAGTAACCCACGCAAGTGAGTCTTCTATCTTGCCACTTATGTCCAGCACATGCGCTGATACATCTGCCTCTGTCCCAATGTGCATTGCATCTTCCTCCAGCATGGCACAGTGTCCAATCGATCTCACCTTTAATTCTTCTCTTCCCACGTAGATCTGTCCCACTAGATCTTCATCACATGTTATCATTGTTTTCGTGTAGATGTTTAACCCATCTATATTCAACATCACCTCATGTGGACCATAAGCTTCTGTATATCTGTTGTCCACACGGATCGACTTGCTGCCACCTCTCGTGAGTAGCGCCCTCAAGGCTCTAGATGTCATCTGTGGACTTATCGCACTCAAGTAGTCTGCGTATACGTCAATGTGCATTACTGTCTGGTCGCTGGGTTCGCTTAAGTTCTGGTCACTTCATGTCCACCTACAGTGATTATCGACATTATCCTGGCTCCGATTTTCGTTATGCCAAATGGCTTTCCTGTCACCATTTTCAGAGTATTGCAATTTCCACTTTTTGTCGACCCTGCTACAGCTTCTGGCACTGGCACCGAGCAACTTAGCGTCTGATTCAATCTCTGTCTGTCGATTTCTTGATTCAACCTTTGCTCTATTTTCTTCGTTGCTAGGTCCTGTTTCACCTTGTTGATCGCCTCTGACGCCGCTTTCTCATAATTCATCTCTAGGGCGTTCTTGGCCGTGGCCTCTATCGCATTGTTAGCCTGCGTTACCGCCTTCACTTTCTCCGTTGGCAGTTCCTTACTCGGTGCTTCTAAGTTTTTTGCTTCAAACTCGGTTTGTCTGTTTCGCTGATTCTGCACCGCCGCTAATGCCAATTTATGTTTGGGGTGACTCTGGTTCTTGACCGCCTCCCAAAACAAAGGACAATCCATCCTAAAGTGCCCCTCCTGATTGCAGAAGAAGCATCTTGCACCTATCCTGATGATTAAGCCACAATAGTACTCGTGTTCTTCCATCTGGCTCATGTCCTCCTCATGTGGTGCGTACCCCAGACTCTTCATGCCCTGCTTGTATGTCGTGCAATCTGCCACGTGATGATCAGCTGACCCGCAGTTCGCGCACGATCTACGTTTGTCCATGTCATCTCTAGGCTTGTACCATGACGACCTTTGTGGTTGGCTCCCCCCTTGCATATTCCTGTTATCTGAATATGAGTAATTCTTGGGCTTCATTAGCATGTACTCTCTCGACTTCTGTCTCATCTCTTCTGGAGTCGGTGCACTGTCTTTCGACAAAGTATAGTATTGTGCTAAAAATTTTCTCAAGTCATCACTCTTTACCCCATCAATGAACTTTGAGGCGATGCTAAAGTCTCTTCTATTAGTGGAGTCTTCCGGGTCACTTCTTCGTCTCAAGCTCTCAAGATCATCTAGGAACCTGTCTATCGATTCATCGTCCCTTTGCCTTCTCTTTTCAAATCGCATCATCGCTTGATGACCCTTCATGCCTGACCCGAATCGATTCAACATTATCTCGAAGATTTTATCCGCAGTGTCGCGTTCCTCTTCTTTCTTCGCAACCACGCATTTCAATGCCGTGCCTTCCAAGTTGCTGAGTATCGCTGTGCATGCTTGCCTCTCAGCGTTCAAGTTGTCTTGTTCCAAGTGCAACCTCATGACTTCTACCCAAGTGTCAATGCATCCATCTGAACCATCTTTGAATTCTTTCGGTTTTTTGAAAGTTTTTCTGGATTTGTTGCTTCCCTTGTCACTCGAGTCGGTGTTCCTCGTGGCGAAGGCTTCTAGTGTCCTGTTCATCATTTCCGAGGTGCTTGCCCACGTCATGACATCCGGTCCCACGTTGTTGTGAGTCGTGGAGTCCCCTGGGCCACTCGTTGTGTTTGCTGTTCCACTTTTCATAATCGCTTTGCCCCCCCCCGGTGCTGTACTCGCGGCATCCCGGGGTAATGGTAACGGTGTTGACTGCCGCTTGTTCCGTTGTGGTTCCACGAAGTCAACTCTATTGCCTTGCGTTCGCTCCGCTGCCGGATTATCCTGTGACGTAGAGTTCCTCAAGATGGCGTCTAGTTTTGCCGGTATTGCACATGAACTCTCAGCCTGGTCCCTTTTCATTGTGTCTATTCTCGTTTCCAAACTCCCCAACTGGCTATTCACTGCGTCATATCGTTGCTTTATTTCTTGCATGTCTTTTTTGATGTTCTTGTCTCGCTCTCCATCAGTGGTATCTACCTTGTCCGACATCTGCTGAAGCTTTTCCTCTGTCGCTTTCGCTCGATTGAAATAGCTGTCCAGGTACTCATGTTTGTTGTATCTTAATTCTTTCTTTATCACATCTCTATCCTCCTCGCTGTGCTTTAGTCTCTTGTCGATCTGATCTAGCTTCGCCATCAGATCGCCCAGATCGAGAGACATTGTTTCATGGTCAGATTTTGCCCTGTTGTTGGCTGCTACTCCCAGTCTAATCTGGTCTTCGTTTTAGTCGGTGTCTGTCGTTTTCGTGGAAACTGTTCCGAATGTTTTGCCTTTCTCGGTCTTTGGTTCCCCCGTCACTATGTCTCTTGGTTTCATCCCGACCATCATTGCCAACCTTTTAGTAAATGACGTCCTTTTTGCTTGAGACTCGTCCTTTACTGTTTCTGGCGTGTTGCCCGTTGTGTCTTCCACAGTGTCTATCGGCGAGAACTCCATGGACTTTGGATTTGGTTCTTCTGCATTCGGCATCGGTGTTGACTCCGTCGTCTTCTTCTCTACCTCATCCACACTCTGGTCTGGTGTCTCTAGGTCAATCTCGATGGCGGGTTCTGCTTGTTTCCCTTCCATGCCCTCTTTTGTTTTGTTCTCTGTATTACTCCTCGTGTTGACCATGCTAACTGAAAAGTTCTTCCTTGTTACTTTTGAGCCCGTTGATGTCGTTTTACGTAGCGACGAGTTATATTTTGTCTTTGATTCTGTAGATCTTTTTTCAGCCACCGGTACCCTGCTCCGTCTCATGATTTCTATTTACAATTGATTCTATTTACAATATTGGTATTTACAAAATCCTATTCTAAAAAAATAATAATCATAAAAAATTTTGCTAATAAAAAGAAAAACTACTTTACTGTTCCTTCTAAGATTTTGTTAAAAATCGATTAATTCGTGATTCTAACACTATCGTGTTCCAACTAGTCCTATTGCTTTTGATTCAATTAATTCGACCTGTCTCAAGACCCTTTAGTACCGTCTCCCCACTTCTTCGTGCTGTCCCAAGCTTTCTCTCTACTATCCCAAGACTATTCAGTGCTGTCCCCGTACTTCTTGTTAGTGTCCCAAGACCACTGTCCCAAGACTACTGTCCCAAGACTACTGTCACAAGACTACTGTCCCAAGACTAGTGTCCCAAGACCACTGTCCCAAGACTACTGTCCCAAGACCCTTGCCCTAAGACTACTGTCCCAAGACTACTGTCCCAAGACTACTGTCCCAAGACTACTGTCCCAAGACTAGTGTCCCAAGACTACTGTCCCAAGACTACTGTCCCAAGACTACTGTCCCAATACTAGTGTCCCAAGACTACTGTCCCAAGACTACTGTCCCAAGACTACTGTCCCAAGACTACTGTCCCAAGACTAGTGTCCCAAGACTATTGTCCCAAGACCACTGTCCCAGGACCACTGTCCCAAGACTACTGTCCCAAGACTAGTGTCCCAAGACTATTGTCCCAAGATCACTGTCCCAAGACCACTGTCCCAAGACCACTGTCCCAAGACCACTGTCCCAAGACCACTGTCCCAAGACCACTGTCCCAAGACCACTATCCCAAGACCACTGTCCCAAGACTACTGTCCCAAGGCTACTGTCCCAAGACCAGTGTCCCAAGACTGTGTCGTACCAAGACTGCTCTGGCCCAAGACTGTCCCAAGACTGTACTGCTCCAAGACCGTCCCCAGACTGCAATGTATCAAGACTTCTTCGGTACTGTCCCAATACTTGTCACCAAGTGTCTGGATAGTAGGATCTCTTCTTCTTCGTTGTGGGGGGGGGGGACTCTTGAACCACTGTACCGTGTACCACCACTTGAGCTCTGGTAAAAATTTTCCCAAAGTCCCTATCTTAATGGCCAAAATCCAAACACTGACCCCCCTGTATTTATCTCCCTTTCGTTGTTGCAGGCTTTTTGAAACCCCAACTTCTTCGCAGGTATCTTTTGATCACCTGTTCGTTCAAATACCAACAACAAATTCTCACCAAAACGTAAAAATTTAAACAAGAAAAATTGCAAAAATGAGAGAGATGAACCCACCTGAAATTCAATGCTGACAGATATCAACCTTTGTCCGAAAAAATGTCTGGTACCCGATTGCCACGCGTTTTCCTCCCCCCTGCTAGCGATCTTATGAGGTATCACAAAAACTGTCTATGTCCGTTCCCCCTACCGATCCGACCAGGGTACCTACCTTAACTCGATGTTAAATTTGGATACCCGCTTCTTATAATCAACGCGTGTAAGTATCTAATGTAACTAAATCGACGATGCCGAACAATTAGTTACTCTAATGTGTCCCCCCTTTTTACACTTTACAACCACAAACCTTTAACCTAACCAGCCCCCCTGCTAACCTCCCCCCTCTTTAGCCCCCCTCTTAAGCCGAAAAATCCCTTAAGCGCCGGGTGCTAAACCTCTCGAGAGAAAACCGTAGACCTGTTTCCAGGCCTGCTAGTGTGAAAACTTCCTCAAAACAATGGGGCTCCGTTTATCCAATTTTACAATTATTTCCTATAATGTAATGTGGATTTTAACGATACCCGTTTGTCCAACTTGAGAATACCCCTGTGCGTCCTCCTCTTGTTGTAGCGATCCCTTGCTGAATGTCTCCTTGACGTGCACTGCACTTGACACCAGCACCACCTTCCCCCTTGGCTGGTCACCTCTTCCAGTCAAGTCTCCCAGCGGTTCAGCGCAGTCCTTGTGAACCACTTTCCCACTCGGCTGGTCACCTCTTCCAGTCAAGTCTCCTAGTGGTCCAGCTAGGTTGCAAGCTATCTGAAAACATTTAACAACGCCCCCACTTGGGCACCTTACTGAGGTCACTGGTTTAGATTGCTAGATTGATCGAAACGATCGGTCTTATAAAACAGTACGGGTATACTATTTAATTAATATAAAGGTTTGATCCAACTAATCTGGTATCAAAGTCACTGTCATTTTTGTTTTATGGTTTTTGTTCCTTTTTCTATACTTTTTCTTGTTTTTTTTTTCGCTTTTTGTCTTTTTGCTCGTTTTGTTTTGTCCCCCTAGTTACCCCCCTTACTCGGTTAGCCAAGCATCGTTCGGGGAGCGTACCAGGAAGTTTTCTCAAGTTTCTTAAAAAGCTATCACGGTACAACCGGAAGGCTTACACGTTCCCGCTGAACCGTACCACCGGTACTCTAGGATGGGCATGTAGCCCGGAGCTGTGTCAAGTGGGTTCGACTCCGTAGTCTTGATGTCGTGAAAACATCCAGGAGCGCCATAAAAACAATATGTAACAGTCGCCTACTTCGTCACATATGAGGCTTAAGAAAAATAGGCCCTATAACCATTGGCTCAAGAGTCAGCGACACTATCTCTTGTGTTTTTCTACCTCAAAAACGGTCGGAGCCAATTCGGTTCGATTGCGACATGAGACTAGAACCCGTTACAGCTTAAAGGCCACTACCAAAATACCCCCCCCCCCACTCTAGAAAATAAGAACGTCCCCATACTTAGGTCTCAAAATACCCAAAATACACGAACGTCGTTAAAAACAGGGTTGGAACAATCCGTTAAGTTACTTTTTATTGGACAGTGGATATTTGATCCGTTTCAGATGGATCAACCTAAAACTCGCCTCACCTCAACATACTTATTACAAAATGCACTCGAGAAAACTAAATTTAGTACTTACATAGCAGCACGCTTGAGAAACAGAGTAATTAAACTAATTAATGACTCTAGCATAAATAAGTTTTCTAACGATGAGTTCCAATCAAAGGAAATAAATTTTAATTCAAGAATGTAGTTTTGGATCTGGACCATTGGAGGACTTCACTTGTCTGCCTTTCCGTTGAAGGTTCACTCTGGTCCAGTTGATTCTTGCTCTGCTCTTGTATTTGTTTGGTCTCCTGTATCAGATAGGACAGCTCTACTCTAGTTTTCTACGATGAAAATTGCGAATAGCAATTTCCCACTGTGTATATTTGACAACTTTCCCGCAATTGATATTCGGTTGTTCTGATTTTATATTTGATTTTTTCAGCTGTCGCGAGAAAACTGAGCATGACAGGCTCTTTTCGAACTTTTGAAAAATAAAACTTCATTCCAAAACCACGTAGTTTTGTGTTCCTCAAAGTCAAACTTCCAGATATGACCGACTGACACAATTACGACGTCATATTTCTGAGAAACGTCAGAATCGGCCATTTTGGAAGAAAAACCAGAAAAAAATCAGAACAACAATAGTTGCGATAGCGATAACTACGAGAATTGTGATAGAAAAACAGCAACGAATTGCAGCGTCAGCAGAGACCGTTCCGAGTTGCAACAATTGTGCCGCTACAATCGTTGCAAGGCCGTTCACAACAACCGTAACAACGGTGAAGGGTGGAAAAACAGCCTTCAGGAATGGAGACAAAGTTGTTATTTAGCCGGTTTCAAGAATCCGGGGGGGGGGGGGGGGTTTCGGGACTTGGACTTAAATCATTTTATACAATCTTTTAGCTTCTCGGTTATGTCTTGAATTGAATTTACTTAACATCTGAATTCATTTTGCGACGATGAGAAGCTAGGATTTAGGGGGAAAGGGTTGATCCATCTTCGATGGAGATGATGATTATCTAGTGAAGAAAAACATTAGTAATATAATAAGTAGTAGTAGCCCTGTTTTTAGGAGTGACCTCGTGGTCTGGGGATACTTAGACTCAGCCATGAGCTCACTAATTTTGCATGTAATTAAGTTGATTTGAGTGTTTTGGCCGAAGCCGAAAGCAGTAACGTTTTTGTCGACCCAAAGTTGGAAAGACCACCAAAAGAACTGGCTTTGATAGAGACGGTGAAAAGCATGTAGAGCTCTGATTAGACGTTGGCCAGTCGTCTTAGAACCTAGCTTTATTTTCCGTCAATATGTACTTCCGGGCGAACGTTACATAGATGTTTTTATGGCGCTCCTGGGTGTTATTCTTTTTTATCATCATGACCGGCAGAACCGTTAACGAGTACTCCGCGCCGAGCGTATGCTGATAATAACGCCCTTAATAGGCCGTAACCGCCGGGGCGGAGGGATAGTTCGGAACGCGGAAGCCTTCCGGATTCCCTTGAATAGCTTTTAACCTAGTTAAGACCGAAAATTCACGAACCAGGAAGGGTGGGGGATTCGCGGTCCAGTCATCTCCTGAGTGGCCCGTGACCAAAAACACTTAAAGATATATTTAAAACCAAACAAAAAGTAGTATAGTACCCAAGAAAAACAAAAAATATAAAAAATAACTGAGAAAACCAAAAACAGTAAAAAAAAGTTTTAAAAAAATCATTAGAAATCACCCTCCAGACAAGATGTAATCCGACCCTCTCGTTTGTTGTTGATAGATACATAGTTGTTACAGGCATTCATATCAATCAAGATCGTTACGATCATTTTTGTAGCCCGTTTGTGAGGCTTGTACTGTAGGGTTGTTTGAGTATTTAAGCACGTTAATGCTAATTTGCGCTCAATCCGGAAGCGTCTGCTGATTTGCGCTCAATCCGGAGGGGTCTTGGGAGAAGACTGATCCGGCAAGCAGCACAAGGAGCAACAAGGAGGGGCTCAATGACAACGACAGTCGACTGTTGGGTATCGTTAACAAGTTTTGTATCCCTTTTGGTACAAAAAAAATATGATAGTAATCTGTGGGGGGCTCGACAGTGCTGCACTGTAGTGACCCTTCACCGAAATGCGAAAATCCGAGTTGAGCACCTTAATTCGGATATTGAACAAACCTGGAGGGGTATAGTATTACTAATATTATCACTTATATAGCCTATATTAATACTCCTATTTCGTTTTTCAGTGAAAAACACAGTAAGCGGACCGGTTTTTATGGTCAAAATAGCGATATTTTGATCCCCCCACAAATCGCGATTTTTGAAATATCGATATTTTTTGAAACGGAAAAAAGCGCTAAATTAGTGAGTTACATCGTAATTGTGCTAGTATAATAGGTAGAACCGGTTGAGTTTAGTTCAGAAGTGGTTGGAACTTTCGTGATTTTTGAGAAAACGGAACACTATAAAATCAGAAATTTTTTTGAAATTTTTGAGTTAGGACAGTAAAAATGGTTGTTCGGACAACGCCCACTAGTGAATCTACAGGTTTTAAGACCCGTTTACCTAAAGCCTTCTGGATTACAGTGAAATCGAACTTAACGTGTTTGATTCAGTGGATTCATCAACCCGGAGGGGTCCAGGTAGCATAGTTTTTCGCAAATTTTTCCAACTAAAGCGTTTTAGATCGGGTTTGTTGCATTGAACTAGAAGAGTATAGGCCTTTTGAGCTCGGATCAATAATTTTTAGGTCGAAGAGAACAGAATTGCGGAAAAAGTTAGGCGGAACCTATAAGAGAGAAATTACTTGACTTTAGAAAAAAGACGTTTTGGTTAATAACTTTGAAACTACTGGACAGATCCAGTTGATCTTGGTACAATTAGATCAGAAATTAGCTGATCTTACTAAAAGGAACAAAATTTTATCAAAAAAATAGGCGTGAAAATTTTTTGAGATTGTTTTTAGCAAATTCACCAATTCGGGAGGGTAGACCCCTCACCTTTTATAATTTTTTTTTGGAAAACCCTTACACCCCTACCAAAGAGTAGAAACGGTTGAATAGGGCAATTTTACGCTGTTCTAGACAAAAAAGGAAGGCTAAAGGCACAAGAAAATCCTGATTGAGCCGAAATTAGGCTAGCGATAAGACCCTTCACCGTTAGCGTGAATTGTCAAATAAGAGGCTTAACTTCAATCCAGAAGGGTTAAGGGAGAGACCGCATATCCTTCCTAGTTAATACAGACAGCATAATAGCATCGGAGAACGTATCCAGAGGGGTACATGTTAAAAATCGAAGAAGTCTTAGAAAAGCTATTTTTACAAAACCGAAGGGGTCCCAATCAGGAGGGATCCAAATGTTTCCTAATTCGGAGGGGTCCCAATCAGGAGGGGTCCTACTTTTGCTAATCCGAAGGGGTCTCAATTTTGCCAATCCGGAGGGGTACTGTTTTTGTCAACACGGGGGGGTATTATTTTTGTTGAAGGACTAAGGTAAGCAGAAGAAAAGATAATAGTGAGGGGTGTTAGATTATTAAGAGACAGGCTAGGAACCAGTGACTGCACTGGTAACTTGCCTTTCAAAAAAGAACAGACCAAAACAAAACAGGTCCAAACTCGGATATTCGCGACACTACGTCTAAATAAAAAAAACAGTTGGTAACTCATTGGTGTGGATTGAAATCCAAAACGTTTTTGAGAAAAGTGACTGCACTGAGGATTTTAGTAGGTCTAGCTCGGGCAGTCCGAAGGCAGATAGGTAACAGAGGACTCGGTGGGTGCAATAGACACCCATTGAGGAAATTACTGCCTTCAAGTTTTGTCTGTTTGGTGCAGCACCAAGCAGAGAAAGCTCTTTCTTTATAAAACAAGTTCGACTTTTGTACTGCGATCGACTAAAAGTACAATACACATACTTTTTTCATGAAATATTCTTATTTTGTTATATCTGGTTTTAAATCAATAGTTTGTGCTTGATTGGGCAGTGAATATACTATCTTTTAAATTGACTGATATCATCATACTGTGCTGATACGATTACGAATAAGAATCAATTATTGTGAATAAGTTGTAAATACGCTGTGCCGTGATAACATACAAGGATTCGTGGTCACTATTTAATAGAAACTTTTGAAGTTTATTGTTTTGTGTTATTATTATCAGTAGTCAGATCAAAAGGACACTAACAATCGAATTGAGTGTTTAGATAGTAAGAAGTGATAAAGTGAAAATGGTTCTAGACAAGTCTAGGATACCTAAACGAAGTAATAGCTCTAGGAAATTCATACCTGAAAAGCAAAGAAAAGCAATGACCGACCCTTTTGTGGAACGGATCACACGAACCCGGACCGACAAAGGCGAGACGTTTTCAGGCAGAATGGTTGAAACCAGGAGTCAGAAGTCCTCAGAAGAGCAAAAAGCCATGGACCAGGCCATGAATGAGACCCAGGAAATACATCGACCGGAGGGGAGAGACAGAAGGCTGGCGAGTGAATCTACTCCGGTAGAACAAGGCCAAGATTTTGCCACTTCCACCGGGACACTGGACCGAGAGGAGATGTCGGATCTGTCCGACATCTCTACTGAATTTCTGGCAATTAGAAGATCTCCCACAGACAACACCATGATGGCAGGCATGACGGAGAAACAGACAACGTCCTCATCGTTCTCAGAAAAAATGAAGAACACTTTCGGAAACATCTTTCCATTCACCATGGGAGTGGGTACAGGAAATGAAGGTGAATCCCAGGAGGAAGAAGAGGACGATGAGGAGCAAGTGGACTTTGGATCTCAAGTCAACCTCAATAGTTCGACCCAGGAGAACGAGGCATACACCGACAGAGAGACTGCAACCATGGACAAATTTGGTGTGGTGAGAACGATAAGCAAAGACACAAACACATCAGGCCAGTCAAGAGACTTTGTGAGTATGACAAATTCGGAGACGCGAACTGGGGAGAATAGAAACATAGGGCTAGGCAACGCATCGGCGGATCCTGAGGTGGATAATGAAAATACGTCGAGGCAGAGAATCAAGGCCTGAATCTCGACCAGCACGAAGCTACCTGGGATCGATAGGGTGACACCGCCGCTAGTGACGTCACTAGTAGAAAACGGGGCATCATTAGAAGAAGCCTTGAACAACATTGTGGGCAGTATAGGAGAACAAAATGAACAGATGTCCATTAAAATGAGTGAACTAGAAAGAGCAGTCCACGTTGAAAGAGAAAGTCTGCGGGAAGAAATAAATGCAATAGACAAGAAGTTGGTAGGAGCGAAAAACGCTTGAAGGAAAGAACGGACGAGCACATAGCAAAGAACTTGTCGCGAATGACAAGAGAAGCGGAACAGAGAGAGTTACGCTTAAGAGACGACATGGAGAAGTTAAGAATTCAGCAAGAGCAGTCTCTTGGGACTCTTGACACAAAGATAGATGCGATGATGGAGAGGCGAACTCAGGCTATCATGGATAGGTTGGACGGGCTACTAGGCAGCAAGAGTGGACCAAAGAGAAGGGGAACCGAACTCGGCAGGTCCCAGCAAGGAGCCAAAGGTCAGCTCCAATGACCATCAAAGGAGGAGGACATATGAATCCACTAGAGGTAGGGGCAGTTCATCAGGTTATGCCACAAGGGATAATAGAACATGGGGCCCAAACAGTAGAGCAAGTTCAACAGGGAACAGACAGACCTCAAACGAACGACCGACGCAAGGCACACATGCAACTGGGAGAGTTGATTCCGGCAACAGGAGACATGCGAGCCCAGGGAGGAACCATGTGGGCCAAGGGGGAAACAGTCACGGCGATTCGGATTGCAGGGATGCGCCGAATACAGAGCCCTTAACAAGGTGCGATGATACTCAGGCGGGGCACTCGAGAGATGCTACGGCAATAGCCACAGCCTTTGAACCCCTAAACAGGTCTTTGGAGACATGCCTGACGAGGTTATCCTGAACTAATGAACGCAGTGAAAAGTCTAGAAGAGTCTTTAAGAAACCAAGATGCTATAAAGACGAATGTGACGGCTGCATTGACACCTGGATAGAGGTGATGAAACTGCCTTTTGAGGAAGAAGACCTGTCAGAAAGGCAAGAGTGCAGTGCATTCACCAGTAACTTGGAAGGGACAGCCCTAAACGCCAAAAAGCAATATCAGCGGGATACCGCTGAGAAAATCTTCGAAATCTTGTTGAATCGTTTTGGCTCAGGGGTGCAGGGACACCAAGCAATGATGCGCTTCGAGAAAAGGAAGCAACGAGAAGATGAGACGATAGACAAGTTTCTAGACGAGTTGGAGATGCTTAGAAGGCGTAGCCAACCGGGCGAGTCGAACAGGAGGATGAACATGGCGGTAGCCTGAAAATTCATCGGTGGCGTGAAGAATGATGAACTTCGAATAATGCTAGCAACGCATTACAAACCAATGCGCCAACACCAGAGGAGTTGAGGCTCAAGTCAAAAGAGTATCTTTTGTTGAAACCTCCTTCGAGATCTGGATATTATAAGAACAATTATGGCAATTTCAACAACGGACCAGCAAACCAAAGGAACAACTGGTACAAACCGAGGGATGATATGGACAAGAGACGCTTTTGTGCCAATTGCAGTTCAACGGACCATCATGTGTCCGCATGCCCAACTTATAAACAGGGCATGAAAGCCTCGAGGACGAAAATGCGTCAGAAGTCAATCATGAAGATTTCATGAGAGGAGTAATTGCAAAATTCGGCCCGAGGTGTTTCTTTTGTAACTTGGAAGGTCATTTAAAATCAGATTGTCCGCAATTCTGGGATACTTTAGCAGACATCAAGCATCCAAGGCATGAGGAAGCTTTATCAGGAGTGAAAGCCAGCAAGGATCGCCTATTGAGTGAAGCGGAGGCGCGCAGTAAAGACAAACCGCAAGAGCTGGCGACGAAGAAAATGCAAGCGGTAACTGAAGAGACATGCGAACCGGAACTAGTGACTGCGGCCGATGACTTCAAGATTGATTATAGGGCAGCATGAGGGATGCTCTAAATAGAGTGCAGCAGGAACTGGTGACAAAAGAGATCGAACAAAAAGTGAAACTCGAACTGGAAATTGAGAAACTACAGGAGAAACTGAATACCTTCGAGGCAACAGAAGTCGAAGAGACAAATGCACCAAGTAGTTTGAGCATGAAACTTAATGTGATCTCCGGGCAGAGGTTCGGCATGGTGCCACAAGGAAGCAAATTACAGTCAATAATCTCGGTAGCAGGACACCAGGTAATCAGAAATCTGAGTGAACCATCAGAGTTCACTTTGATGCTTTTGGACAAATATGCAGATTATCTGATGCAGGCGGAGCCACGCACTGAGTCAAGAGCTGTGCGAGCACTACTAACAACGGGTGGCCCTCGCATAAAGAAGCTTCATGGACGCTACGTGGAAGTCTATGGACCGTATCAAGTGATGCTGAATTTGGATGGAATCAGTATCTACATTAGGACTTACGTGACAACAGATAGTGACCAAATAGGGCAGATCTAATTGGGTGAGGAGGAACTCAAAGTCCGCAGGATAGGCCATGACGCCATGATGGAACAAGACGCAGTACACATTGGGTGTGAAGTAGATGTGACTGCGCATCTGCTCGACACCAATGGCAAGAAAATCGGAGTCACAGGGCTTCTGGACACAGTAGCGGTAGTGAGTGTGATGCCGATAAAAACTTGGGAAAGAATGGGCTTCGCGAGGGAAGATCTAATTCCAACGAATTTTCGACTGGCCGCCGCCAATCGAGGATCGATTTACGTAGCCGGAAGAACACCAATAACGGTTCTCCACATGGGAGGACGGGATCTTTGGATGAGCTTCCTGGTGGTAGAAAATTTGGACGACGCCGACCAATTCATCTTGGGCAGAGATTTCGTCAGGAATTTTGACGTGATGATCGACTTGAACAACGGTCTAATAAGGATTAGGAACTTGGATTGGAAGTATGTTAAAAAACCAATTAAAAGGATAATAACAGACGAAAACAAGGTACCAATTTTTTTAGACAGAAAAGTAAAACTACAGCCGGGACAAGCAATAGTAGCAATTTTTAGAATGAGAAATTCAAATTTGTTAAGTGATAGTAAACAGTTTTGTTTGGTACCGAATCCAAATAGTCAAAGCTCAGTGATTTTAGGCCGGAGCTTCTCGGTAACGCGAAACGAACTGTGTGTCAGTGTGTTCTTGAACACACTGGACACCACGGTTTCAATCCAGCGTGGAAAGAAGCTTGGTTACGCTTTGCCGATGAGGACCGACTATGAAGAGACACAAAACTTGAAGAAATATAGTGTGAAAGACTATCCTTATCATGCCAATGAAAATTAAATTTTTAAATATATTTAATGAATTAAAATCTATTTCTAAATTGTTTTCAATGAAGTCCGACAAGGACGACGGCTTATCGAGCTGCTCGAATTTTCCTAACGCCCCTCGTCTTATGAACTAGAGTCTGACAAACCGGTTGTGCCAGAGGTAGAACACTTGAAAGGGAAAATAGGCGAGGGAGATTTCGAGCTACTACGGTAGGTTTTAAATCGGAACGCGGAACACGAAATCGAACTCGAGGAAGGCGCCGTTCCCCATAGGGAAGGCGCAAGACGAATGACGCCATATAATTCGGAAGCGTGCCGAGCGGAAATAGAAATGTTGCTCGAATACGACATGATAGAACCCTCGATATCGCCATGGGCTTGCGGGGTAGTAATGGCGAAAAAGAAAGGGGGCAGCTTAGGTTTTGTTGCGACTTTCGCTACTTGAACGCGGTAACGATAAAAGATGCATACCCGATACCTCGAATAGACGAGAGCCTCTCTAAACTTGGTGATGCCATGTTCTTCACCACATTGAACTTGGGTTCTGCCTTCTGGCAGGTCCCTCTGCGGAAGAAGGATAGAGAAAAGACCGGATTCGCGTGTGAGTTGGGGTTGTACCAGTGGAAGCGGATGCCCTTTGGCTTGTGCAACGCAGCGGCCACTTTTCAAAGACGGATGGCTCGGGCTTTGACCAGAATGACAAAGAAGTACGGGAATCTTGTGATGTGTTACGTGGATGACGTAGTCATAGCAACACCGACCCTGGAAGACAACATTGATCGGCTCGATGAGGTCTTTGGACTTGAAATGCAAACCACCGAAATGTGAAATCCTTAGGGATTCATTCAAGTACCTGCGAAGAATGGTGGACAGGCATGGTGTGAGGCCGGACCCGGAAGCAGTAGAAGCTGTGTTGACATGGAAGGCTCCCAGAATGGACACGCAGCTCATGAGCTTCCTAGGGTTTGCCAACTACTACCGTGAGTTTATAAAAGGATATGCAGACAAGGTGTATCCGATGCAGAAGCTGATGCGCAACAAAGGGAAAAAGTTCGAATGGAGCGATGAAGCTCAAACGGTTTTTGAGATCATAAAGCGGGAACTGTGCGAAGCGCCAGTGCTAGGCATGCCCACTGAAAAGGGCATGTATGTTTTTGACACAGACGCATCAGTAGTAGCCATCTCGGGAATACTGCATCAGGAGCAAGAATGGAATGGGAGAACCGTTCTCCGTCCCATAGCATATGGCAGTAAGGTGCTAAAAGACACTGAGATGAAATATGGTGCACCAAAAACAGAAATGTTTGCAGTAGTCACATTTGTGGAAAAGTACCGCGCATACTTGGGGAGCGCTCCCTTTAAGTTAAGCGTGGACAACAGGGCGTTATCCTGGTTGAAGACATACTCGATGAATCAGAGTTATATTGGTAGGTGGATAGTAAGATTAGATGGCTACCACATGATAATCGAGCACAGGATGCGTGACAAACACCAGAACGCTGACAGCGTCAGCAAGAAAACCGAAATCTATGAAAGACTGGAACAGAAGCAGGCCAATCAGGCAGAAATAAAGGAAGGATTCTCGTTTCTGGACAAAGAAACTTATGAAGTGCTTCCGTTGACGAGATGGTTGGACAAGTCTGGACATCCAATTCCAGGACATCCTGAGTTACCTGTAGAGAAAGCAGCCGAGATAAAGATCCTATCCATGAAGGACGCGGTGCCCTTGGATATGTTGCTGCGCTCAAACCTGGTACAGCAGGAACTCTCTCGCATGAACATTAACAGCCTCTCATTATTGGATAAAACTGTGCAGGTCACACCACAAGTGATGCGGATGCTGGGTGGATTGTTAGAGAGAGAAGTGACCAGAAATGACCCCGAGTGGGCAGCAGCAGTGGCATCACTGACAGTCAGGGAGGAGGTGAAGATCATGCCGTCTAGACGACAACACAAAGAGAACGAGAGGGATTGTAGGACAATAGTTCAGCTACTAGTATCCTCGATACCACACGAGGTTTTAACCAGTACTTCATACGGACGGAAAGAACAGGGGAGCAATACGCCAAGGAAAACCGTTACCTTTGTGGACCAGGATAAAGAAGGTGAAAATGTTGAACAAAAACTGGTGCAAGATTGTTTGTCCGGGGAGATGAACGATGAGAAGAGCCATCGAGTTCAAGATCAACACCCGGGACAAAGAAGTTTGTCCGGGAATTCTGATGTAGACGAGGAATTTCTTGATAGGAAGCAGGACTTGGAGAACAAAGTTTTGTCCGGGGAGTTCAGATGGATGAGAAGAAAGCACAGAACTGACCCAGGAGATGGTGCAGACTCCGTCGCAGACTCTTCAACAGATGACAACTCCCGAAACTCAGGAATTGACACCTACTCAGTCAGGAACTCGAGCTCAGGATTGGAACTGTCAGAGTTAGCGATCCACACACTACTAGTGGAAACTCGAGCAAGGGATCTGGATAGAGAGGTATACCAGGACACTGATAGTGATCGCTACCTCATACCAGGTGAAAGAGTCTTTGATAACGCAGCGGATGATCTGAAGACAAACGCGGTATCGAAACGTTCGATGAGTCTGTTGCCGCAAAAAGAGGTAGTCAGGACTGATCTTCAGCCATTCGAACATGAAACACAGCCATTGGCAAAGATTTGGTGCGTTAAGATGGAGGAGGATACGCATCGGCCCAATGAGCTGAATAGTCAGATGAGGGTCATGAAGACGTACTTGGAGGCGAGATACAGATTCTCGGATCTTCTAAGAGCGCATAGAAAAGACCGCATGACAAGCAACCTGAAAAGGTGGATCGAAAATGGTTCTCCGGACAAAGGAGACCTCGAGCAAGACAGTTACCGCATTCTGAGACAATTTTTTATGCAGAAAGAGGGAAGGTTATACTTGAACAAAGACGGGATTGTGGCTTGCAAGAGAAGAGATGAGGACAAAGTCCTATACAAGTATAAAGCGATAGTGTTGCCGCAACTCTATCATACAGAACTCTTATTCAGGTCGCATAATCAGATGGGCCATCAGGGGATCGACAAAGTGTATCAGAGGATCCTGAAGCGCTTTGAGTGGCCTGGAATGAAAAAGGCATGCGAGAAGTGGGTAACAGCATGTCTGTTATGCCAACAAGTCAAGGATCCAAGGAACTTGCGATTTCCCTTACAATCGATCGAGTCGTCTGAATTCAACGAGGTGGTGCAGATAGATCACCAAAAGATATGCATGACAGACAGTGGTTATAATCAGGTCTTGGTCATGATAGATCACTTCACGAAGTATGCAGAGGCCGTGCCCTGCATAACTGCCTCGGCGGAAGAGACGTGCGACCACCTGATCAATACGTGTATAGCTAGACACGGTTGTCCGATGACGTTTCAATCGGATAATGGAACAGCTTTCGTAGGAGAGCCCACGAAAGAGCTAAAGAGACGCTCACAGGTTGCTCAAGCTCACTCTACGACATACCATCCCCAGACAAATGGCTTAGTGGAAAGGCAGAATCGAACGTTAGTGTCGATGCTGAGGGTATATTGTTCCAGTTACATGACCGATTGGGACAGATATCTTCCACAGGTGATGGGAGGTTACAATAGCACACAGCATTCCACCACCGGGGTTAGTCCACATATGATGCTGACCCGGCACGAGAAGTCTTTGCCCTTGACTTTCTTCTACCCAGAGTATGAGGGTGAGGAGACGTCACCACAGGTCTATGTAAGGGATGTAATAAGACGTCAGCAGGAGTTAAACGACTTATGTAGACGAAATACTCAGCAGGCACAGGCAAGGAAGAGGAAAAGATTTGACAAGAAAGCAGCTGGTGCAAAACCTTATTCGGTAGGGGGCTATGTATTGGTATTTCAGAACGTCATACCACTGAAACGAACGAAAAAGCTTCTAAAAATAGGAGGGGACCCTTCATGATTACGGAGGTGCACAAGGAGGGACGCTTTTATAGACTGAGTACTGGCCGAGCCGCTCATTACGAAAACATTAAGCCACACAATCCATTGACAGAAGACTGGTGTATACCTGCAGACATGGAAGAAGGGGATTACCTAATGATGGACCCTGCTTGTGAGGTCAATGAGAAGGGCACCAGGGAAAAGAACGATGAAAATGAAGTCAAAGAGAAAGGAAGGAACAAGTACACCACTGAACCTGGACCCAAACGAGTTGATTGAAGTAGACGATGAAACTTTACCCTACGCAGAAGAGGACTGGCAAGACCCTGAACAAAGGGAGGTTCCCAAGAACTTGGAACCAGATCTTACGTTCACAATACAGACTCGTCAAAATGACAGGACAAGACCCAAGAAGAAATATAACCCTTACGGCGACGATTTTGTAGTGGACAGGATAGTCCTAAAGAAGATAGGGGAAGAATTAGTGGGTCTAGAAGAAATAACTGCGTCACAGGACATTGACATAGTCGATGATCACGACGATGAGTGGGTCGATGACCGGTCGAAACCCGAGGTAGAATTCGACGACGAGCAACTGCAGTCATATAAACAAGACTTGACGAATCTGCGTGTCTTGGAATGGCTGAACGAAATGACGTCGGACCCAAAGGAGACCAGTGTCACGATTCAAGATGTAGATCGTGAAAGCATACAACAGATGAAAACCGAACGAGAAGATCCTTCCAGGGTTGCCCAGGAGGGGCGACTACTCATTCCGGCTTCCAATCTCGATTTGATACCCGGTATGCGATTGACGGGGACGTCGATGGAAATTTTTGTCCGGGGAGTGGGGGTAGGACTTACCCACACTGAAAATTTATTAATAAAAAAATTAAGAATAGCAAGAGAGACAGGTGATTTAGGAGCAGAAACAGGCGAAGAACTTAGAAACCTGTCATAGGGGGGGGGTAGTTGAGTCATATTTTAACTGACCAAATGAATATTCAAGCAGCATAATACTAACAGACAGCGATTTCATACTCACAGATAGAACATGTGCGATAGCAATCACAGCAGACGTGAGTTTTAAGGCAGCGTTAGCAGCAGATTTTAAGAGAGAATATAAAAACATAGAATTCCTTTGGAAGCAAAGACCAGTAATAGGGGGCGTAGCAGCCTTGCCTCCGGCGGCGTCACAGATACCGGGAAAATACCTATCTTTCTTAGTGACACGGGCGACGGAGAAGCACCACGTGGACCCGGTAAAACCTAGTCTTGTCCTTGACGAGACTGAGAGACTTCCTCGTGGAAAGAGATGTGAAGGAGCTTTCGCTTCCAGTGTACGACCCGAACAGAGGACGACTGCATCCTCGAGAACTGTACGCGCTCATACACGTAATCTTCTCTGATACTAATATACAAGAATACTTACATAAGAAATTTTACTGAAGTATAGGCTGAGTTAAGGTGACATGCAAGAGGGTGTCAGACTAAAGTAGGTAATGTGTGCTGTGTTATGTTATGTGTTATGTTATTAAGGTCCTGGGTAAGAAGGAGTTAGTGACCACGAACAACTGAATAACGATCTTAGGAATAGATCCAAAGTTTGGACTGTCCAATCTTAGGTCGAATTCCAAAGTTTTAGAGACCGATTGATTTTAACAAATTTTAGCATAATTTTTTTTTATCTGACTGTTTTAAATAAATTTTAACGAGAAGCTAAGGTGAAACGGTCAAGTGTGATAATCGTGACCTCTTTTCTAGATTGATCATTTAAGTACTCACTTGAATCAAATCATTGAATCAAATCGAATCGAACCTGAAAAGAGAATGGATAACTTTAACTTGGATGAATTGATCGACCTGACAGAGGCATATGTAGGACCGATAAAAGATGCGATCTATCGTCGGCTAATGGATTGAGACTTCGCTCTGGAGGACCCAGAGGTTGTCATGTTGCTGACCGCCCTGATAAACATCTTGGGGCATGACAACCGTGGGGACCGCCCCACGGAAGTCCTTGATGGCAGCATACGGAGAGAGGGGAGTACTAGACCGCCCGAATGTGAGAGTGATGAGGTGGAGAAACGGGGCTCTCTCAGGGAGTGACTTGGTGAACGAGCCTGGATTGGGAAGTTCTAGGACTTACCAACCAGGCGAGATGCCTTTGACCTCCAAGCCCAAGCCTGGGCTGAGGAGAATGCACCAAGAGATGAACAGCGAGGCTGCCTCGTCTAGTTCACCACTGAGAATAGCTGTGCCACCAAAGAGAGCGAGAGCAGAACAAGGGGTTCAAACGAACCAAACCCTGCAAGATCTAGATGGGATGCAAGATGAGCTGGAAAGGACCAGGAAGGAGCTGGATGAAGTGACTAAGACCATGCTCATTACGGAGGACGACAGAGACATGTGGAAGAAATTGTTTGAAGAATGCAACAAAATGCAGGGTGAAGAAATTGAACGCTTGAGGCGGGACTATAAGGAGCGATCGGAACGGGTGGCATTGACTACAGCCATGGAAAAAGTGATACCTGCAAGGAGTATTCCTCGTGGGCAGTCCCCGATGGAGCTCTTGACGCCTCGAGAATTGAGTCAAACGTCAGAAACGCGACTCCCAGCTACAACAGGTCGAGTGAAAATCCCGGACCCGAGTGATACATTAGGTGACCCAGTCGTGGAGCAGACGATGAGGAAGCTGATAGAGACAGCTGGACGACCAGTGGCCAACAGGAAGGCGCCAGGTTCTGAGGTGACTGCACCATATGGAACGGTTGACGATATGGGCAGAAAACAGCTCTCCCAAGACCAAAAGGGGAGTAAGCGATGGAACGCTACTAATGGGGAGCTCAAAAGTCCCAGACAGGAAGATACGAAAGATGCCGGCAAAGAAAGTGTCACCGGTAATGGATGTGCAAAAGAACAATCAGTTGAAGTATAACTCTACAGGAGTTCCGGAGGCAAATCCGAGAGCTTGCTTCAATCGAGCGACCTGGAACCCGGCAGTAAACCTGCAGCAAACACCACTGGGGATATCACATCTGATACTGGGAGACAGCTTGGTCAGGGTGCTCTCAAACTTGAGGACCTCCTGGATCACCACGGTGATGGCTTTCGGAGGCGCGACGATAGCCCAGTTATTTCGGATGGTGGAGTTGATGAATCCAGGGAGAATCCCTAATGTAACGATCCTAGTTGGGACAAATAACATCTCGAGAAGCTCGGATTAGGAAGAAGCACTATGGGAATCAATGATGGTGCGCTTGTTTACTACTCTATGGCAGAAGTTCAACTGCGCGGTACTGACCGTTTGCACTGTGCCAATGAACACGAGGACATTGACTGCAACAGGGAGAAGACACAACGAAGCAGTGATCAGGTGGAATAACATCCTGAGGAATATTGCAAGTCAGAATGCCGGAAGGATGATCCTTATGGATATCGCACACGAGCTGAAGGCTATGGATCAGGCCATGCTGACCACTGACGGCATTCACTTTGATAGCATAGAAGGACAGGCTTGGTTGAACAGAGTCTTCCAAGAGCGATTGGATGAGTTGGAAGTAGAACTCTTTGACACGGGAGTGCTGAAGGAAGAGGGAGTATCTAACGAACCGACAATTACCACGTCTGTGCCTCCTAACCTGGAAACACGCTTGGGAAAGGTCCCAGCCGTGACCGTCAATAAGCCGCAAAGCTCCAGCGAACCTGGGCACATAACAGATGTACGAGATCAATTGGGAGAAGCGGCCATGAGGAGGACCATCAATCCTAGACAAAGATTAGGACCTGTCAACTCGACAGCGGAAACGACCAGCACCTCTAGATCGGATACGAGATCTGAGACAACGAGCACCAGTCGAGAGGAGCGACGTCCAAACAGGAGCTCTCTAATGTGGTCGAGGCCAATACCTTCTCCATGGCACATATACAAGGATGACCTGATTAAACTGAAGCTTCAGACAGTGAGCTTCGCAGCGGATGCCATGAGGATGCTGAACGGAGCAAGGTTGTCGGTCAGCGGGTTGTACTCGATAACAGGAGTGGACTGGTTGATGGCGGCTGGCATAAAATTCAGCTCTACAACTGCCCTGAGGTTTGCCGACCTAGAGGGACTGCCCTCTAATAACACGATGGGCCCAGTGAATGCAAGGCCGTTACAAGACGTAAGACTGAATCACGATGAGGAGAATCGAGAAGAGAGAGATCGGGAAGATTTCTGACAACGAGGGCGCCGATTGGACAACATGTGAAGATTTTCAGGCAGCTGAAGACACCCCCAGGTCATGTGAAAAAAAGAGTATACCCGAAACAAGTGAATCAAGAAGGTGATGTCCAAAGATACGGCGGGTTGAAAGCAATAAAAAAAGATGAGACCATCTTTCCCGCGTATGACAAGGCAGAAATGAGGAAGGCCAAGATTATGATGGTAGCAATTTCAGACTTCGTGCACACTTCCAAGTCTCTGTTTTGGCCGGACGTTATAATGTTGGCAGCGGTCGATCTGGACCTAATGCAATCCGTGTCAATGGCGATTAGGGTACAAAGACAGACAGAGATGAACTCAATCACAATTGTGTTTGCTGGCATCAATGACCATTTACATAGTAGGGGTTTTCTGAGCAGACTCAGAGAGCCTACGACAGCTGAAGCCGCTCTATGGCCAGCGATAAAAGATATACTCGAGTCGTTGGGTGAAGTGGGGGATACCCTGAAAGAAAGTTTCTTCACCAAGGTGACACCGAGAGCCGTGTTCGCGCTGTCTCCGTGGTATGCACGTCTCCCGGATGGACTATGTGTATGCGATTGTGGCTTTGCTCTCAGAAGGGAAATATGATGTAATCATATCGGCGCCAAATCGCGAGATAGAGATGAAGAATCTGAGACCACTTAGGGCCGAACTACCGGCGGTGTGGTCGGATATCTCGGACGCAATGAGAGGATTCAAGGATCACTCATAACACATGCTAGTGTTGAACGAGGTGCTGAGGTTGGAACTGTCCAACTTCAGTCGACAGCTCAAAATGAAGCCAGGAAAAGATGACGACCAATGAGTAATTGTGGCGATGTCGAACAACTTATGCTTCCTTGGAATGGACATCAAAGAGGAAGGAGAGAGAAGAAATAACTCCAAGGATACCAGCGCTCACTTGGAGGCGATGGTTTTGAGAAACGAACCAGAAGCTAACCAGTGGCTACATCTAACTTCCCGAGTAGCGGCATTGGGCGCGGATGCTTTTGAGCAAGGCCCAGTGACGATCAGGAAGATCCATACCTGCCTTGTAAAGGAGGTGAACCTGGCCGAAAAAGCCGAGGAGAAAGCAGCCGAGTTTGTAAACAGAGTGTGCCAAGTTACCCTGGAAACTTTCTGGACTGAGAAGGTGAAGGGAGAAGAAAGCTTTGAACGGACTGATAGCATGCTGGAAGGGCTGGAAGGGCTGGGAGCCGGATGGACCGCGTCCTTCTTGACAAAAGTCTACCCAAAACTCTCTAGATACTTGATAAAAGAATTCCTCCAAGCAGTAGTGGAAGTATCAATTGTTGAACTACTAGCCTTGTTCGTGACGTTTGGAGCAGAAATTTTTGTGAAAGGACCGGTTGTACTGCTCACTGAAGGAGTTCAGAACTTGCGGTTAGATGGACTTCTAACATTGATTGCAATAACCCATGGAAACTTGTGTGAAGAAAGCCACGGATTCGTGGAATAAGATAAGAGATCTGAGACATACTCTTATCCAGAACCTCCTGCATCAGAATCGCTTTGGAACAGGAGAAGATAAGACGATTGAGAGGGAGGAAGACGTGAGACGACTTATCGGGGGCATGCTTCTGCTAACTGATCTAAGCTTAGCTATGAGGACCGATCCCTTAGCGCTGATCAGAGGAGTCACGGAGTTTGTGACGGTGATCTATGGACCAGCAGCCACGTTTGCGTTCCCTGATGTTAAGGTGGAAGCGTACAGGAGGTCGGTGCAGCACATGAACCTCATATCAGCAGTGGACGGGAGTGTGCTGAACTGGTGTGAGCAGCGTGTTTTGCGAGAACTCATGAGCGAAGATCTGTTGTTTGGAAAGATAGGAGAGCCAGAAATGACGGTCGTCAACTTTGATGATCACTTCCGTAATCGTATGGGAGAAGTAGAGCGAGGGCACGTTGAAGTATTTCCGAAGCTCTGGAATCTAAGGCCCTATGACAAGACGAATGGTGAGATAACAAGAATTCCTCGTCTCACTGCGGCATACCACATGGTGAGAGAAGAGACGAAAGACTGGGTTGATTAAGAAAAGCTGCCAGAGGAAATCCCTGAATTCCTATTGATAAGAAGGATGTTGCTCGGAGCAGTCTCCGTAGTACAAACTCCTAGATTGAGAGCGTTTGAGACCAATGAAAGGAGGGTAGCGAAATTCTCGGAAACGATGGATCCGTGTTTTGTGGGTAGAAATGCCGCAGTGTTACAGTACACGCGATTTGCTTACACGGATCAAGCGACGAGAAGGCGCATAATCAATGCCGCGACTCCGAAGCCTGAAGCGTTTGACACGGAATGGATGGAATTAATTCTAGCGCCTATGAGGATGAGAGGCAGAGCTGAATTACCTGAGGCCTCCCTGATTTTGACCAATGTGAAACAGGAGTTAACAGTGGGAGGAACATTGCAGACGAGAACCTTCCTGGCACCCTTCGGCTATGAGGAAATCAAAGTGGTCAATGGAGAAGAGGAAGATGAATCTACTGGCAAATTAATCATACCAAAATTTCCGGAAGGTGCCAAGACTGAGAAGCGAGGACCCTCAGGTTCTAGAGATACATCAGGAGGAAATGATGGGCAGGGAGGAAGCCGTCGATCGGAGGAGCCTATGCAAGAGGATCGCGATCAAGCAGAAAAAGAGGATGATAAAGCATTGACAGGAGGAATATCCAGCCTGGATTTCAATTTTTTCAGTGACTTTGAAAACAACGCAGACGCGTTGGAAACGACTGAACCAGCAAACGAAGGTAGTTCGACACTGGAGCCTCAGTCAGCTTTTGAAACGGAATTTGCCGGAAAGCAGCTCTCCGGGCAATTCTAAAGACAAAGAACAAAGACTCCTCATGGAATCACCAAAGAGAAGGAGGATAGAAGGCGCTGCCAGAGTACCCTTCTTAGGAACATTACCCGAAGAAGAGTGGGAGGTACATCACCGAGACCATGAGAATAGGACGGGTGCTGATTGGACAGAGTAGCCTTCATGGAGGAAGTCTGGGCAGTGGTTCAGAGCTACGGAACCCAGTCCATTTTGAAAATAGGTCTCAACCGACCACTGATGCGGGAAGTCCTTGACAAACTCGACGATCGTGAAGGGAGATTGAGTGAGTTGTTGATCGACTCAGCCACTGACAAAAGTTAAGAAAACTCTCCTATAAAGATGACACCGCAAGAGGATAAAGGAGAAGTTGTGTATCTGTCGAGACCTAGGAAAGGAACGATGCGATCGAAATTAGTGTTTGATAAGATCAATGAGATGAAGATGAAACTAGGCAGCACAGTGATGCCGAGGAGAGCGGGAAATATGAAGGTGGATTTGGAGAAATCGCTAAAAGCTGTCAACTCAGCGAAAAGGAAACGAGTCGGAGAAGTCATGGATTTGGGACAAGGTGATGATCGACTGCCTGGCACAGACAGAATGTTGACGGATGTAGCAATGGTGCCGCCCATTCTCATGGCAGGGATAAATTCGATAGGTTATAAATTCAGACGGAGTGACTGGAGCAACGTTAGAAAGGGAAATACTCAGCCAATGTGGAGAAAGAACCATGAAAGACTTTAAACCGTCTCCCATGAACCACGGAAAGGGATGTGTCGTAGGACAACTGGTACCAGTGGAATATAACCGACTGACACTGTCGGAGACTGTATCAATGGATGAACCCGCCGGTGGGTACATGGAGATGTTGGAGTACAGAAACTCGGCCAGAGGACACTTAATAGCTCTGGAAGACAAGAGTGCCATGGAAGGTTATCTGGAGACAATGATGCAAGGCACCACCCTCAAGCAGAAAGCATACGGGACTCTAGCGTCGTCTGAGATGCAGGCGGAAACGATCGAGCAGTTGGTGAGCCTTCCATGTAAAGCTGTAGTGTTACGGTACTTTGAGGAAGAGATGAGGACTAGACCAAGGATACACGCTCTGAAAGCAGTGCCCTACGTGAGGCCTGAATTACAGCTGAGGTTCGCCTGCTGCATGATCGGACTTACTCGCGAGGAATATGATTCAGAAGAAAGGAAGAGATCGAAAGAAGAAAAGGTCTTCCTGATGACGAGTAAGAGGGATCTGATAATCCAGGAGGGAATGGCAGTAGCGTGCGCGAAGCGGAGGGACGCTCTCTATTTTATCCAATTCATGATAGAGCAAATTTCAGTGCCAGTTTTGAATACCTGTGTCAAGATGCTGAAAGAGGGTGATGAACGAGCGAAAGCCTTACTCTTGCTAGCACTGCTGGATATGCATCAGAGCAAGCCGATGAGGGTGAACATGAAAGAACCCGAGGAGCTAGAACCCATGAGGAAAACAGACACAATTAGGAGATTCTGGAACAAAGAACTGAGGCTCACTAAGGAATCCATGGGAGCACTGCCAAAATCCAATTAATACTGTGGACCAATCAGAAAGAAGTCATACGGTTACGTGTCCGGAGTCATAGGGATGGCGTACAACCCTTTTCTCAGTGAAGACATACGCGATTGCTTCTTTGATTACGAACAAGCAGTGTTGCTGAGGTTTCGGACGTCGAGAATTGCAATAATTAGGAGCGCTGCTAACCTGCAGACCAAACTGGGACTAGTCCTAGAAGAAAAGGTAGCTGCACCTTCCGTGCCAGAATCCGACAAACGAGTGGAATTTGGATTGGGATTCTCAGATGATTTACTAAGAACGAGCTTGATGGTAGTGTGGGAACTGATGAGACCATCGTGGTGTCCCTGTCCCAACGCTGATTTGATACTACTTGCAACGCAAGATGTACAGAGGGAACTAAATGCGGACTGTAACCTGCGTGATCTTAATATCATATACAGTGTGATGACAACAGCCTCTAAGAGCAACGGGGAAGACAAAGTGGAGTTGCCTGGCTGGGGACCAGAAGACGGGGTAAACATGGTAGCTGTCTGGCAGAAGTATGTGGACTGGAAGGTAACGTTTGTGGACGTCTAGATTGCGTGAAAACCCTGGAGAAACAACACAAAAAGTTGACAATATTATTTATGAACATTGTGATGAAAGCGGAGACGATAACGGAATTGATCGCAGATTGCCAGGGAGGAACTGAGGTGAATCTAGTGACTGCACTAGGGTTCTACAGTATGTTTGATTTTTTAGAGTCACTATTGAATCTAGAACAGAAACATGAGATGGTCACGGCCATTAGTGTAGAAGTGTTCCCGGAGTTCTGCAAACTGAGCAAAAGCACATAGGAAAATGGAGGGAAGCGATCGATGCGGAAATGAACATCAGGCACAATGAAACTTATCGCAGACGAACGGGAGCGCGATATTTGTTGGGATCGACATTAGCTCCAATGTGCAAGAGCAGATACCCAGTGCATTTCGTAGCTGTGGATGTAAAAAGTACGAGAACGATCGTGGATCAAGCCTTATCAGTGCCAAAGTGTGTGAGATTAGCGAGAATGTCAGAAAGATCTTATGAGTTATTGTGCAAGATGTTCTCAGCAGTTCCAGAGGGAACTAAGGAGGAGTTGGAATCGATACTGGGAAAGAAGTTCATGGGATACGTCAGTGGGAACTTCAGCGATTTTGAAAGACAAAAACAGAGAGGATCACCGTTACGGATTACAATACAGTAGATGAGAATCATGAAGTCCACCGAGTGATCATGGAAGTGGAACCACTACTGGAATCTTCGGGAAAGCGTAACTGGAAGAGCATCATGATAACGCATGATGAGTTTCCCTGCCATTGCTTGCTGCAAACATGGTGGTATACCGGGCGTAGTAATCTGGTGTTGATCTGGGACTCTGGAGAGCTGCTCTCCATGGGTTTACCAGACTCATCACGGCCCATAGCAGTAGTGATAGTGGGAGTTATGATGGCGATACGATGGCTGGAAGCTCATGTGAGGGAGAACAATAGACAGGAGGCACCAACGCGGGAACAATTGCAGAAATTGGATTGTCTAAAAGATTTAGATCTTTTTGAGACAACGTGCAAGATTCTGAACATTCCGATGGAAGTGAAGAAGATATGGACAAGGAGACGACTGATGCCATGGTTTAGAGCCAACATGATTGCATGGTTGTATGAGTATGCCAAGAAGCATATGTCGAAGCACGGCAGAGTGTACAGCGTGTATCAGCTGGACATTGGGGCAGGAGCTTTCATGTGAGCTTTCGTGACTCATCGGAATGCAGTGACCACCGCTGTGAAGAGAATTTCCAGGAAAAGTGAACGTGATGGAAGGGAGAAAGAAGAGATGTTGAAGGAAGATTTGGAGAAAAACGTGACGTTGTGCCTTCACAATAGCTTCTGCAGAAACAGAGAATCTAATGTAGATCCCCTACCTTGTTGTAAACAGAGGGTAGAAGAGCAGAAGTGTTGGAGTATTGCTTCCAACAGCGTCAGAATAGCTAACGATGTGTTGCAAGACACAGAAACTGAAAGTGCAGAGTCAATGTCGCAGGAGGAGGAGATGGAGCATTGACAAATGGCCGGAAGACAAGATGCAAAAAAAAACGATATTAGAAGAATTTAGAAGTTTTAGAACTTCTAAACGACGAAAAAAGAAGAAACAAAGAAGTGACAAAAGAGAAGAAGTTAAAACTCAGAATTGTTTTATGTGTGTGACGAAAACTCACTTGAGAAACTAAGCAACCAAGTTGTAATTGAAAACTGAAACAATTAGCTGAGTTTTGAGCATTGAAGAATTTGTTGCATTTATAAATTTGCATTTTGATTTTAGTTAGTGGCTTTAGAGACACTTACTATTTATTTAGAAAGGCTTGAGTAAAGAGTATATTTAAATATTCCAGCCTGCATGACTGTTTTTTTTCAACTAGGAAAACTGATCACTTTGTGGTGACATGAAAGGCTTGGGTAATCTCTTGAAGAGGGAGATTGTTTCATTGTTCTTTCTAACCACAGAGTTCATTAATTTTAATATTCAGGACAATAACAACTAAATTTTCCGAAGAGAAGAAGCATAGTAGGATAATTTTAGCTTGTTGGTTAGCTTGTTGCCCAACAAACTAACACCTTTCAAAACCTAGGAGAAAAAGTTTTAAATCAGGGCATGAAAAAATGTTGTTTTTTAAATCATATCCTCAAAGTGCATATTAGTGAATACATTTAGAAGGATATACTAGTGTAGTATGATGCCATTTATATGCTGCAGTGAGTCGATATGACGCGGATAAAGGTAATTTCGTGCATTTTGTAAGTTCTGTTCGATGACACTGTACCAATTTTACGAACATTGCGAGATTCAATGGGGACACTGACCGGGCTGTCCGGGGAGTTTGTGACATTCGACCAGAATGGACGAAAATGCAGATTCGGCAACTTCGAATTATTAGCAGCTAACCTTCCGTATTAGCAGTTTTGAAGGATTAGCAGTGTTATTGGAACGATTAGCAAAACTGTGAAGGCTGGAATATTCTGGTATTTCAATTTTTTAAAATTTCGAAGTATGACGTCATATTTCTGAGAAACGTCAGAATCGGCCATTTTGGAAGAAAAAACAGAAAAAATCAGAACAACAATAGTTGCGATAGCGATAACTACGAGAATTGTGATAGAAAAACAGCAACGAATTGCAGAGTCAGCAGAGACCATTCCGAGTTGCAACGATTGTGCCGCTACAATCGTTGCAAGGCCGTTCACAACAACGGTGAAGGGTGCAAAAACAGCCTTCCTGAAAGGAGACAAGGTTGTTATTTACCCGGATTCAAGAATCCGGAGGGGTTTCGGGACTTGGACTTATCATTTTATACAAACTTTTAGCTTCCCGGTTATGTCTTGAATTGAATTTATTTAACATCTGAACTCATTTTGCGACGATGAGAAGCAAGGAGTTAAGGGGAAAGCGTTGATCCATCTTAGATGGAGATGATGATTTTTATCAACTGAACAAAAACAATAGTAATATAATAAATAGTAGTGGCCCTGTTTTTAGGAGTGACCTCGTGGTCTGAGGATACTGAGACCCAGCCATGAGCTCACTAATTTTGCAAGTAATTAAGTTGATTTGAGTGTTTTGGCCGAAGCCGAAAGCAGTAACGTTTTTGTCGACCCGATGTTGGAAAGACCACCAAAAGAACTAGCTTTGGCAGAGACGGTGAAAAGCATGTAGAGCTCTGTTTAGACGTTGGCCAGTCGTCTTAGAACCTAGCTTTATTTTCCGTCGATATGTACTTCCCGGCGAATGTTACAGATAGCCAACACACAGCTGGAAAAATGTCAATAAATTCGGAGACCACAATGACTGACTTTTTTCTATGAAACATTGGGTTTTTCGTATGGCTGCCCCTTCCCACCTAGCAGCAAAAAAATCTATAACCCAACACAGTGAAGGGTGGGGCTATTATTTTACATTGCAGGCTAGCGAATAGAAAACCAGGCGGAATTAACAACCGCAAAAAATATTCTTGCTTATATCAGATGAAAAATTCGAGGAGACATATGAAAGAAAACTAAATGATTTGTTGCAGGCAGAAGAATTGTGAGTGAAATAATCTGACTGAAAATGTTGTCATAAAAACTGAAAAAGATATAAGCGAAAAAATACATGCTATAAAAAGAAAGGCGAGATCAGCGAGGGGCTGCATACTAGTTCAAGGTCAACGAGGGCGCAGCCGGCTAGGGTGTATGGATAAGCAAAAGTGCACAAAAAAGGCACACCACTTCAACCCATCCGGATGAGAAAAATTTCCCTTGATGTAAAGAGTTTGTGGACTAATGTAACCCTCAAGTAAGATGTAGAAACAGCCATGAGGAAACTATTTGGGCAAACCAATTCTCCGGAACTATCTCGCATATCTATGAAAAAACTACTCAATTTGGCTGCGAGTGAGTACACTTTAAATGTAATGGTGTGCGGTATGTACGAAAAGACGGTTCAGCAATGGACACATCACAATCATAATCAATGGCCAATTTGTGGCTCAAAGGATACGAACTTGCATCAATGAAAGAAGTACCAAAACTGACGTTTCTAAATGAGGATAACAACGGAGTCTGCCCTGTATGTCGAATTAAAGGGGTAACATAAGAAGCCTGCTTCAATTATTTCCACCGGTTCAGTCGAATGAAACCAGCCGCCCTCGAGTACCAGCCGTTCAGACGAATGAAACAATGCAAGATCTTATCGGAACGATAGAAGAACTGGAGAAGACCAGATGGGGGCTGGATGAAATGACCAAAACCATGCTCAGTATAGAAGAAGACAGAGATATGTGGAAAAGACTGTTTGAAGATTGCAACAAGAAACAGGGTGAAGAAATAGAGCGCTTGAGGCGAGAGTATAAAGAGCAATCGGAAAGGCTGGCGTTGACGACGGCAGTGGAAAAAGTAACACCTGCAAGGAATGTTCCTCGTGGGCAGTCCCCGATGTAGCTCCTGACGCATCGCGAACTAAGTCAGACAACGGATGTGCGACAGGGAGAGTAACAATTCCGGACCCGAGTGACACCCTAGGTGACCCAGTCGTGGAATATGCAGTGAGAAAATTGATAGAAACAGCTGGACGAATGGTCGCTAATAGGAATGCGCCAGGTTCTGAGTTGACTGCACCCTATGGAACAATAGATGATACGGGCAGAGTACAACTCTCCCAAGAGACGATGACGAGAACGTGATACAACATTACCAACAAAGAGCTCTAAGGTACCAGACAGGAAGATACGAGAAATGCCGATGAAGAAAGTGTCCCGAGTGATTGACGTGCAGTAGAACAACCAGGTGAAGAATAATTTCACAGGAGTTCCGGACACGGATCCGCGAGCCTGCTTCAATAGCTCGTCTTGGAGCCCAGCAGTAAACCTGCAGCAACCGCCACTTGGGACATCACATCTGATACTGGGTGTCAGCTTGGTGCGAATACTCCAGAACCTGAGGACCTCCTGGTTCACTACGGTGATGGCATTTGGAGGTGCAACGATAGCGCAGCTATTTCGAATGGTGGAGCTGATGAACCCAGGGACGATCCCTAGTATAATGATCCTAATAGGGACGAACAATGTATCTAGAGGCTCAGATTAGGAAGAGGCACAATGGGAGTCGATGCTGGTGTGTTTATTCACTACTCTCTGGCAGAAATTCAAGTGCGCGGTACTGACCGTCTGCATGGTACCAATGAGCACAAAAACGTTGACATCGACAGGAAAAAGACATATTGAAGGAGTCATCAGGTGGAACAACACACTAAGAAATCTGGCGAGTAGGAACGCTAGACGTATGATCCTTATGGACATTGAACACGAGCTGAGAGCTATGGATCAGGCCAGACTAACCACCGATGGGATCCACTTTGATAGTATCGAAGGACAAGTCTGGATGAACCGAGCCTTCCAGGAGCGACTGGATGAAATGGAAGTCGCGCTGTTTGACACGGGAGTGCTAAAGAAGCAAGAAACCACGAACGAGCCGGCAATTTCAACCTTTGTGCCCCCTAACCAAGATACACGTCAGGGAACGGTCCCAGCCGTGACCTATAGGCCGCAAAGCTCTAGCGAGCCAGGGCAATGGGTAGATGTACAGGATCGATTGGGAGAAGCGCGAACAAGAAGAACCATTCATCAAAGGCGAAGATTAGGACCTGTCAATCCGACCGCGGAGACGACAAGCACCACGAGATCAGAGACAAGATCAGAGACACCGAGTACCAGCCGAGAGGAGCGACGACCAGACAGGCGCTCTTTGATGTGGTTGAGGCTCATACCTTCTTCCTGGCATATCTACAAACAGGACCTGATGAAATTGAACCTTGAGGTTTGCAGCAGATGCCATGAGGATGTTAAATGGAGCGAGATAATCGGTCAACGGACTGTATTCAATAGCAGGCGTGGACTGGTTGATAGCAGCTGGCATAAACTTCAGCTCCACGACCGCCTTGAGATTTGCCGACTTAGAGGGACTGCACTCAAACAATACAATGGGTCCAGTAAATGCAAGACCTTTGCAAGATGTGAAACTGAATCATGATGAAGAAAATCGAGAAGAAAAGAAAGGAAGATTCTTGACATCGAGGGCACCAATAGGGCAACACGTTAAAATGTTCAGGCAGATACGAGCACCCCCAGGTCACGTAAAAGAGAGAGCGTACCCGAAACAAGTGGCTCAAGAAGGCGATGTTCAAAGATTTGGTGGATTGAAGACGATTAGGAAAGAAGAGACCATCTTTGCAGCGTATGACAAAGCAGAAATGAGGAAAGCAAAGATTAGTCGCGAGCTCAGACTTCGTGTATACCTCCAAGTCTCTGTTTTGGCCTGACGTTATAATGTTGGCAGCGGTCGACCTGAAACTAATGCAGTCGGTGTCAATGTCAATCGGGGTACAACGACAAGCGGAAATGAACCCAATCACAATCGTATATGACGGCATGAACTATCATCTACACATTTGGTGTTTCCTGAGCAGAATCAGAGAGCCTACGACGGCCGAAGACCCTGTATGGCCAGCAATAAAGGATATCCTCGAATCAATGGGTGAAGCAGTGGACACCCTGAAAGAAGGTGCCTTCACCAAGATAACACCGAGAGCCGTGTTTGCACTGTCTCCGGGATATGCACATCTCCCGGATGGACTGAAGTTTGTATACGCGATGGTGGCGTTGCTCTCGGAAGTGAAATATGATGTGATCATATCTGCCCCAAATCCCGGAATAGAGATGGAGAACCTAAGACCACTTATGGCGGAGTTACCTGCGGTGTGGTCTGACATCTCGAATGCGATGCGAGGATTTAAGAACCATTCACTACACATGTTAGTGTTAGACGAAGTACTGGGGTAGGAACTGACCAACTTCAGCCGACAACTTAAACTGAAGCCGGGAATTGAGGATGACCATTGAGTAATCGTAGCGATGTCAAACAACTTATGGTTCCGAGGAATATTAGTAAAGGAGGAAGGAGACAGAAGAAAAAAATCCAAGGAGACGAGAGCTCACTTGGAAGCGATGGTCCTGAGAACAAAACCAGAGGCTAACAAGTGGCTGCACTTGACCCCTCGAATAGTCGCTTTGAGCGCGGACGCTTTCGAGCGAGGACCAGTGATGATCAGGAAAATCCATGCCTACCTGGTGAAAGAGGTAAACCTGGCCGGAAATGCTGAAGAGAAGTTAGCCGAGTTCGTAAACAGAGTGTGCCAAGTTACCCTGGAAGCTTTCTCGACACAGAACGCGAAGGGAGAAGAAGGCTTTGACCGGACTGACAGCATGCTGGAAGGGTTAGGAGCCGGATGGACCGGGTCCTTCTGGGCGAAAGTTTACCCATCATTTTCTCGATACCTGATCAAAAAATTCCTCCAAGCAGACGTAGAAGTATCGATTGTTGAATTATTGGCCCTGTTCGTGACATTTGGAGCAGAGAACTTCGAGAGAGGACCAGCGATACTGCTCACCGAAGGAGTGCAGAATTTGCGATAAGATGGACTTCTAACGTTAATTGCTATAACACACGGAAACTTGGGAGGATTGATGAATCTGACAGGCTACCCGGAGCAGATGAGGGAGAACGTGAGAAGATTTGACGTGTAGTGACCCACGGATTCCTGGACTAAGATAAGAGATCTGCGACATACTCTTATCCAATACCTCCTGCAGAAGAATCGCTTTGGAACAGGAGAGGACGAGACAATTCCGAGGGAGAAAGACGCGCGACGTCATGCTGGGTGCATGCCCCTGCTAACTGACATGAGCTTAGCTATGAGTAGGATCCCGTAGCATTGATCAGCGGAGTTCTTGACAGTGGCAAACGGTCCGGCAGTCACGTTTGCGTTCCCTGACGTTAAGGTGGAGGCTTACAGGAGGTCGGTGTTGCACCTGAACCTCATATCAGCAGTGGATGGAAGTGCACTTAACTGGTGTAAACAACACGCACTATGAGAATTGATGAGTGAGGACTTGTTATTCGCGAAGATATCAGAGCCGGAGATGACCGTCATAAACTTTGATGATCACTTCCGAGATAGGATGGTAGAAGTGGATAGAGGACACATCGAGGTATTCCCGAAGCTGTGGAATCTAAGGCCCTACGATAAGGCGAATGGCGAAGTCGCAAGAATTCCTCGACTGACTGTATCATATCATAAATTGAGAAAAGAAACGAAAGGCTGGGGTGATTACAAGAAATTGCCAGAAGATATCCCTGAATTCCCTTTGATTAGAAGGATGTTGCTTGGAGCAGACTCCATAGTACAAACACCCAGGTTGAGAGCCTTTGAAACTAATGAAAGGAGGGTATGATGGATCCGTTTTTTGTGGGCAGAAACGCCGCAGATCTGCAGATTACGCAGTTTGCCTACACGGACGAAACAACGAGGAGACGAATGAACAATACAGTGACCCCGAAGCCGGGATGATTTGACGAGGAATGGGTGAAACTGGATCTAGCGCCTATGGTCATGAGAGGCAAGGCTGACTTACCAGAAGCCTTACTAATCTTAACGAGCGTAAAACCAGGAATAACGGTGAGCGGAACACTACAGACTAGAACCATGCTAGTACCCTTCGGCTGTGAAGAAGTCAAGGTAAATCACGGAGAGGATGAATATCAGTCAGCTGGCAGGATAGTTGTACCGAAATTTCTAGATGGAGCAAAGGATGAAGAGCAAGGGCCCTCAAGTTCAAGAAAAGAGCCAAAACGAGACGATGGGCAGAAAGGAAGACGTCAATCGGAAGAGCCTATGCAACAGGATCCCGATCAGGCTGAGAAGGAGGACGATAAGGCTTCGACAGGAGGGATGTCCAGCCTCGACTTCAACTTCCTCAGCTACTTTGAAAACGGCACGGACACGTTGGAAGCGACGACTGAGGCGGCAGACGAGGGAACTTCCATGCTGGAACCCCCGTCGGCCTTCAAGGAAACGAACCGGAACTTGCAGGAGAGCAGCTCTCCGAGAAATTCTAACAACACCGAGATAAAGAAACTCTTGATGGAATAACCAAGGAGAAGGAGAATAGAAGGCACTGCCAGAGTACCTTTCTTGCGAACGTTGCCCGATGAAGAGTGGGAAGTTCATCATAGAGGCCACGAAAGTAGGACGGGATGCAGTATGGACAGAGCAGCCTTCATGGAAGAGGTCTCGATAGTAGTTCAGAGCTACGGGACCCAGTCTGTTTTGAAGATAGGTCTCAACAGACCACTAATGCGGAAAATCCTTGACAAGCTCGACGAGTGTGAAGGGAGATTGAGCGAGTTACTGATTGACTCGGCCACTGACGAAAGTGAGGCAAACTCTCCTATGAAGATGACGCCGCAAGAAAACAAAGAAGAAAATTGTATCTGTCAAGAACGCGAAAGGGAACGATGCGATCAAAAATAGTGATTGACAAGTTTAATGAAATGAAAATGAAACTTGGCAGCAAAGTGACACTGAGGAAAGCGGGAAAAACAATGGTGGATTCCGAAATCTCGATAAAAGTTGTCAACTCAGCCAAAAGAAAACGCGTCGAGGAAGCCATGGACATGGGACAGGGTGATGATTGATTGCCTGGCACAGACAGGAGGTTGACTGACGTAGCGATGGTGCCACCCATTCTCATGGCATGATTCAAATCAGCCATTTACAAAACCAAGAGGAGTGACCGCTCTCTGACTGGAGCGACGGTAGAGATGGAGATACTCAGCCAATGTGTAGAGAGTACCCTTAAAGATTTCAAACCGTCTCCCATGAATCACGGAAAGGGAAGCGTCGTAGAAAAGCTGGTCCCAGTGAAATATAACTGAAGGACAGTGTCGGAAACTGTATCGATTGATGAGCCCGCCGGTGGATACATGGAGATGTTGGAATACAGAAATTCGGCCAGAGTACACTTAATTGCTCTGGAAGACAAAAGTGCCATGGAAGATTATTTGGAGACGATGATGCAAGGCACCACCCTAAAGCAGAAGGCATACGGGACTCTAGCGTCGTCTGAGATGCAGGCGGAAACAATCGAGCAGTTAATGAGCCTACCATGGAGAGCAGAAGTGTTACGATACTTCGAAGAAGAAATGAGAACCACGCCGAAGATACACGCTCTGATAGCAATACCCTATGTGAGAACAGAGTTACAACTGAGGTTCGCTTGGTGCATTTTTGGACTGACACGCGGGGAATATGATTTGGAAGAAAGAAAAAGATCGAAGGGAGAAAAGGTGTTCTTAATGACGAGTATGAGAGATCTGATAACCCAAGAAGGTGCAGCAGTAGCGTGCGTGAAGCGAGGAGACGCTCTCTGTTTCATTCGATTCATGATAGAACAAACATTAGTACCAGCCTTGAGCACTTGTGTCAAGATGCTAAGAGAAGGCGATGAACGAACGAAAGTCTTGCTCTTACTAGCGCTTTTGGACATCCATCAGAGTAAGCCGATGCAAGTGAACTTTAAGGAGCCTGTAGAGCTGGAGCCGATGAAAAAGATTGACGAAATGAGGAGATTCTCTAACAAAGAGATGAAGCTCACAAAAAAATCTATGGGAGCACTGCCGAAGTCCAGTGAGTACTGTGGAACGATCAGGAAGAAGTCATACAGTTACGTATCCGGAATCATAGGGATGGCGTACAACACTTTCGTAATTGAAGACTTACGCGATTGCTTCTTTGATTACGAGCAAGCTGTGTTGCTAAGAGTCATGACGTCAAGAAGAGGCGCTGCTAATCAGCAGACCAAGCTGGGACTAGTCTTGGAGGAAAAGGTGACTGCTCCTTCAGTGCCGAAATCTGACAACCGAGTGGAGTTTGGATTGGGATTCTTGGACGAATTGCTAAGGACGAGTTTGATGGTGGTATGGGAACTGATGAAACCATCATGGTGTCCGGGTCCTAACGCCGATTCGATATTGCGTGCGACACAAGACGTGCAGAGGGAACTGAACTCAGACTGTAACTTGCGTGACCTGAACTTCGTCTCTAATTTAATGAAGACAGCCTCTAAGAGCAACGGAGAAGACAAATAGAGTTTCCTGGCTGGGGACCAGAGGACCGGGTCAAACCTGGTAGCTGTCTGGCAGAAGTCTGTGAACTGGAAGGTCACATCTGTCGAGGTCTGGATTGCGTAAAGACCCTGGAAAATAGATAGTACAGAGACGAAAATAATGAAAAGTCCCAAAAAAGTTGCAGAGTTTTTATTGGAACCTGAAACTCAAAAAAACTAAACATTTTAACGAATGTTCTGAATTTATCAGTTTGAAATTTTGATAGTCTTTCTCCCAAGACTATCACTTCCGTTACTTGCTCCAAGGGAAATTGGAAAAACATTTCTAATCTCATGCTTTCTCCACTAATCTCTGGATAGTGCAATTGCTCAGCTGCATCCTGTAGTGAAGTCAATTCAAAAACATGAATATAGTGATTTTGAAAATCTTCCATAGGAAGAGCTGGGAAGTCTTCGTTAAACTGCATTGCTTTCATTATTGTGACATAAGGACGACTAGGAGAAGTAGTATCTGATGAAAAAATTGCTTTTCCACCTCAAATATTTCTATGCTCTCTCAAATGGACATGTTGATAGCTGAAAGGACTTTCATGACAAGATCCTGCAACAGCTGATTTTGTATTCATTGCAACAGCTACTCTTCTTATTGGAGCGTTAGTGACTATTGTTTCTTGTATGAATTGATTTTGACGAGATAGAATGATAAAAGTTCTTGCTATAATTTCAAAGTAATTGTATTGAGCAGGTTCTCTGTCCACATTCCATTGCAAGCGAACAGTCAACAATTGTCAGACTGATATTTGGATTATCAGATAGCTTGTAAAAATTAGGTCTAACTCGAATACGTTTAATTCGAACTATGATATTTGGTATTAACAATTTTTCGCAGGTAAGCAAATCAATGGCGAGCCTCCCATAGAGTGAAAAAGTTATCCCCTGTTTCTAAGGAATTTGCTGTACCAGTGAAGGGATGCATATCAAATGCATCAAGATATTCTTCAAAACTGTATCCATGACAAGCAAGTAACACTTTAATACTCCTGGCCCACGAGTTGTATTTGTTCAATATTTGCGCCTTATGAGGATATAATCCATTGGCGTTCTAAGCTATTGTATTGTTATAATAAACATCACAATTGGAGATGTTCACAAAAGTTAAGTAAGTTTGTGGTTCCTCAGATGTGTCTTCCTCGGATTTTGTTTTATGGTCTGCTTTTACTTTTTTGAAAGCATAAACAATCTTCCCTTGAATAGTTGAAACTTTGAATTCAAATCGGTATGACGCATATCCAAGTAGAGATTACCAGCCGTTTCAAATTCAACCTCAATTCGGCTTTCATCTAGGGAGTACTGGAGAATACTTCTTGAGTGTAAGATGACATAATTGTTTCCAAATTTGGGACTTTATCAAAAACCTCCAATGAAGAATTTGTAAAAGCCCCGTACCGAAAATGACTTTGGTGTATACCCTTTTTATAATATTAAAAATGTCTTTGCGAGAGCGACTGGTTTTCGATCTACTTTTTTGAGAAATGGATATGGTTCGACGCTTGGATTTTTCTTCCACCTCCCAATTGTTTCCGAATTGTTTTTGTTCCCACATCTCTTGCAATTGTTTTGAAATTTTACGACTTTCACAGTAACAATTTCCTCAATCTCTGGAGCAGCGATTTCAAACACAGCTGATCCAATTTTTTTTGCAGCTGGGATTACATATTTTTTTTTATAAAGGGTATTGCATATCTCCCAAGAGTTTGTGCAAGAGCTCCAAAACTTCTTCCACGTTGTCTTGCATGTCCTCGAAAAATAGGTAATTCAGCTGAACTTTGAGCAACCATTTCGAATGAAACTTAAATCAGAAAATTATTATTCGAAATCTTGCGGAACAAGAGAACAACTCGGGTAATTCCTACGGAAACAAAAGGAATTTTTTCGCCCTTAATATCTCTTAGTTCTATCTTAATACTATGGAAAAAGTTTTTTAACAGTTTTTCAAAACTGTTATTTTGTAGTGGACTGATAATTCATGTACTGTCCTGTAGAAATTAGATCTCCATTTTCTAATTTAGAGATGAATGGAATACAACGCAATAAAAGAGTTTTTGTATCACCGACTAGGTTATATTCTATGATATCACTATATATCATCAAAGAATGTATTCTTATAATGTCGTTAGAATACTAGGCATAATGTGGACCTTTTCTTTTCATCATAACCCCTGTTTGATTTTGCTCTAAATCACAACAAATAATGTGACTCATGCCAGAACTTTGAATAATAAACACTGATTGATTCTCAGGTAAAGGAAAGGCAACCTTTTGTGTAATTTTATCTACTGTTACATAGATTCCGTTATATTCAAAAGCTTGAGCACCTGTTCATGGCAACAACTATATCAACAAGACTTGGATGCAATCCTGGTTCAATATGAATTGGTACAATCTTTCTTTTCTCCTCAGAACTTTCTCTACCATCTACGAATGTAAGCTTTCCCTCAGTAACAGTTTGGTACAAAGAAGGGTATGATATTTCTGAAATAGCAACCTCCTATTCTCCTTTCAAATGTACTTGCTCGGGTAGAAAGTTTGTAAAAGAACTAAGAATATTACTCGGTTAACAATTACTAGAAGCATTAGAAACTAACTCAATAGTAAAAGAATCCATAACAACTGATCGATAGAAGTTTACTTTAAAAAAATTTACCCTCAATCTGAACTGTTTCTCAGCTCTTTTTATAAAATTTTCCCAGAGGTTCTTCTTTGTCGAGATCTTTGACGATGTATGTAGAGAATTTGTTTGTAGATATTGCCGATATTTCAAAAATTTCATCTGCAAATTGTGGTTTGTATCCCTTTCGAAAAGGAATATCATTCTTTGAAATTCCAATTCTATCGCCAATTTTGAGTTTTGACTTACTATATTTCATGAACAATTTGTTAAAAAAATTGATAAATTGATAAAAAAATGACTATTTTTCACATCTCTCGGAGATTTTCCAATTAATCAATTTTTGCGACAGCTCAATGTAGAAACAAATTGCTGCAACTTGGGAACAAACTTTTCAACATAATCTTCAAAGTAACAATATTTTATATGTTTTAAAGACTGAATTGCTCTCTCTGCAAATGCTCTCTCTTTTGTTTCACTCATTGTTGAGTAAAATTCTTTGCCTTTCTCTTTGCAAATTAATTTTTAAAGTTGCCCCATATTCTGTTCCTTTATCAACCCAAACTTTTTGAGCAGTTATGTTTCGAGAAATCTTTTTTTTTGAAAGCTTGTAAAATTTTTTTGGCAGACTTTGTTTTCATTGTTGACAACTAATAAATAATTGACTCCATTGTTTTGACTAGCTAACTTGTCTAAAAAAGCCAAGTCCATACACCTAATTTCCTTGATTCATTTAAAAGCTTGAAGTCTTCGAAAACGCCTCATTGGTGGACGAAACTTTGTATACGATCTCTTGGTTTGTAAGAATTGTTAAGCCTTCTTTTTCGATAAACCACTCGCTTTACTCAAAGTTTGAATAGAACAGTACGTAGCTCTACCCCTAGAATACAATCTGTTTAGTCTCATCCTTTCAGATTTTGAAAAGAATCAAAGTTCCTCGGTCTTTTGTTTTGGCATTCATATTAATAGCAAGTTAAGGAGGAAGCTGAGTTGCTTCCAAAATACTAAAGTAAATATCTGAAAAATCGGTGTTTTATCGCTTTAGTGGACACACAAAGTCTACAAAAGATTTTTTTTGTAATTCGATTATCTAATATGATATTTTCTGCTGACTTACTTTATTTCTAGGAGAATTCAAAACTAAATCAGTAAGATTTTTATTGTTACTCGTTTTCAACCTCGCATTTCCAGCACTGTGAATAGAATCAAAATTTTTTTGGTACAATCTCCTTTTTTTCTTGCTTTTGTTCCAATTTTCGTTTCTTTTTTGGAAGCGTACTTTGTGATTGATAAACTATGTAAGGAATCAGTGCAAACTGATCCAGACTCTGTGAATCGTGTAATGATAAAAAGAGCAATAACAGATACTAAATGTAAATTTTTTGGCGAGCTTAAAACGGTTCTTCTTTTATGCAGTGAAGTCCTTCTTCATGTGAGTTCTGATATTTCTCTTCGATATTTTACTACGTCTACTTTTCGGAGATCATGTAGCTCGTCTCGTAGCAAATTTACTAGACATTCGCTGAGGAACTCAATAAAAGTTTTTGGACAATGGAGGATGAATTGTTTTTGAAGTTTTTGGGAAAATGTTTGAAATATTGGGAGTATAGAGACGTAAAAACTTGATGGAACTGAACCGCTGTTTGTGCAATATCTGAGCAAATCAACTGTTTTTGGAGTTAAATCAAGGAGTAAATGACCATAAGGAATAGATGTTGCATCTTGATACCACGCTTTAAATTGTGATCCTAGAACTAGTTGTTGACTTAATGTATTGATTTGTAAAACAACTCTCGGTGATTTGAATAAAACTGTATGTGTATTTCGTAACTCATCAACTCTTCCCATTTTTCTTTGATGAAACAAGTTATGCCTGATATATATTGTATTCAATACCATTATTCTGTGTCTTCCAGCAGTAGCAGTTTTTACAAAGTCAGTTTTTTTTACAAGAGTCATTAAATATTAACAGGTATTTTGGTTCCATTATTGGTAAGGTTCTCAATCAGTTTAAGATCTCCCAAGAAAAAATTTAAGGTTTTTTCTTTGCATTTGTCCATTAAGAGGTTGATAAGGCTGATAAAAATTTTTTTTTCTCAAATTTTGGTTGAAATGTATCAATTTTTAACCAATCAAAAATAAGATGCGATTTTCCAGATCCACTCGGTCCGACTAGCGAAATAAAAGTTGGTAATTTGGTACAAATTTTTTTATTCATAGCTTTGTAAAATTGCTAATCAAACTGTTGCTTCTTCACATGTAGTGGATAACATTATTCGAACGATTGCACAGGCTGGAATTAAAACTATGACAAAAAGTTGGCACCTAAAAATTAAAAGAGATCTATTACACGTACGTCCAAAAAACTTCCATGATTTTAGTTCATGATTTTTCTCATCAAAACTAAAAATTTTCTAAATTGGCACATTCATCACCCATCTCATTTTTGAAATGAAAAAATTGAAAAAGATTATTAATCAATTTTCAAAAACCCAATCTAATACAAAATTAGATATGTAATTTACAATTTATTAAAAAAACATCGAGTCAATGTTCCGCATGCAAATTTTTTTCTTTCTGCACAGTGAAGAGTTTTGCATGACAAAATGGGTAGTTGCTACACCTTCAATCATATTCTTCAACTTTGAAAATCAAGTTTTGAAATTTTGGACATGCGTAGTCATCCAAGTTTGTGTCCATCGTTTCCAAAATTTCTGACAGAGTTTTACCTTTTTCATACCCTTTTGCAAAAAATTTCAGTTTCTGGAGCTTTCAGTTTTTTCAAAGTTTTTTCAAGATCAATATGTTTTTCATGGCCACAGCTCCACTTGATTCCGTGAAGCTGCTTCGTACACCAAACAGACTGAGATATAGCTTTTAACTTTTTGGGAGGAAGAAAAGAATATCCCGCAGTTTGTCCTTTTTATAAACACCTACTTCTTTCCTTATTTTGTTTTCAATACACTCAAGATCCAACACAACTAGACCTATAATGTTAACTAATCTCACGGAAATTTTTGGTTAAAATGACTAGCAATCGAACAATGCATACACTGTTGAAGCAAAAATTATAATATGTAACAAAAGAGCAATCCAGTCACTTGACCAAGAAAACAAGAACTAGAAAATCAAGGCAAAACATAACAAAAACCAGGTCCCTTATGCGTAGTAGACTTCACACAAACAACTGCCTCATGTAAAATTGCATGAAGCCTCAATATTTTTGAATTTGCAAAAAAAGTAGTCTACACAGGAATTTCCGTATCCAATTAGACCTCCAAAAGGAATTTTTGGTCAATTTCTCTCAAACTTATGTTTGGGTCCAAAACAACACAGGTACAAAGAAGGTAGTTTTATCTTTTTGTTTTTGATGAAAATTCACGAGTAATCAAATCAAAATTTCGGAGAATTTCATTCAGTTTCATAGCGTTCATTTTCTACTGTGCTTTCGTCAATAATGAACAAGTTTTTTTGAATTTTTCCACATAAGACAAAACCAAGGAGAAAAAATCAATCAGTTTCTCATACTCGTCTTTTTCCAACTCAAATTTGTGATTTTTTTCCAAGTGTTTCCTTTTCTACGATATTCTAGAAGATCTAGTTTTTTAAAAATCTGAACGATAACTTAGAAAAATTTTACGTCTTCCATTATGCAAAGTCTACTCAAATTGAGAAATTTGTGATTTTGTATTCAAAGCTTACAATTTTGGTAAAATTTGAAATTCCAAAACTGTTTGTTAAAATTTCTGGGACGTTTCTTGTTAGACGATATGAAAAAAACCTAATTTATTATGAAATTTCAAAACAAGACTTCTGAAAAACCCAATGTTTCAACTCATACTGCTCAGCTCAAAGATTAAAAAAAGATTCAAGAAGATGAATATTTGAATTACATGACTATAATAACAAATTTATTGAACATTACAGATCTCAACAAACATAAATCTCCCAAGACTTGGGCGAGTTCTTTGAATTCGTTCAAAGAATAGTTGACATAGGCTTTGCAGTGAAGAGTCGTATCTGAATCTAATATGACTTGTTCACGCTGTACTTCTTCATTGTGACACACACCCTTCTCTTCTTGTATGCTGGTGCGTCATACACCGCAAGACAGTTTGCAAGTTCCTGCTCCATGGTTGAGTCTTTGTCAGAATAGGATTCCAATACAGGAACAAGTCCAAGGTTTTCAGAATCGTGAATAACAGTATTCCGTATTGCTGATGTCCTTTCTCCTTCTGTTTCACCAAGATAGACTTGCTAGGATTTTTCCGTTGTAGTGTTTTTGGGACCAAGATAATCTCCCATTTCTTTTTTGATTTTTAGCAAATTCAATAAAGTTGGGAAGGAGGTCTTTTTGTGAATACATTTATGATTTGATGCTCAGAGCCAACTGATTAGTAACAGGTATTTCAAAATAATGATATTTGTAATTATATAGAAATTAGTAAACTTAGATGACTCACTGTACATTCCAAATAAGGCTTTATTACCTTAAATGGGATAGTGAGCAGGTAATGAGCCAAATATCGACATTGCGTAGGTGTTGGAACTACTATATAAGCAATTTAATGTAGATAAAAATCAATTTCAACAAGTAATCGGTGATGACATCTGCTATGTGTCAAGCATATCCCAATTTTTATTCGAATGATGCAAAATCTTTTTTTTATCTCTGTCTCAGAAAACTTTTATGAAAAAATTCATTGACACACAAGACTACGGTGTATCTAACCATTCATCAATCTGCCAGTGGAAAATTGCAAACTTCATTAAGTATTAACCGGATTATTGCTCGATCAAGTTTTGCAGAGATTAGATAAATATCATTTCACTTACCAAATTGTTGACTGTATTTACAATTTATACAAATACAGATTTTTTTTCCGATATTATTTCATCAAGAGGTGAAGTCTTCAGTCAATTGAATCGTGCTGTCAAACACAACTTGAAATGTAGAATACCGGAAAAATTACCCAGTGTTGCAAAGAAACGTCTGCTGAGAAAAAAATTTGAAAGACATTATCTCAGTTCTGCTCAGAAGCTTGCGTATACCCAGACTCGTGGATCAATTTTTTTGGAAAGAGACTAATTTGTTAAAAATTGTTGATTGTTTCATTGATATTTATGGTTCTTTAAATAGTGAGCGTATCAATTTTTCAATTAATAATTGAATATTTGTTTTAAAAAACCTTGTCAAAGTTGATTTTTTTTTTCAAATCAAAACCTTTTTAAACAAAAAAATTGTAATTTTCAAGTGTGCAAAATTAACTCAGAGTTTTTTCACAAGATGTAAGTTTTAATTTGATTATTTCAACAAGGTTGCAAAAACGAACATCACATAAATGCTAGACTTGGATTGGGATGTCCATTTGTGCCAGAAAAACTCCGGAGACTGTTTCTCGTACTTGGATTTGTACTAGCTCAGACAAAAATTCAACCGAGTACATATGGTTGCTGTTTTGCACTGAGAAGATCATTTTGAGCAATAAGTTGAGTAAAATATTCAGAGTAAAAACAAGATTTACAGTTGAGAGGGAAGTAGTTGACGGTAGTTAAGTCGAATTTTAAGTATTTAGAGCTGAGAGAGGAGGTAGCTGAGAGAGGAGGGGTACCTTCAACTCGAATGTGTGGGTCTAACCAATCAGAATTGATTTTCCTTATTTGGATTGTTGTCGCGTCCAATCAGATTTCAGCTTCCTTTTATGGAATTCTTATACAAAAGTCGTATCCAATCGGAAACAAAGTTCCTTACACCTTTTCGTTTCCAATCACAAAATTGATCATTTTTTCTAGTTGCTGTATCTAATCAGAAGATCCCTTTGAGGACTTAAATCTTCCAACTTAGTCATGATATACACAAGAGCAACCAAAAAAATGAATTACCAAAAGGTGTTTGTTGTGAGAATAAAACTAATGCCGATATGAGTAACAAAAGAGAGAAAATTAGAACAAATAGCATCTCTGCAGTTTTTCTCATTATTTCAATTGACTTATTTGTATGTAATCAATGAGAAGTTGTTGATTGTTGAGTAGATGGTCAAGGTTTTTGATTTTGTTGTAGATTTGAGATGATAACTCAAAGTTGATGATTTTTTCTGAGCAAATCTCTGGAAATTTTATTCCAAACCTTATCATGCAGGATTCTGAACTTGAAATTTTTTATAGAAATGAAGAGATAAAGACTTTTCCTGGTTTTGTTTACAAATTTTGACAATCGGGTAAGGAATAAAAAGAGATTTTGATATATTATCGTAGGTTTTTTTGGTTAGTTTCAAATTTTTGAGATTAATTTTGAAAATTTTCCTTGTCAGGTGGCATTCAGACAGTTATAAGCAGGCATTTAGACTTCGGGAACTCCATGGTTAGATTGGATAATATTTTTCAGGTGGTATTTAGACTTCTGGGAACTCCATGGTAGATTGGATAATTTTTTCATCTTAGCCAAATAGGATGATATCTATTCTGAAAGAAAGATTATCGAGTTTTGAAGTTTTTTTTAAAAATAAAATCAGTTTTTTTGATAAAAAATCTCATTTTCTGCTCAAAAACTCTTACCATTGACTTACCATGTACCAAAAAACTAAGTAAAAGACCTTCATTCTACAATCTACACGTAATTAACAATTAGTTTTTTCCAATTATGTAACGCGCGCGGAGTATTCTGCAAAAAAACTAGACATTTCTTCACGAAAACCAAAAAAATTTCGTTTTTTTTACCATTCTCTTACAATCATACAAACCATAATACCGTAACATTTTTATTCCGTATCCTAAAACATTGCGGAGCCTATACCCATTATGAATACATAGCTGGGAGACCGGATGCACTATTCCCTATCTTAAAAAATGGGGGTGTCCCACACTCCACGTCTCCTTACACATCTACTACTCATGTCGCAAGTAAACCGAATTGGCTCCGACTGAATGAGGTACAAAAACACATGACATGGTGTTCTTCACCCTTGAGCCAATGGTTATAGTGCCTATGTTTCTTAGCCTCATATGTGACTTAAGTATGCGACTGTTATATAGTGATTTTATGGCGCTCCTGGGTGGTTTTACGACATTATGACTACGGGATCGAACCCACTTGACACAGCTCCGGGCTACATTCCCATTCTAGAGTACCGTTGGTATGGTTCAATGGGAACGTGTCCACCTTCTGGTTCTAACGTGATAATGATAGCTTTTTAAGAAAACTCGAGAAAATTGCCCGGTGCGCTTTCCGACACGTGGCCTAGCTTACCGAGTAAGGGGACAACTAGGGGAACAAAAAACGGGTAAAAGATAAAAAGCAAAACAAAAAACTAAAAATATTAGAAATAGGTAGAAAAAATCGTTAAAAATTGACGAAAAAGGACGGTGTATTTGATTTTCAGATTAGGTGGATCAAACCTTTATATTAATTTAAATAGTATACTCATACTGTTTTCAAAAAGACCGATCGTTTCGATCAAAAAAGCAAATTTTCAGCAGGTACCCGAATTCGTGGCTTTGAACGGGTTTTCGGATAGGCGTGTGACCAGACAGAAGGCAAAGTGGTTCGCGGGATCTGAAAAACGAGAGAAGGCATGACTGGGAACCGAACACCAATATGGTTATTAGAACAGTACAACAACAAAAGGGGATCATCAGGGTGCACTGTTCAACCAAATGGATATCGTTAAAATCCACTTTATACTATAGGAGAAAGGTATAAAAGGGAATGAGCGGCACACCACTGCTTCGCGAAAAAGTTTTTACATGAGCAGAGCTTGGAAACAGGTTCTACGGACTTTCTCTCGAGATGTATAGCTTATATCGCGCTGAAGGTTTTTTTTCGGCTTGGGGGGGGGGGGGGGGGGGGGCTAGAAAGGGTGGAGGTTAGAAGGAGGGCTGGTTGAGATAGAGGTTGGTGTTTGGAAATTGTAAGTTGGGGGCTTCTTTACAGTAACTATACAATCGATATCGTCGATTTAGTTTTAATCGATAAACTAGAGTCTGGAACGGTGTAGTTAAAGACTCAGAACAAGAGTTGGAATGCGATAGTACCCGATAGTAAACTCGAATTAAGGTAGGTAACCTGACCGGATCGGGTGGGGGATCGGAAATAGACTTTTTTGGAACCCAATAGATGAACGCCCCAACAGTACGTTAAAAGGAGGAGGAAAAACGCGTGACAGTCAGGTACCATAAAAATTTTTTTCGAAAGACAGCCCTTTTCGACTTTGCATTTTGTGTATTTTCATTTTTCTCATTTTATTGTTTTTCCTTATCGACTTTCAGTGTTTTTGGAACAGGATTTGAAATTCTACGGAGAGTTTGTGCATTTGCAACCAAAAAAAGGTTTAAAATCAAGTGGTATTTCAACTTGCATTGGATTTAGGAAATTTTAGAAAAAAAATTCAGTAAAATTTTGGTATGAAAATTTGGTTTTGGGAAATTCTTCGCACGAGCTCCGGAGGTGGTACTGGGACAGTGGATAAAGTGTCCAGACACTTGAGCTACAGTAGTGGAGAATTTTACAAGAGTTTTGGAGGCATCCTGGAATAGTTATCTAAGGGTCCCAGCACTTGAGTTGTGGGTCCCATTACTTGAGTCCTGGGATAGTGATCTAAGGGTCCCAACACTTGACCTAAGGGTCCCAACACTTGAGCTAAGGGTCCCAACACTTGAGTCCTGGAATAGTGATCTAAGGGTCCCCAACACTTGAGTTAAGGTTCCCAGCACATGATTCCTGGAACAGTGATTTGAGGGTCCCAACACGTCATCTAAGGGTCCCAGCACTTGAGCTAAGGGTCCCCATTTTTTGAGTCCTGGGCTGGTGATCTAAGGCTCCCAACACTTGATCTAAGTGTCCCAACACTCGATCTAAGGGTCCCAACACTTGAGCTAAGGATCCCAAAACTTGATCTAAGGGTACCAACACTTGGTTTAAGGGTCCCAATACTTGAGCTAAGGGTCCCAACAGTTGATCTAAGGGTCCCAAAATCCCTAAAGTCCTAGGACAAGGACTACGGTACCATTAGAAGATCAATAACTAGCTCTGGCGGGAACGGAAACAACATCGGGATTGTAGAACAATATTAGCCTGGAATTGTTTTAACACGTTTTTAAGAACTTAGGGACCGAAAAGAGCGAAACCTTTGGTACGGTTTCCACGATAACAACAACATAAGCTAACCAGGGGAAGGAGCAAGCCATTGAGGAAACGACTGGTCACCAATACAGGCAACCGACAGAAGCAAGAGTAACACTAGTTGAGTTAGGGGAATTGATGTCAAAGTTGCACTAGATAGACAAAAAACTGAAGAGCAGCGAGGAGGACCGCCAGGATTTGCAGAATGAAATACGGCATAACAAGAAAGAGAATCGAGACAACTAATTCGTCTTAGCGAGGGCCACTCAAGAAAGGCTACAACAGATGGCGGACAAGGTTGAGACAACGGAGAAGGAGCGAGAGAAATATATCAAAAAAGGTATGGAAGAAATGAAGAAGCAGTATGAGACTGTAATTTATAAGTTGAAATCTAGAGACGAGAATGGACACAAGGAGCAGGGAACAAGCAGAAAGTTTTTGTGTAAAACAATCCAAGTTGGATGTACTCTTGAGGAACTCTATTTCTCAAGAGAAGGCGGTACCAGACAGAACAGAGAGGCAATCTGGAACAAGAAAGAGTTTTGTGGAACCTCAAAGCTAGAAACAATAATCAACACCATAACCTCAAATCAAAATTAACAAGGCGTAAGGGGTAAGCAAAACGGCTACAAAAGCAGGAATGTTGAACTCAACGAGAATAACAAAGGATATGGGCGTCCACACGAGCGTAACACCTGATGCCATGACATTGGCAAGTGATTGGGGAATAATGAGTAGGACACTTGAAGCATTCGCTACAAAAACACAGAGTCGAGCGATAGAGGGTGAGGTAAAAGGAGAAAGACCTTCAAGAAACCAAAAGAATTCAAAGACCACTCAGACGGTTGCATAGATGCCTGGGTTAAGATAATGAGACTACATCTTGAGCAGGACACCCTGAACGATGAAAGACAGGCCTGCACAGCAATACTAACCAACCTGGAGGGCACGGCACAGTAGTGTGTGGTAGCCAAAAAAGAAGAGGAACGTGACACTGCAAACAAAATTTTTGTTATTCTGCTGAATTGCTTTGGATCCGGAATGAAAGGACATCAAGCCTCGATGAGATTTGAGAAAAGGAGACAGAGATACGATGAATCAATTGACCGTTTTCTAGATGATCTTGAGTGCTTGAGAACGAGAAGTGATCAAGAGGATTCGACTAACAAGAGAAACTTAAGCATTGCCTCAAAGTTTATTGATGGGGTGAAGAGTGACGACTTGGGCAAGGCAACAGCTCCGTAAGAGATGAGAAGTCTAGAGAGTACATGTTGATGAAACCGAAGAAATACTCATTTTCAGACAACATGAACCTGTAAGGGGAAACCAACAACAAAGTTTGTCATGGTACAAGCCATGAGATGACATGGACAAACGAAGGTCATGTGCGAATTTTGGCTCGGTAGATCACCATGTAGCGGATTGTACCGCTTACAAAAAAAGGTATGAAAAGCTTGGGATATACACCTGATGAAGAGGACATGAGTCAGATGGAAGAACAAAACTTTTACAGTGGTTTGATTATTAAAATAGGCGCCAGGTGCTTTTTCTGCAATCAGGACGGCCACTTCAGGATGGACTGTCCCCTGTTTCGGGAGACATTGAAGAATCAGAATCACCCAAAACACAAATTAGCAGCTGCTGCCCTGCAGAATAACAAGAACAGACAAGCTGGAAAAAAATTGCAGAAAAAAGAGGTGACAAGTGGCGAATTAGCGACCAAGACAGTAAAAGCCGCGACCAAAGAAAGAGAAGAGAGAGAGGTGATGATATGGGAGTCTCTCAAAATTGGGGAATGCAAAAACGCTACAGAAGAAAAAGTGTCATTTAAGGAAGAATTGGAAGAACTCGGACTAGATCAAGAGTCGGTGGAGAGGTTGCCACAATAGAATGAAGGTGGGGAAGAAAAAGACGATAGAGGATGAGGTAAAATGAGAAAGACCTTCAAAAAACCAAAAAAATTCAAAGACCACTCAGATGGTTGCATAGATGCCTGGGTTGAGATAATGAGACTACATCTTGAGCAGGACACCCTGAGCGATGAAAGACAGGCCTGCACAGCAAAACTAACCAACCTGGAGGGCACGGCACAGAAGTGTGTGGTAGCCAAAAAAGAAGAGGAACGTGACACTGCAGACAAGATTTTTGTTATTCTGCTGAATTGCTTTGGATCCGGAATGAAGGACCATCAAGCCTCGATGAGATTTGAGAAAAGGAGACATAGATACGATGAATCAATTGACCAATTTCTAGATGATCTTGAGTGCTTGAGAACGAGAAGTGATCAAGAGGATTCGACTAACAGGAGAAACTTAAGCATTGCCTCAAAGTTTATTGATGGGGTGAAGACTGACGACTTAGGCAAGGCACCAGCCCCGTAAGAGATGAGAAGTCAAGAGAGTACTTGTTGATGAAACCGAAGAAATACTCTTTATCAGACAACAGAAACCTGTAAGGGGAAACCAACAACAAAGGTCGTCAAGCCAAGAGATGACATGGACAAACGAAGGTCATGTGCGAATTGTGGCTTGGTAGATCACCATGTAGCGGATTGTACCGCTTACAAACAAGGTATGAAAAGCTTGGGATATACACCTGATGAAGAGGACATGAGTCAGATGGAAGAACACAACTTTTACAGTGGCTTGATTATTAAAATAGGCGCCAGGTACTTTTTCTGCAATCAGGATGGCCACTTCAGGTTACTCTGTCCCCTGTTTCGGGAAGCATTGAAGAATCAGAATCACCCAAAACACAAATTAACAGCTGCTGCCCTGCAGAATAACAGGAACAGACAAGCTGGGAAAGAATTGCAGAAAAAAGAGGTGACGAGTGGCGAATTAGCGACCAAAACAGTAAAAGCCGTGACCAAAGAAAGAGAAGAGAGAGGTGATGATATGGGAGTCTCTCAAAAATGGGGAATGCAAAAACGCTACGGAAGAAAAAGTGTCATTTAAGGAAGAATTTGAAGATCTCGGACTAGATCAAGAGTCCGGGGAGTGGTTGCCACAATAGAAGGAAGGTGGGGAAGAAAAAATGTCCCTGTAATCAGAAGATTGGGACAAAGATTCAATGGAAAGTGACGGTGAGCGAGACATCCTCTGCACAATTTTAGCTGAAGAAAAAAGAAGGCATCAGGACAGGGAATTACACACTGATACCTCGTCCTAGACATACAACCTTGAGCATCACGATGTGAACGGAGGAGATGAGCTAGAGTTGATAGCAATGTCAAGAAAACCTTTCAGGGAACTATCATGCAGTTCAAACATCAGGACGAATCTGGAGCCGGATGTTTGAATCTGGAGCTGGCTATGCTTGAGAGCTGGGATTGATCCAATAGAAAAGGATGCCCTTTGGCCTTTGTAACGCGACAGCCACCTTTCAGCGACTGATCGCACAGGCTTTAACAAGTGCGACGAAGAAATATGGCAGTTTGGTGATGTGTTACGTGGATGACGTGGTGATTGCAACACCTACCATGGACGACCACCTCGAGCAACTGAACGATGTATTCGCATGCATGAAAACGACAGGATTAAAATGCAAGCCCCCGAAAATCCAGATTCTGAAGGACTCGATGAATTTCCGGGGGAGGATGATAGATTAACGTGGCATACGACCAGACCTAGATGCGGTGGAAGCGGTGTTGACTTGTAAGTCGCCAAAAAATGAACATCAGCTGATGAGCTTTATTGGTTTCGCCGACTACTACAGATAGTTCATCAAGGGTTATGCGGACCGGACAAAAAATATCTGATGCAAAAGCTCATGAGACAAGAAGTTAACGTGAAACAACGCGGCGGAAGAATCATTTCAAACGATAAAAAGAGAATTATGTGAAGCTCCTCTGCTAGGCATGCCTACAGAAAGGGAATGTACGTACTGGGCACTGATGCATCGGTGGTCGCGATCTCTGGCATACTCCTTCCAGGAGTGGAACGGGAAGACTGTCTTGAGACAAATAGCCTATAGAATCAAAGTCCTGAGCGACACCGAAATGTAGTACGGGGCTTCCAAAGCGGATATTTGCGGTTGTCACCTTTGTGGAGAAGTACAGGGCGTATCTAGGCAGCGAATCTTTCAAACTACGGGTCGACAATAGGGCACTCAGCTGGCTGAAAACGTACTCGATGGATCAGAGCTTGATCGGGAGATGGATAGATGGCTAGAGGGTTATAATGTGATAAATCAACAAAGGACGAGAAACAAACACCAAAATCCTGACATCTTGAGCAAGAAAATGGGTTTCTACGAGTGACAGGAGCAGCGGGAGGATGACAGGCCCGAGATAAAAGATGGCTTCTCATTTATGGATACGGAAACGTACGATAGCCTACCGCATACGAGATGGCTCGACAAGTCAAGCAAACCAAAAGAAGACCACCCCGAATTACCTACTGAACATCAGGAAACGATCATTCTGAAGAGAAAATCCGGATTGCCAGTAGAAATCATGCTCAAGTCAAAGATAGTGAGAGAGACGCTGAAGGCAAAAAGTTGCGACCTCGACAAAGTGGTAAAACAGGGAAGTCGACGGTAGGGCAGGAGTTGATGAGATTGCTTGTGAAACTAGCCGATGACAAATCCTTCGTTTCGACCAGAGGAATTGATCACCATAATGAGAAGGGGAGAAGTCTCACGTGATGAAAACTTAATGAAAGCCGGGAACCTTAGAACAAAGAGGTGGTACGAGCACTAGTCTAGAACATCCCGGAATGTAAAGTCGAGCAAAAAACGCTACGGAAGAAAAAAGTGTCGTTTAAGGAAGAAGTTGAAGATCTCTGACTAGATCAAGAGTCCGTTGATTGGTTGCAACAATAGAAGGAAGGTGGGGAAAAAATGTCCGGGTAATCAGAAGATTGGGACAAAGATTCAGTGGAAAGTGACGGTGAGCGAGACAGCCTCTGCACGATTTTAGTTGAAGAAAAAAGAAGGCATCAGGATAGGTTATTACTCACTGATCCCTCGTCCGGGACATACAACCTTGAGCATCACGATGTGGACGGAGGAGATGAGCTAGAGTTGATAGCGATGTCAAGAAAAGCTTTCAGGGAACTATCATGCAATTCAAACATCAGGAGGAATCTGGAGCCGGAAGCTGATAAGGAGGTCTTGAGAGGGATAGTAATCGTCAAGCTTAAATACGATATCCCCAATCCGGGAGAACTGAACGGACAAATGATGGCACTAAAAGAGCACGTCAAGGCAAGGTACAGGCTATCGGACCCGATACGAGCACAGAAAAACGACAAAATGACAAGCAACCTCCCCACATGGATACGAACGGTAGTGAAGGAAAAAGGAGACCTGCAGGCGGATAGCTACAAGATCTTGAGCCAGTTCTAATGCGCATAATCAGATGGGACATCAAGGGATATATAAAGCGCAGCAAAGATTTGACGGGCCAGGGATGAGGAAGGCTAGTGAGATATGGGTGAACGCTTGTTTCTCGTGTTTGCAAGTGAAAGACTCAAGAAAAATGAAGTTCCCTCTCAAATCCGTGGAAAGCTCAGAATTCAACGAGGTTGTGCAGAGAAATCACCAAAAGATCTGCATGACAGTTTCGGGGTAAAACCAGATACTGATAATCACAGGTCACTTCACGAAACTGGCGGAAGCAGTACCATGTCATACAGCCTCGGCCGGGGAAACTTGGGGCCCCCTGATAACGCACTGGATATCGCGGTTTGATTGTCCGATGACCTTCCAATCAGATAACGGGAAAGCTTTCGTTGGAGATCTGACAAAAGAACTCATGAGAAGATCCCACATTGCTCAAGCACACTCGACGACCTACCATTCCACAGACGAATGGACTAGTAGAGAGGCAAAACAAGACGCCAGTTAATATGCTCAGGGCGTATTGCTCGAGTTTTATGACGGACTGGGACAAATAATTGCCGCAAGTGGTGGGAGCGTACAAAAGCACGCAACACTCAACATCGGGGATCAGTCCTTTCATGATGCTAATAGGCAGGGAAAGAGCAATGCCCTTGACGTTCTTCTATCCAGAATTTGAAGGGCAGAAGACATTACCTCAAACATGCGTGAAGAAGCAGTCAAAAGACAACAGGAGTTGAACGAACTATTCAGAGGGAATACAAGCACATATGAGACAGAGGATGAAGTATGATGAGAAAGTACTTCAATTGAAGTCATATGCTATGGGACAGTATGTCTTAATGTTCCAGAATGTCATGTCTCCAAAAGCAACGAAAAAGCTGCTAAATTGACAAAATACAGCCAGAAGAGCTAGGTGCAGAGATGGTGAACATGGGTGACCTATTGTCAGAAACGATCATTCTGAAGAGAAAATCCGGTTTGCCAGTAGAAATCATGCTCAAGTCAAAGATAGTGAGAGAGACGCTGAAGGCAAAAAGTTGCGACCTCGACAAAGTGGTAAAACAGGGAAGGCGACGGTAGGGCAGGAGTTGATGAGATTGCTTGTGAAACTAGCCGATGACAAGTCCTTCGTTTCGACCAGAGGAATTGATCACCATAATGAGAAGGGGAGAAGCCCACGTGATGAAAACTTAATGAAAGCCGGGAACCTTAGAACAAAGAGGTGGTACGAGCACTAGTCTAGAACATCCCGGAATGTATAGTCGAGCAAAAAACGCTACGGAAGAAAAAAGTCTCGTTTAAGGAAGAAGTTGAAGATCTCTGACTAGATCAAGAGTCCGTTGATTGGTTGCAACAATAGAAGGAAGGTGGGGAAAAAATGTCCGGGTAATCAGAAGATTGGGACAAAGATTCAGTGGAAAGTGACGGTGAGCGAGACAGCCTCTGCACGATTTTAGTTGAAGAAAAAAGAAGGCATCAGGATAGGTTATTACTCACTGATCCCTCGTCCGGGACATACAACCTTGAGCATCACGATGTGGACGGAGGAGATGAGCTAGAGTTGATAGCGATGTCAAGAAAAGCTTTCAGGGAACTATCATGCAATTCAAACATCAGGAGGAATCTGGAGCCGGAAGCTGATAAGGAGGTCTTGAGAGGGATAGTAATCGTCAAGCTTAAATACGATATCCCCAATCCGGGAGAACTGAACGGACAAATGATGGCACTAAAAGAGCACGTCAAGGCAAGGTACAGGCTATCGGACCCGATACGAGCACAGAAAAACGACAAAATGACAAGCAACCTCCCCATATGGATACGAACGGTAGTGAAGGAAAAAGGAGACCTGCAGGCGGATAGCTACAAGATCTTGAGCCAGTTCTAATGCGCATAATCAGATGGGACATCAAGGGATATATAAAGCGCAGCAAAGAACATTACACCGATTTGACGGGCCAGGGATGAGGAAGGCTAGTGAGATATGGGTGAACGCTTGTTTCTCGTGTTTGCAAGTGAAAGACTCAAGAAAAATGAAGTTCCCTCTCAAATCCGTGGAAAGCTCAGAATTCAACGAGGTTGTGCAGAGAAATCACCAAAAAATCTGCATGACAGTTTCGGGTTAAACCAGATACTGATAATCACAGATCACTTCACGAAACTGGCGGAAGCAGTACCATGTCATACAGCCTCGGCCGAGGAATTTTGGGGCCACCTGATAACGCACTGAATATCGCGGTTTGGTTGTCCGATGACCTTCCAATCAGATAACGGGAAAGCCTTCGTTGGAGATCTGACAAAAGAGCTCATGAGAAGATCCCACAATGCTCAAGCACACTCGACGACCTACCATTCCACAGACGAATGGACTAGTAGAGAGGCAAAACAGGACGCCAGTAAATATGCTCAGGGCGTATTGCTCGAGTTTTATGACGGACTGGGACAAATAATTGCCGCAAGTGGTGGGAGCGTACAAAAGCACGAAACACTCAACAACGGGGATCAGTCCTTTCATGATGCTAATAGGCAGGGAAAGAGCAATGCCCTTGACGTTCTTCTATCCAGAATTTGAAGGGCAGAAGACATAACCTCAAACATGAGTGAAGAAGCAGTCAAAAGACAACAGGAGTTGAACGAACTATTCAGAGGGAATACAAGCACAGATGAGACAGAGGATGAAGTATGATGAGAAAATACTTCAATTGAAGTCATATGCTATGGGACAGTATGTCTTAATGTTCCAGAATGTCATGTCTCCAAAAGCAATGAAAAAGCTGCTAAATTGACAAAACACAGCCAAAAGAGCTAGGTGCAGAGATGGTGAACATGGGCGACCTAATGGCAGATGAGGAGTGGCAGATCATCAGCGACGGTGCGCATTCGTGGCAGGAGGACCACACCTTATCAGAAAAAGAAGTTGATCTAGAAAGAAGCGAGATAGAAAGAAGAGAGAATACAAACTTGAGGATACTAGAGTGGATGCATGATCTGCAGACTGATGAGAAAGAAACGCAAAGCGTCCAACAAGTCGACATAATAGCCGGGAAGCATGTAAAAGGAAGAAACTCCTTGTTTGGTTGGACGGCGACAGACCGACCATTAGACGTACCACCTGACAATTTGAGCCCAGTACCCTCGACGGGGACGTCGATAACTATTTTTGTCCGGGGAGTGGGGGTAGGTTTCACCCACACCAAAATTTTAATCATAAAGAAACTCAGGGAAATGAGAGAAGTTAACGGACTGAAGCTGAATCACGAAGAAGTCGAGCCTACTGTTGGAAGAAATTTCAAGGCCAAGTTCGAGATATCAAACGAGTATTTTGAAAAAATCCTACTCACGGACAGTGACTTCATTCTGTCAGATAGGACCAGCGCAATCTGCATAACAGAGGATACGAGTTTCAATACCAGATTGGAAGCCGATTTTTAGAGAGAAAGTACCAGAATGTGGAGTTTCTGTTCAGGCAGAGGCCAGAATTGGGAGGTCTGGCGGCACTTCCTCCTTCAGTTTCACAGGTTCCTGGCAAAAACTTATGCTTTTGGTGACAAGATTCAGTGAGAGGAAGGTGATAGATCCCGAGCACGTGATGCTGGCATTGACACGATTGAGGAACTTCCTTGCGAAAAGAGGGATAAAAGATGTTTCAATACCAGTCTACGATCCAAACAGGGGCAAATTGAACCCTAGGGAACTATGCGCCAACCTGCACCTGGTCTTCGCAGAAACAAAGATAATGGTACATCTACACAAGAAGTACTACTCGAGCATCGCCTGAGTTCCGGGTGGACACGAGGGTCTCGAGTTGGGTACACAAGGGTCTTGAGCTAGGTGAAAGGGAGGCAAGCGACAGGAAACTGGCATGAAAATTACAACAAAACGTTTATTTAGAACTGTATGTTGCTGAAACATAAAATAGACCTGCATGGTTTTATTAACTAATTGAATCCTTTTATCAGAAATTGTTCGAATAATGTTTTAAAGGTGCTAAGGGGGGAAGTTTAGATTGGTCATCAACAAAAACATTCCTGGTCTAAAAATCAGCTTTATTTTCAGATCGATTTTGAGTTATAAAAACGAAAGCAAAAACTGGATTGAAAGACACAATAACGAGAGCAAGAACATCACTCAGTTTTCTATAATCGGTACGGAAGTAAGGTATTTCTTGAGTATTAAAACTGGGCGAGGTCTTTCTTCATTATTCGACGAGTAAAGAAAGTCTCCTGAGCAGGGAGAAATGCCAGATCGCTTTTGGATATCTGTGCCGGCAGCATTCAAAAACCCACGCTCGATGAGCTATACAGGCGCTTGAGGGATCTCGATTACACGCAAGTGGACGAGAGGCTGGCAGTGATGCTTAGTGCTATTCTGCAGCTAGAGTCGCAAGGAGAGTGCAGGGAGTCGGCGACCGAGGCTGTGTTGATGGTGGGCTACACCTCGGACGCAATTTGCAACCAAGAGCAGACCAGTTGCCTGTCCTGGAAATTCGACGGAGGCGTGAATGGATTCGACCTGGCGAGAAACCCCGGCTTGAACAACACGACGGAGTATGGCGCACGGGGATTTTCCCTTCCGACCAAACCGCCGACCCAGTCTAGCAGCAAGGCGCTATCAATGATACGTTTCCATCAAACAGAAGAGCATTTAGACTTCGGGAACTCCATGGTTAGATTGGATAAATTTTTTTAGGTGGCATTTAGACTTCTGGGAACTCCATGGTTAGATTGGATAATTTTTTCATCTTAGCCAAAGAGGATGATATCCATTCTGAAGTTTTGTTCACGTTAAAAACAATTGGTTAAGAAGTTTGCTGTTTTTATTTACTTTTAATAGTTTTTTGAAGCTATTCAACTCTAATTGTTGAAGCTATTAGAAAAAATTGGGACATTCTAAATCTCCCATTTATTCTCAAGTTCTTTCTTGAGATGCCGCCACTGAATAGAAACGAAAGAGTCGCCTATTGGATGTGGCAGAGAATACACACGTAAAGTTGCGCCAAGACATCGTAGAACCTGTGGTGTTTTGAAGTTTTCGAACTGTAACTTTTACACTTATAGCTGCAAGGAACTCACTAATCATATCAAGAAGAAGCATTCTTCCAAACAATTTACTGTTAAATTATGTGCTCAGCAGTCTTCAAACACACTCCTAGAGAAGGTAAAGTTAATATATCTTTATTAAAAGCATAGAAATCACTAGAAAATTTTTTTTTCTGAATCTGAGAAGTCTATACAATTATGATGAATTTGAAAAATTTTTGCAAATTTTGTAGCTTTTTCATCACAATTCATGATCTACCCTTTATTTTTATTCTGATTTTGTTTTTATTAAAGTTCCTGATTGATGATAAAACCAGCAAAAATCGAATTCAAGTTGTCGCGAAACTTTCAATGGAAATAGATCCGAAAATCTTTAACCTTCAGTATAAACTCCATTGGTTGCAAGCTTTTGGAGATTTTGTTGCAATAAATTTGTAAAAGTACTCAACATACGCCATTAAGCGGTTAGGAATTATTAAAAAATTTGAAGAAATTGGATAATTAGAAATTATCGACTAATTGAAATGTTTTGTCTAGTTAGCTTTTAAAACTTTTTTCCTTGTTAAATGCTTGTAAAAGTGTTCTTAGAGTAGTTAGTTTTTAAGCAGATATTGAGGGTTCATTTGAAAAGATATATGCTTTCCTACTATTTTTTTGACGATTTCAGAAAAAAAATTGACAACTGACCTATAAACGATGAAAAAATGTGTATATTTTCGCTAACCTCTCATGATTGCAAGATATTGATATACATCATTCTCAACCAAAAACTTATTCAATACAGGAACTCTGATTTGAAACAGCAACATACAGTTATGAGGAAGAAAAAATCATTTGTAGATTTTTAGCAAAATATTTATGTTATTAATTCTGCATCGAATTTTTTAATGTTCCTTGAAATGATACATTTTTTAAATCTAAAACTCAATTATCAAGTAAAATTTTGTTCGAATTGGATTAATTTGGAAGTCAGTAGATGAAGCAGAAACTGAAAAATTATTAAATTGAGTTACGAACTCATATTAATTCACTGGGAGTTTTGAAATAATTTTACTAAAACTTAGCTTATAAATTATATCTTTAGAAAAAATAAACCATGAGAAGTCTCAAAAATTTATGTGTGATTCATTGAAAAATTCGTTATCATTTGATAAATGTGTAAATTTATTTGAAAACTCAGATGTTTGAGGATAATTTTTGTCAAGTAAACCTAACGCTGACTTCTTTTGGACGATGAGCCATGAAGCAGAAATCAAAAACTTGCTTTCAAGATCTACGTTTCATTATTTTGGATGTAAATCCAGAAAAATTTGATGTGGAACCATTTTCAGAGAAAATATGATGGAGCTTGCTGAAAATTTCCAAGCAAAATGATACTTTAGCAGAAACAGATGTTAAGATTATAAGAAATATCACATGAAAAATTTTCAACAGTAAAACTTTTTGTTCTCGTTAGCTGCAGTTTTTGTTTTCAATTAGAAAATTAGGTAGAACTATAGGGTCTTTTGCCTAATTATTTTCGCAAAAATATTCAATTGTTTCAATTTGCACCTCGATTTCTCTCGCTGAATTGAATTTTTTTAGACGCGCTCCTTTAGAAGTCATTAGATGTTGCAGTTGTTAGGAACTACTTTCCCTTGCGTATTTCTACTTCCGGAGGTTTCCAGCTTATAACCAATAGAGCTACCCTTAATTTGTTTTAAAAGCTCAATGCAAAATTATACTTTTATAATCTGAATTTTTATACGTGCTGTTGAATGCTTTAACTAGCACGACTCTATCTCACTTGGACATTTTTGAGAAAACAAAAATCTAGAAAAAAAAGCAATTTGATAATTATTTTGCAAGAAAAGTTACAATTAATCATCTCAAAAGTTGTACTTTTGCTTAAATAATTTTTTTCTGTAGCAACTGAACAAGGAAATTTGAAGAAAAATATGTACAAATAACAAAGTATAATTCAGACTTTCTTAGTTCTAATTTTATGTCTGCGAGCCAATTGTTCGTTCACTTGTTTTTTTCCTCATTAATTCCCCAGATCTGACTAAATAACTTGCAAAATGAGTAAAATAGCGAAAACATGTGATAAACAGAAAACAAGAATAAACCTTAAAGAATAAAACATTTCTGTGGAAAAATCGTGAAAATTATGTTGCAGAAGCAACAGGGAGATAATCATCAGTTATGAAGAAGAGTTTGTTGAATTTCAAACAATAGCTAATATAATTTTAAGAAAAAATAATCCCATTTTTAGTCAATTTAGCAGTTAACTGTCCTTTTTTGTCATTGATCTGAAATTTATAATTTTTAACGTGAAAGAAATTTGGGTTAGTCATTGAGAAAAAACTGAGGAGGAATTGAATCATGGATCCTGATCTAGATTTTTCAATGAATATTGCTCTTATTATTCAATGGATTTCAGATTCTAATTAAATTCTCGCTAAACTGGACAAAAACCAGTTAATTATCGAAATAAAAGGATAAAAAATGAAAATTTTGGATAGATTTGAATCGTTGTTACTTTACTTTCTCGAAAATCACGATTAATTTTTACTATTTTTTTCTGGAAGTCTCATTATTGATTTTGCTATTATGAGCTTTGTTTTTAGTGTTTGGAGCACTGTATAACCCGCTTTTTTTACTCAAATTAAGGTAAACTTTATCGTAATTCAATAAGAAATGAGAAAAAAACGTGGAAAAATTCAACATGATGCCCAGCAAAATAAATTTTGAGCTCCATTTTAGACTCCGTACGTAAAATTTTCTTTTCAATTTGATCAGAAGCAACAATAAAATTGCCAAATTTATGAGATTTCTGCAACTTTTTCGAAATACTTAAAATTTTTGCAATTTTTTTCCAAAAAATTTGACTTTTTTCGAAGTTTCAGTAGTTTTGAAGCCCTTATGAGCTTTCGCTTTGATAATCAGATCTCATTTGACCTGCTTCTGAGCTCACAATTGGGTAAATTATATCAAATTTGAATATTTTGAGTGAAAATTCTGGAAAAATCCATAATTCTGCAATTTTGTCAAAAAAAGTTTGACATTTTTGTAATTTTTTTTTGAAAAACTTTGGGTTCTTTCGAAGTTTCAGTAGGTTTCAGCATAAATTCAGATAGATGTTTCAAAAAAAAAATTCTCTAATAAATTACTCAGTAGGTCGAATTATATCAAAGTTTCGAAGTTTTTTAAAATAAAATCAATATTTTTGATAAAAATCTCGATTTTTGCACAAAAACTCTTACCCTTGACTTACCATGTATCAAAAACTAAGTAAAAGACCTTCATTCTACAATATACACGTAATTAACAATTAATTTTTTCCAATTAGATAACGCGCATTGAGTATTCTGCGATAAAACTAGACATTTCTTTACAAAAACCAAAAAAATTTCGTTTTTCTTACCATTCTCTTACAATCATACAAAATAGAAATACTTAACATTGTTATTCCGTATCCTAAACCATAATGGAGTCTATACCCAAAATTAATACATAGCTGGGAGACCGGATGCTCTATTCCCTATCTTAAGAAATGGAGGTGTACCACCCCCCCCCCCCCTCCACGTCTCCTCACACATCTACTACTCATGTCGCAAGTGAACCGAATTGCATCCGACTGAATGAGGTACAAAAACACATGACATGGTGTTCTTGACCCTTGAGCCAATGGTTATAGTGCCTATTTTTCTTAGCCTCATATGTGACTTAAGTAGGCGACTGTTATATAGTGTTTTTGTGGCGCTCCCGGGTGGTTTTACGACATCAAGACTACGGGATCGAACCCACTTGACACAGCTCCGGGCTACATGCCCATTCTAGAATACCGTTGTTATGGTTCAATGGGGACGTGTCCACCTTCTGGTTGTACCGTGATAGTGATAGCTTTTTAAGAAAACTCGAGAAAATTGCCCGGTGCGCTTTCCGACACGTGGCCTAGCTTACCGAATAAGGGGACAACTAGGGGAACAAAAAACGGGTAAAAGATAAAAAGCAAAACAAAAAACTAAAAATATTAGAAATATGTAGAAAAAATCGTAAAAAAATTGACGAAAAAGGACGGTATATTTGATTTTCAGATTATGTGGATCAAACCTTTATATTAATTTAAATAATATACTCATACTGTTTTCAATAAGACCGATCGTTTCGATCAAAATAGCAAATTTTCAGCAGGTACCCGAGTTCGTGGCGTTGAAGGGGTTTTCGGATAGGCGTGTGACCAGACAGGAGGCAAAGTGGTTCGCGGGATCTAAAAAACGAGAGAAGGCACGACTGGGAACGGAATACCAATATGGTGATTAGAACAGTACAACAACAAAAGGAGATCATCAGGGTGCACTGTTCAACCAAATGGACATCGTTAACACCCACTTCATACTATAGGAGATAGGTATAAAAGGGAATTAGCGGCACACCACTGCTTCGCGAAAACGTTTTTACTTGAGCAGAGCTTGGAAACAGGTTTTACGGACTTTCTCTCGAGATGTTTAGCACACATCGCGCTTAAGGTTTTTTTTCGGCTTAAGTGGGGGGGGGGGGGGGTACCGAAATAAGGTATTTCTTGAGTATTGAACTGGGCGAGGTCTTTCTTCAGTATTCGACGAGTAAAGAAAGTCTCCTGAGCAGGGAGAAATGCCAGATCGCTTTTGGATATCTGTGCCGGCAGCATTCAAAAAACCCACGCTCGATGAGCTATACAGGCGCTTGAGGGATCTCGATTACACGCAAGTGGACGAGAGGCTGCCAGTGATGCTTAGTGCTATTCTGCAGCTAGAGTCGCAAGGAGAGTGCAGGGAGTCGGCGACCGAGGCTGTGTTGATGGTGGGCTACACCTCGGACGCAATTTGCAGACCAGTTGCCTGTCCTGGGAATTCGACGGAGGCGTGAATGGATTCGACCTGGCGAGAAACCCCGGCTTGAACAACACGACGGAGTATGGCGCACGGGGATTTTCCCCTCCGACCAAACCGCCGACCCAGTCTAGCAGCAAGGCGCTATCAATGATACGTTTCCATCAAACAGAAGAGCATTTAGAATTCTTACTGTTACATTATGTGCTCAGCAGTCTTCAAACACACTCCTAGAGAAGGTAAAGTTAATATATCTTTATTAAAAGCATAGAAATCACTAGAAAATTTTTTTTCTGAATCTGAGAAGTCTATACAATTATGATGAATTTGAAAAATTTTTGCAAATTTTGTAGCTTTTTCATCACAATTCATGATCTACCCTTTATTTTTATTCTGATTTTGTTTTTATTAAAGTTCCTGATTGATGATAAAACCAGCAAAAATCGAATTCAAGTTGTCGCGAAACTTTCAATGGAAATAGATCCGAAAATCTTTAACCTTCAGTATAAACTCCATTGGTTGCAAGCTTTTGGAGATTTTGTTGCAATAAATTTGTAAAAGTACTCAACATACGCCATTAAGCGGTTAGGAATTATTTAAAAATTTGAAGAAATTGGATAATTAGAAATTATCGACTAATTGAAATGTTTTGTCTAGTTAGCTTTTAAAACTTTTTTCCTTGTTAAATGCTTGTAAAAGTGTTCTTAGAGTAGTTAGTTTTTAAGCAGATATTGAGGGTTCATTTGAAAAGACATATGCTTTCCTACTATTTTTTTGACGATTTCAGAAAAAAAATTGACAACTGACCTATAAACGATGAAAAAATGTGTATGTTTTCGCTAACCTCTGATGATTGCAAGATACTGATATACATCATTCTCAAACAAAAACTTAATTCAATACAGGAACTCAGATTTGAAACAGCAACATACAGTTATGAGGTAGAAAAAATCATTTGTAGATTTTTAGCAAAATATTTATGTTATTAATTCTGCATCGAACTTTTTAATGTTCGTTGAAATGATATATTTTTTAAATCTAAAACTCAATTATCAAGTAAACTTTTGTTCAAATTGGATTAATTTGGAAGACAAGCAGAAACTGAAAAAATATTAAATTGAGATACGAACTCAAATTAATTCACTGGGATTTTTGAAATAATTTTACTAAAACTTAATAAATTATATCTTTAGAAAAAATAAAACATGAGAAGTCTCAAAAATTTATGTGTGATTCAGTAGAAAATTCGTTATCATTTGATAAATGTGTAAATTTATTTGAAAACTCAGATGCTTTGAGGATAATTTTTGTGAAGTAAACCTAACGCCGACTTCTTTTGGACGATGAGCCATGAAGCAGAAATCAAAAACTTGCTTTCAAGGTCTGCGTTTCATTATTTTGGAAGTAAATCCAGAAAAATTTGATGTGGAACCATTTTCAGAGAATATGATGGAGCTTGCTGAAAACTTTCAATCAAAATGATACTTTAGCAGAAACAGATGTTAAGATTATAAGAAATATCACATGAAAAACTTTCAACAGTAAAACTTTTGTTCTCGTTAGCTGCAGTTTTTGTTTTCAATTAGAAAATAAGGTAGAACTATAGGATATTTTGCCTAATAATTTTTGCTAAAACATTCAATTGTTTCAATCTGCACTTTAATTTCTCTCGCTGAATCGTTTTTGTTTAGACGAGCTCACTTAGAAGTCATTAGATGTTGCAGTTGTTAGGAACTAGGTTACCTTGCGTATTTCTACTTCCGGAGGTTTCCAGCTTATAACCAATAGAACTGCCCTTAATTTGTTTTAAAAGCTCAATGTAAAATTCTACCTTTATAATCTGAATTTTTACATGTGCTGTTGAATGCTTTAAACATCACGACTCTATCTCACTTGGACATTTTTGAGAAAACAAAAATCAAGAAAAAAAGCAATTTAATAATTATTTTGCAAGATAAGTGACAATTAATATTCTCAAAAGTTGTATTTTTGCTTAAATAGTTTACTGTAGCAACTGAACAAGGAAATTTGAAGAAAAACATGTACAAATTACATAGTATAATTCAGACTTTATTAGTTCTAATTTTATGTCTGCCAGCCAATTGTTCGTTCACTTGTTTTTTTCCCTCATTAATTCCCCAGATCTGACTAAATAACTTGCAAAATGAGTAAAATAGCGAAAACATGTGATAAACAGAAAACAAGAATAAACCTTAAAGAATAAAACATTTCCATGGAAAAATCGTCAAAATTATGTTGCAGAAGCAACAGGGAGATAATCATCAGTTATGAAGAAGAGTTTGTTGAATTTCAAACAATAGCTAATATATTTTTAAGAAAAAACTGTTAGCTGTTAACTGTCCTTTTTTTCATTGATCTGAAATTTATAATTTTTAACGTGAAAGATTTTTCAGAAAGTGTAATTTTGTAGAAATTTGGGTTAGTCATTGAGAAAAAACTGAGGAGGAATTGAATCATGGGCCTTGATCTAGAATTTTCAATGAATGATGCTCTTATTATTCAATGGATTTCAGATTCTAGTTAAATTCTCGCTAAACTGGACAAAAACCAGTTAATTATTGAAACAAAAGGATAAAAATTGAAAATTTTGGATAGATTTGATTCGTTTTTACTTTACTTTTTCGAAATTCACGATTCTTTTTTTACTACTTTCCGGAAATCTCATTATTGATTCTGCTATTATGAGCTTTGTTTTTAGTGTTTGGAGCACTGTATTACCCGCTTTTTTTACTCAAATTAAGGTAAACTTTATCGTAATTCAATAAGAAATGAGAAAAAAACGTGGAAAAATTCAACATGATGCCCATTAAAATAAATTTTGAGCTCCATTTTAGACTCCGTACGTAAAATTTTCTTTTCAATTTGATCAGAAGCAACAATACAATTATCAAATTTATGAGATTTCTGCAATTTTTTCGAAATACTTAAAATTTTTGCAATTTTTTTCAAAAACTTTGACTTTTTTCGATGTTTCAGTAGGTTTGAAGCCTTTATGAGCTTTCGTTTTGATAATCAGAACCTCATTTGACCTGCATCTGAGCTCACAATTGGCTAATTTATATAGCTAGATGTTTAAAAAAATAAAATTATCTAATAAATTACTCAGTAGGTCGAATTATATCAAAGATTATCAAGTTTCGAAGTTTTTTAAAATAAAATCAGTTTTTTTTGAAAAAAAATATCATTTTTTGCTCAAAAACTCTTACCCTTGACTTACCATGTACCAACAAACTAAGTAAAAGACCTTCATTCTACAATCTAAACGTAATTAACAATTAATTGTTTCCAATTAGATAACGCGCGCGGGGTATTCTGCGATAAAACTAGACATTTCTTTACAAAAACCAAAAAAATTTCGTTTTTCTTACCATTCTCTTACAATCATACAAAATATAAATCCTTAACATTGTTATTCCGTATCCTAAAACATTATGGAGTCTATACCCAATATTAATACATAGCTGGGAGACCGGATGCTCTATTCCCTATCTTAAGAAATGGGGGTGTCCCACCCCCCCCCTCCACGTCTCCTCACACATCTACTACTCATGTCGCAAGTGAACCCAATTGCCTCCGACTGAATGAGGTACAAAAACACATGACATGGTGTTCTTGACCCTTGAGCCAATGGTTATAGTTCCTATTTTTCTTAGCCTCATATGTTACTTAAGTATGCGACTGTTATATAGTGTTTTTGTGGCGCTCCCGGGTGGTTTTACGACATCGAGACTACGGGATCGAACCCACTTGACACAGCTCCGGGCTACATGCCCATTCTAGAGTACCGTTGGTATGGTTCATTGGGAACGTGTCCACCTTCTGGTTCTACCGTGATAGTGAGAGCTTTTTAAGAAAACTCGAGAAAATTGCCCGGTGCGCTTTCCGACACGAGGCCTAGCTTACCGAGTAAGGGGACAACTAGGGGAAAAAAAACGGGTAAAAGATTAAAAGCAAAACAAAAAACTAAAAATATTAGAAATAGGTAGAAAAAATCGTTAAAAAATTTACGAAAAAGGACGGTGTATTTGATTTTCAGATTATGTGGATCAAACCTTTATATTAATATAAATAGTATACTCATACTGTTTTCAATAAGACCGATCGTTTCGATCAAAATAGCAAATTTTCAGCAGGTACCCGAGTTCGTGGCGTTGAAGGGGTTTTTGGATAGGCGTGTGACCAGACAGAAGGCAAAGTGGTTCGCGGGATCTGAAAAACGAGAGAAGACACGACTGGGAACGGAACACCAATATGGTGATTAGAACAGTACAACAACAAAAGGAGATCATCAGGGTGCGCTGTTCAACCAAATGGATATCGTTAAAATCCACTTTATACTATAGGAGATGGTATAAAAGGGAATGAGCGGCACACCACTGCATCGCGAAAACAATTTTACTTGAGCAGAGCTTGGAAACAGGTTCTACGGACTTTCTCTCGAGATGTTCAGCACACATCGCGCTCAAGGTTTTTTTTTGGCTTAACTAGGGGGGGGGGGGGTTGGCTAGAAAGGGGGGAGGTTAGAAGGAGGGCTGGTTAAGATAGAGGTTGGTGTTTGGAAATTGTAAGTTGGGTGCTTCTTTACAGTAAGTATACACTCGATATCGTCGATTTAGTTTTAATCGATTAACTAGAGTCTGGAACGGTGTAGTTAAAGAATTAGAACAAGAGTTGTAATGCGAAAGTACCCGATAGTAAACTCGAATTAAGGTAGGTAACCTGACCGGATCAGGTGGGGGATCGGAAATAGACAGCTTTTGGAACCCAATAGGTGAACGCCCCATAAGAACGTTAAAAGGGGGAGGAAAAACGCGTGACAGTTAGGTACCAGACATTTTTTCGAAAGACAGCCATTTTCGACTTTGCATTTTGTGTATTTTCATTTTTCTCGATTTATTGTGTTTCCTTAACGACTTTAAGTGTTTTTGGGACAGGATTTGAAGTTCTACGGAGAATTGGTGCATTTACAACCACAAAAAAATTTAAAATCAAGAAGTATTTCAACTTGCATTGAATTTAGGAAGGGAAGGAAATTTTAGGAAACTTCAGTAAAGTTTTGGCAAGAAAATTTGGTTTTGGGAAATTTTCAAACGAGTTCCGGAGGTGGTACTGGGATAGTGGACTAAGAATCCCAACACTCGAGTTACGACACTGGGAAATTCTTCACACGAGTTCCGGAGGTGGTACTGGGATAGTGGATAAAGTGTCCAGAATTTTGACCTACAGTAGTGGAGAAGTTTACAAGAGTTTTGGAGGCATCCTGGAATAGTTATCTAAGGGTCCCGTCCCAACACTTGAATTGTGGGTCCCATTACTTGAGTCCTGGGATAGTGATCTAAGGGTCCCCAACACTTGAGTTAAGGTTTCCAGCACTTGAGTCCTGGGATAGTGATTTGAGGGTCCCAACACGTCATCTAAGGGTCCCAGCACTTGAGCTAATGGTCCCAACACTTGATCTAATGGTCCCAACACTTGGTTTAAGGGTCCATATACTTGAGCTAAGGGTCCCAACAGTTGATCTAAGGGTCCTAAAATCCCTAAAGTCCTAGGACAAGGACTACTGTACCATTAGAAGATCAATAACTAGCTCTGGCGGGAACGGAAACAACATCGGGATTGTAGAACAATATTAGCCTGGAATTGTTTTAACACGTTTTTAAGAACTTAGGGAGTTTTTCTTATATTTTGATTGCACTTTTAAAGCAACAACTGTACATAGTCAGAACTGTAGATTAAATACATTGTAAATGAACATCATGAGGAAAACAATAATGTCGTTACCAGAAAGGAAAGTGGTTGGTAAAAAGCAAAACCAGCTGTCAACACAACGGAAGCAAACACCAACGAACCCAAGAATCATGAGAAAAAATATTTCTGTTAACATGGTCAACACCAGATGCAACAAGGGGCAGAAGACCGATGAGAAGCTGGTTAATCAGAAGGCGGTGCCCGTCGGGGAAATCGGTCTTGTGACGCCAGAGCAGAGCATAGACGAAACGGAATGAAAAACAAAAGAGTGAACACCATCAGAAGGCGGTGCCCGTCGGGGAAATCGGTCTTGTGACGCCAGAGCAGAGCATAGATGAAACGGAATGAAAAACAACAAAGTTGGAACAGATAGACAAAAAACTGAAGAGCAGCGAGGAGGACCGCCAGGATTTGCAGAATGAATTACGGCATAACAAGAATGAGAATCGAGACAACTAATTCGTTTTAGCAGGGGCCACTAAAGAAAGGCTACAACAGATGGCGGACAAGGTTAAGACAACGGAGAAGGAGCGAGAGAAATATATCAAAAAAGGTATGGAAGAAAGGAAGAAGCAGTATGAGACTGTAATTTATAAGTTATGAAATCTAGAGACGAGAATGGACACAAGGAGAAGGGAACAAGCAGAAAGTTTTTGTGTAAAACAATCCAAGTTGGATGCACTCTTGAGGAACTCTATTTCTCAAGAGAAGGCGGTACCAGACAGAACAGAGAGGCAATCTGGGACAAGGGTGTGTTTTGTGGAACCTGAACGCTAGAAACAAGAATCAAAACCATAACCTTAAATCAGTATTAACACGGCATAAGGGGTAAACAAAACGGCTACGAAAGCAGGAATGTCGAACTCAACGAATATAACAAAGGATATGGGCGTACACGCGAGCGTAACACCTGATGCCATGACATTGGCAAGTACTTGGGGAATGATGAGTAGGACACTTGAAGCATTCGCTACATAAAAAACAGAGTCAAGCGATAGAGGATGAGGTAAAAGGAGAAAGACCTTCAATAAACCAAAAGAATTCAAAGACCACTCAGACGGTTGAATAGATGCCTGGGTTGAGATAATGAGAGAATATCTTGAGCAGGACACCCTGAACGATGAAAGACAGGCCTGCACAGCTGAACTAACCGACCTGGAGAGCACGGCACAGAAGTGCGTGGTAGTCAAAAAGGAAGAGGAACGCGACTCTGCAGACAAGATTTTTGTTATTCTGCTGAATTGCTTCGGATCCGGAATGAAGGGACATCAAGCCTCGATGAGATTTGAGAAAAGGAGACAGAGATACGACGAATCGATTGACCGATTTCTAGATGATCTTGAGTGCTTGAGAAGGAGAAGTGATCAATATGAATCGACTAACAGGAGAAACTTAAGCATTGCCTCAAAGTTTATTGATGGGGTGAAGATTGAAGACTTAGGCAAGGCACCAGTCCCGTAAGAGATGAGATGTCAAGAGAGTACATGTTGATGAAACCGAAGAAAAACTCATTTACAGACAACATGAACCTGTAAGGAGAAACCAACAACAAAGGTCGTCATGGTACAAGCCAAGAAAAGACATGGACAAACGAAGGTCATGTGCGAATTGGCGCTCGGTAGATCACCATGTAGCGGATTGTACCACTTACAAACAAGGTATGAAAAGCTTGGGATATACACCTGATGAAGAGGACATGAGTCAGATGGAAGAACACAACTTTTACAGTGGCTTGATTATTAAAATAGGCGCCAGGTGCTTTTTCTGCAATCAAGACGGCACTTCAGGATGGACTGTCCCCTGTTTCGGGAAGCATTGAAGAATCAGAATCACCCAAAACACAAATTAGCAGCTGCTGCCCTGCAATATAACAGGAACAGACAAGCTGGGAAATATTTGCAGAAAAAGAGGTGACGAGGGGCGAATTAGCGACCAAAACAGTAAAAGCCGTGACCAAATAAAGAGAAGAGAGAGGTGGTGATATGGGAGTCTTTCAAAATTGGGGAATGCAAAAACGCTACGGAAGAAAAAAGTGTCATTTAAGGAAGAATTTGAAGATCTCGGACTAGATCGAGAGCCCGGGGAGTGGTTGCCACAATGGAAGGAAGGTGGGAAAGAAAAAATGTCCGGGTAGTCAGAAGATTGGGACAAAGATTCAGTGGAAAGTGACGGCGTGCGAAATCAGCCTCTGCACGATTTTAGCTGAAGAAAATAGAAGGCATCAGGACAAGGAATTACACACTGATCCCTCGTCCTGGACATACAACCTTGAGCATCACGATGTGAACGGAGGAGATGAGCTAGAGTTGATAGCGATGTCAAGAAAACCTTTCAGGGAACTATCATGCAGTTCAAACATCAGGACGAATATGGAACCGGATGTTTGAATCTGGAGCCGGGTTTGCTTGAGAGCTGGGATTGTTCCAATGAAAAAGGATGCCCTTTGGCCTTTGTAACGCGACAGCCACCATTCAGCGACTGATGGCACAGGCTTTAACAAGTGTGACGAAGAAATATGGCAATTTGGTGATGTGTTACATGGATGACGTGGTGATTGCAACACCTACCTTGGAGGACCACATCAAGCGACTGGACGAGGTATTCGCATGCATGAAAAGGACAGGATTAAAACGCAAGCCCTCGAAATGCGAGATTCTGAAGGACTCGATAAAATTCCTGGGGAGGATGATAGAAAAACGTGGCATACGACCGGACCTAGATGCGGTAGAAGCGGTGCTGACTTGGAAGTCGCCAAAAAATTAACATCAGCTGATGAGCTTTATTGGTTTCGCCAAATACTATAGAGAGTTCATCAAGGGTTACGCGGACCGGACAAAGTATATCCAATGCAAAAGCTCATGAGACAAGAAGTTCACGTGGAACAACGCGGCGGAAGAATCATTTCAAAGGATAAAAAGAGAATTATGTGAAGCACCTCTGCTAGGCATGCCTACAGAAAGGGAATGTACGTACTGGGCACTGACGCATCGGTGGTCGCGATCTCTGGCATACTCCATCAAGAAAAGGAGTGGAACGTGAAGACTGTCTTGAGACCAATAGCCTTATAGGATCAAAGTCCTGAGCGACACGGAAATGTAGTACGGGGCTTCCAAAGCGGTGATATTTGCCTTTGTCACCTTTGTGGAGAAGTACAGGGCGTATCTAGGCAGCCAATCTTTCAAACTACGGGTCGACAATAGGGCACTCAGCTGGCTGAAAACGTACTCGATGGATCAGAGCTTGAACGAGAGATGGATAGATGGCTAGAGGGTTATAATATGATAATTGAACAAAGGACGAGAAACAAACACCAAAATGCCGACATCTTGAGCAAGAAAACGGATTTCTACGAGAGGCAGGAGCAGAGGGAGGATGACAGGCCCGAGATAAAAGATGGTTTCTCATTTATGGATACGGAAACGTACGATAGCCTACCGCATACGAGATGGCTCGACAAGTCAGGCAAACCAAAAGAAGACCACCCCGAATTAGTTACTGAACATCAGGAGACGATCATTCTGAAGAGAAAATCCGGAAAGCCAGTAGAAATCATGCTCAAGTCAAAGATAGTCAGAGAGACGGTGAAGGCAAAAGGTTGCGACCTCGACGAAGTGGAACCAGGGAAGGCGACGGTAGGGCAGGAGTTGATGAGATTGCTTGTGAAACTAGCCGATGACAAATCCTTGGCTTCGACCAGAGGAATTGAAGAACCAGAAATCACCATAATGAGAAGGAGAGAAGTCTCACTTGATGAAAACTTAATGAAAGCCGGGAACCTTAGAACAAAGAGGTGGTACGAGCACTAGTCTAGAACATCGCGGAATGTATACTCAAGCAAAAAACGCTACGGAAGAAAAAAGTGTCGTTTAAGGAGGAAGTTGAAGATCTCGGACTAGATCAAGAGTCCGGTGAGTGGTTGCCACAATAGAAGGAAGGTGGGGAAGAAAAATGTCCAGGTAATCAGAATATTGGGGAAAAGATTCAGTGGAAAGTGACGGTGAGCGAGACAACCTCTGCACGATTTTAGCTGAAGAAAAAAGAAGGCATCAGGATAAGTAATTACACACTGATCCCTCGTCCGGGACATGCAACCTTGCGCATCTCGATGTGAACGAAGGAGATGAGCTAGAGTTGATAGCGATGTCAAGAAAAGCTTTCAGGGAACTATCATGCAGTTCAAACATGAGGAGGAATCTGGAGCTGGAAGCTAATAAGGAGGTCTTGAGAGGCATAGTAATCGTCAAGCTTAAAGACGATATCCCCAATCCGGGAGAACTGAACGGACAAATCATGGCACTAAAAGAGCACGTCAAGGCAAGGTACAGGCTATCGGACCTGATACGAGCACAGAAAAACGAGAAAATGACAAGCAACTTCCCCAAATGGATACGAACGGTAGTGAAGGAAAAAGGAGACCTGCAGGCGGATAGCTACAAGATCTTGAGCCAGTTCTACAAGGAACGTAAGAACTTACTCTACCACACAACTTTTGGCGTGATGGCCTGCAGGAGAAGAGACGAAGAGAAAATACTACACAAGCATTATCTCATCTTATTACCACAGCTTTGTCAAAGGGAAGTGTTGTTCAGATCGCATAATCAGATGGGACATCAAGGGATATATAAAGCGCAGCAAAGAATATTACACCGATTTGACGAGCCAGGGATGAGGAAGGCTAGTGAGATATGGGTAAACGCTTGTTTCTCGTGTTTGCAAGTGAAAGACTCAAGAAAAATGAAGTTCCCTCTCAAATCCGTGGAAAGCTCAGAATTCAACGCGGTTGTGCAGAGAAATCACCAAAAGATCTGCATGACAGTTTCGGGGTAAAACCAGATACTGATAATCACAGATCACTTCACGAAACTGGCGGAAGCAGTACCATGTCATACAGCCTCGGCCGAGGAAACTTGGGGCCACCTGATAACGCACTGGATATCGCGGTTTGGTTGTCCGATGACCTTCCAATCAGATAACGGGAAAGCCTTCGTGGGAGATCTGACAAAAGAACTCATGAGAAGATCCCACATTGCTCAAGCACACTCGACGACCTACCATTCCACAGACGAATGGACTAGTAGAGGGGCAAAACAGTACGCCAGTAAATATGCTCAGGGCATATTGCTCGAGGTATATGACGGACTGGGACAAATAATTGCCGCAAGTGGTGGGAGCGTACAAAAGCACGCAACACTCAACAACGGGAATCAGTCCTTTCATGATGCTAATAGGCAGGGAAAGAGCAATGCCCTTGACGTTCTTCTATCCAGAATTTGAAGGGCAGAAGACATTACCTCAAACATGCGTGAAGAAGCAGTCAAAAGACAACAGGAGTTGAACGAACTATTCAGAGGGAATACAGCCCAAGCACAGATGAGACAGAGGATGAAGTATGATGAGAAAATACTTCAATTGAAGTCATATGCTGTGGGACAGTATGTCTGAATGTTCCAGAATGTCATACCTCCAAAAGCAACGAAAAAGCTGCTAAAGAAATGAAAATCTGAAACCTCACGTTCCGTCATCGGAAGACTGGTGTGTGCCGCAAAACATGGAAGGACTCGAGTATCTACTGGTGTAACCGGCGTGCGAGGTACATGAGAAGGGCACCAGTGAGAAAAATGATGGAAAAGAAAGCATGAATATGTTTTGATAGTGGTAGGCTCAGACGAACGATCTTTCTCAGAAGAGGACTGGAATGAACCAGAGCAGGACGAGGTGCCAAAATGGACAGACTCAGAACCGCCCATTGCAACGGAAACAAGAAGGGGCGGGCGCAAGAAGACAAGTATGAGGTACAACAGGTATGGCGACGACTTCCTGATTCACAAAAAACAGCCAGAAGAGCTAGGTGCAGAGATGGTGAACATGGGCGACCTAGTGGCAGATTAGGAGTGGCAGATCATCAACGACGGTACGCACTCGTGGCAGGAGGACCACATCTTACCAGATAAAGAAGTTAATCTAGAAAGAAGCGAGGTAGGAATAAGAGAGAATTTTGAGAAAACTTGAGGATACTAGAGTGGATGCATGATCTGCAGACTGATGAGAAAGAAACGCAAAGCATCCAACAAGTCGACATAATAGCCGGGAAGCATGTAAAAGGAAGAAACTCCTTGTTTGGTTGGACGGCGACAGACCGACCATTAGACGTACCACCTGACAATTTGAGCCCAGTACCCTCGACGGGGACGTCGATAACTATTTTTGTCCGGGGAGTGGGGGTAGGTTTCACCCACACCAAAATTTTAATCATAAAGAAACTCAGGGAAATGAGAGAAGTTAACGGACTGAAGCTGAATCACGAAGAAGTCGAGCCTACTGTTGGAAGAAATTTCAAGGCCAAGTTCGAGATATCAAACGATTATTTTGAAAAAATCCTACTCACGGACAGCGACTTCATTCTGTCAGATAGGACCAGCGCAATCTGCATAACAGAGGATACGAGTTTCAATACCAGATTGGAAGCCAATTTTTAGAGAGAAAGTACCAGAATGTGGAGTTTCTGTTCAGGCAGAGGCCAGAATTGGGAGGTCTGGCGGCACTTCCTCCTTCAGTTTCACAGTTTCCTGGCAAAAACTTATGCTTTTGGTGACAAGAGTCAGTGAGAGGAAGGTGATAGATCCCGAGCACGTGATGCTGGCATTGACACGATCGAGGAACTTCCTTGCGAAAAGAGGGATAAAAGATGTTTCAATACCAGTCTACGATCCAAACAGGGGCAAATTGAACCCTAGGGAACTATGCGCCAACCTGCACCTGGTCTTCGCAGAAACAAAGATAATGGTACATCTACACAAGAAGTACTACTCGAGCATCGCCTGAGTTCCGGGTGGACACGAGGGTCTCGAGTTGGGTACACAAGGGTCTTGAGCTAGGTGAAAGGGAGGCAGGCGACAGGAAACTGGCATGAAAATTACAACAAAACGTTTATTTAGAACTGTATGTTGCTGAAACATAAAATAGACCTGCATGGTTTTATTAACTAATTGAATCCTTTTATCAGAAATTGTTCAAATAATGTTTTAAAGGTGCTAAGGGGGGAAGTTTAGATTGGTCATCAACAAAAACATTCCTGGTCTAAAATTCAGCTTTTTTTTCAGATCGATTTTCAATCATAAAAACGAAAGCGAAAACTGGATTGAAAGACACAATAACGAGAGCAAGAACATCACTCAGTTTTCTATGATCGGTACGGAAGTAAGGTATTTCTTGAGTATTGAACTGGGCGAGGTCTTTCTTGAGTATTCGACGAGTAAAAAAAGCTTAGCCCAGGAGCAAATGAATGAGGGCCTCGACACGTGGAAGCCACCAGAACCCGTCCCTTCCTCGAGATACTTTGAGTCTTGTCGGTTGAAACCGCTGATGGATATTTCACTAACGGGTCAGACACCCAGCTCAACTAGTGGCAGTCAGGCTGGCGTGGGGACATCGCGTCTCAAGGAGTTGCAAAAAAGGCTGTAGTTAAGGACTCCTGAGAGTCCGAAAGGCGAGGCTGAGCCATTCACTTGGAGGGATACCCAGTGGGGAGTGCATGATCGCCAACTACAAGAAGAACAGCAAGATGATCCAGGCGCACTGGCAGGTGGGAGTCTTGAGTTTCTCGGGTGCAGCAAAGCCCCAGATGCTGGCGTCACTAGAGATGCTGGAGATGGGAAAGATGTACACGGTCACCTTGATGATGGGAACTAACGATGTTTGTAGAGTCGAATCGCGGAAAATGATGAGAATGCAGGACAAGCTGAGCTGCATGCTTGAGGAGCTAAGGATCTACTTGGACCCTACGGTGGTCACGATTTGCACGGTTCCCTACAATATGATGCCAGACCATAACTCGATGAATATGAATGAGAGGGTACGCCACATCAATGATATAATCAGGCAAGAGCAGAAGAGAAGCGTCCTGACCGTGAGGCTGCTCGATGTCGCGAAAATGATGGAGGATTCCCTTCGGGAGAACTCATCTTCGGACGGCATCTACTTTGATAATTCCAAGGGCACGAAGTGGCTGAATGGTGTCGTTCAGATACATATCATCAATCTAAAGTCGGATCTGGTGGAGAATGGCCAATTCACCTTTGGTCCAACCCCGAGGCCTTTCATCTTCACAGTTAGGCTAGTGGCTGACCGATTGGAATGGAGAATTGATTCTAGCGGGAGTTCGAGGAGCAGCAGAGGCAGGCAGCTGGGATCGACACCCATGGAGAGGGATTAGGTGGAGTCTTCCACACCACAAAGCTCAGTGGTGTCGTCAGTGGTGGAAAAGAAGAAGAACGTCAGAGCATCGGCAGGAGGCCCTGGAGAATCAAGAAAAGCCAGGTACTTGGAGCGAGTGAACGATCTGGAACTCGAGGATCTGGCCTGCAGGTGGAAGCTAATGGAGGTGTTGGGACTCACGAGGGTGCACTGTTCAACCAAATATATATCGTTAAAATCCACGTTTTTACTTGAGCAGAGCTTGGAAACAGGTTCTACGGACTTTCTCTCGAGATGTTTAGCACACATCGCGCTTAAGGTTTTTTTTCGGCTTAAGTGGGGGGGGGGGGGGTAGAAAGGTGGGAGGTTAGAAGGAGGGCTGGTTAAGATAGAGGTTGGTGTTTGGAAATTGTAAGTTGGGGGCTTCCTTACAGTAACTATACACTCGATATCGTCGATTTAGTTTTAATCGATTAACTAGAGTCTGGAACGGTGTAGTTAAAGACTCAGAACAAGAGTTGGAATGCGAAAGTACCCGATAGTAAACTCGAATTAAGGTAGGTAACCTGACCGGATCGGGTGGGGGATCGGAAATAGACAGTTTTTGGAACCCAATAGGTGAACGCCCCATACGAACGTTAAAAGGGGGAGGAAAAACGCGTGACAGTTAGGTACCAGACATTTTTTCGAAAGACAGCCAATTTCGACTTTGCATTTTGTGTATAATCATTTTTCTCGATTTATTGTTTTTCCTTAACAACTTTAAGTGTTTTTGGGACAGGATTTGAAGTTCTACGGAGAATTGGTGCATTTGCAACCACAAAAAAGTTTAAAATCAAGAAGTATTTCAACTTGCATTGGATTTAGTAAGGGAAGGAAATTTTAGGAAAACTCAGTAAAGTTTTGGCAAAAAAATTTGGTTTTGGGAAATTTTCAAACGAGTTCCGGAGGTGGTACTGGGATAGTGGACTAAGAATCCCAACACTCGAGTTACGACACTGGGAAATTCTTCACACGAGTTCCGGAGGTGGTTCTGGGATAGTGGATAAAGTATCCAGACACTTGAGCTACAGTAGTGGAGAAGTTTACAAAAGTTTTGGAGGCATCCTGGAATAGTTATCTAAGGGTCCCAACAATTGAGTTGTGGGTCTCGTTACTTGAGTCCTGGGATAGTGATCTAAAGGTCCCAACGCTTGAGCTAAGGGTCCCAACACTTGAGTCCTGGGATAGTGATCTAAGGGTCCCAACACTTGACATAAGGGTCCCAACACTTGAGCTAAGGGTCCTAACACTTGAGTCCTGGGATAGTGATCTAAGGGTCCCCAACACTTGAGTTAAGGTTCCCAGCACTTGAAACCTGGGATAGTGATTCGAAGGTCCCAACACGTCATCTAGGGGTCCCAGCACTTGAGCTAAGGGTCCCTATTTTTTGAGTCCCGGGCTGGTGATCTAAGGCTCCCAACACTTGAAGTAAGTGTCCCAACACTCGATCTAAGGGTCCCAACACTTGAGCTAAGGGTCCTAACACTTGATCTAAGGGTCCCAACACTTAGTTTAAGGGTCCCAACACTTGAGCTAAGGGTCCCAACAGTTGATCTAAGGGTCCCAAAGTCCCTAAAGTCCTTGGATAGAGAAACCATTGAGTTCCTGACTCCTAGGACAAGGACTACGGTACCATTAGAAGATCAATAACTAGCTCCGGGGTGAACAAAAACAACATCGGGATTGTAGAACAATATTAGCCTGGAATTGTTTTAACAAGTTTTTAAGAACTTAGGGAGTTTTTCTTATATTTTGATTGCATTTTTAAAGCAACAACAGTATATAGTCAGAATTGTAGATTAAAAACATTGTAAATAAACATCATGAAGAAAACAATAATGTCGTTACCAGAAAGGAAAGTGGTTGGTCAAAAGCAAAACCAGCTGTCAACACAACGGAAGCAAACACCAACAAACCCAAGAATCATGAGAAAAAATTTTTCTGTTAATATGGTCAATACCAGATGCAACAAGGGGAAGAAGACCGATGAGAAGCTGGTTAATCAGAAGGCGGTGCCCGTCGCAGAAATTGGTCTTGTGACGCCAGAGCAGAGCATATATGAAACGGAATGAAAACCAACAGAAAGAACACCTATTCCAAATGCAGAGGAACCAGGAACGAAGACAATAGAGTTCTCACCAATAGGCAATGGAGATGAGGTCATCAACAACACATCCGAAATATTAAAGAAGACTCAAAAACAAAGAGAGCATCTTTCACAGAGAGATTGGCGGCGGTGGTCGGAATGAAATCGAAGGAGAAGGAAGAGGTGAAAACAGTGACCGAAAAGAGCGAAACCTTTGGTACGGTTTCCACGATAACAACAACATAAGCTAACCAGGGGAAGGAGCAAGCCATTGAGGAAACGACTGGTCACCAATACAGGCAACCGACAGAAGCAAGAGTAACACTAGTTGAGTTAGGGGAATTGATGTCAAAGTTGGACTAGATAGACAAAAAACTGAAGAGCAGCGAGGAGGACCGCCAGGATTTGCAGAATGAAATACGGTATAACAAGAAAGAGAATCGAGACACTAATTCGTCTTAGCGAGGGCCACTCAAGAAAGGCTACAACAGATGGCGGACAAGGTTGAGACAACGGAGAAGGAGAGAGAGAAAAATATCAAAGAAGATATGGAAGAAATGAAGAAGCAGTATGAGACTGTAATTTATAAGTTATGGAAGCTGGAGACGAGAATGGACACAAGGAGCAGCGAACAAGCAGAAAGTTCTTGGGTAACACAATCCAAGTTGGATGCACTCTTGACGAACTCTATTTCTCAAGAGAAGGCGGTACCAGACAGAACAGAGAGGCAATCTGGAACAAGGGTGGGTTTTGTGGAACCTCAACGGTAGAAACAAGAATCAACACCATAACCTCAAATCAGTATTAACACGGCATAAGGGGTTAACAAAACGGCTACAAAAGCAGGAATGTCGAACTCAACGAGAATAACAAAGGATATGGGCGCACACACGAGCGTAACACCTGATGCCATGACATTGGCAAGTACTTGGGGAATGATGAGTAGGACACTTGAAGCATTCGCTACAAAAACACAGAGTCGAGCGATAGAGGATGAGGTAAAATGAGAAAGACCTTCAAGAAACCAAAAGAATTCAAAGACCACTCAGACGGTTGCATATATGCCTGGGTTGAGATAATGAGACAACAAATTGAGCAGGACACCCTGAACGATGAAAGACAGGCCTGTACAGCAATACTAACCAACCTAGAGGGCACGGCACAGAAACCGTGAGGCTGCTCGATGTCGCGAAAATGATGGAGGATTCCCTTCGGCAGAACTCATCTTCGGACGGCATCTACTTTGATAATTCCAAGGGCACGAAGTGGCTGAATGGTGTCTTTCAGAGACATATCATCAATCTAAAGTCGGATCTGGTGGAGAATGGCCAATTCACCTTTGGTCCAACCCCGAGGCCTTTCATCTTCACAGTTAGGCTAGTGGCTGACCGATTGGAATGGAGAATTGATTCTAGCGGGAGTTCGAGGAGCAGCAGAGGCAGGCAGCTGGGATCGACACCCATGGAGAGGGATTAGGTGGAGTCTTCCACACCACAAAGCTCAGTGGTGTCGTCAGTGGTGGAAAAGAAGAAGAACGTCAGGAGGCCCTGGAGAATCAAGAAAAGCCAGGTACTTCTGGAACTCGAGGATCTGGCCTGCAGGTGGAAGCTAATGGAGGTGTTGGGACTCACGAGGGTGCACTGTTCAACCAAATATATATCGTTAAAATCCACGTTTTTACTTGAGCAGAGCTTGGAAACATGTTCTACGGACTTTCTCTCGAGATGTTTAGCACACATCGTGCTTAAGGTTTTTTTTCGGCTTAAGTGGGGGGGGGGGGTAGAAAGGTGGGAGGTTAGAAGGAGGGCTGGTTAAGATAGAGGTTGGTGTTTGGAAATTGTAAGTTGGGGGCTTCCTTACAGTAACTATACGCTCGATATCGTCGATTTAGTTTTAATCGATAAACTAGGGTCTGGAACGGTGTAGTTAAAGACTCAGAACAAGAGTTGGAATGCGAAAGTACCCGATAGTAAACTCGAATTAAGGTAGGTAACCTGACCGGATCGGGTGGGGGATCGGAAATAGACAGCTTTTGGAACCCAATAGGTTAACGCCCCATAAGAACGTTAAAAAGGGGGAGGAAAACGCGTGACAGTTAGGTACCAGACATTTTTTCGAAAGACAGCCATTTTCGACTTTGCATTTTGTGTGTATTCATTTTTCTCGATTTATTGTTTTTCCTTAACGACTTTAAGTGTTTTTGGGACAGGATTTGAAGTTCTACGGAGAATTGGTGCATTTGCAACCACAAAAAAGTTTAATATCAAGAAGTATTTCAACTTGCATTGGATTGGGGAAGGGAAGGAAATTTTAGGAAAACTCAGTAAAGTTTTGGCAAGAAAATTTGGTTTTGGGAAATTTTCAAACGAGTTCCGGAGGTGGTACTGGGATAGTGGACTAAGAATCCCAACACTCGAGTTACGACACTGGGAAATTCTTCACACGAGTTCCGGAGGTGGTTCTGGGATAGTGGATAAAGTATCCAGACACTTGAGCTACAGTAGTGGAGAAGTTTACAAAAGTTTTGGAGGCATCCTGGAATAGTTATCTAAGGGTCCCAACAATTGAGTTGTGGGTCTCATTACTTGAGTCCTGGGATAGTGATCTAAAAGTCCCAACGCTTGAGCTAAGGGTCCCAACACTTGAGTCCTGGGATAGTGATCTAAGGGTCCCAACACTTGACCTAAGGGTCCCAACACTTGAGCTAAGGGTCCCAACACTTGAGTCCTGGGATAGTGATCTAAGGGTTCCCAACACTTGAGTTAAGGTTCCCAGCACTTGAGTCCTGGGATAGTGATTTGAGGGTCCCAACACGTCATCTAGGGGTCCCAGCACTTGAGCTAAGGGTCCCCATTTTTTGAGTCCCGGGTTGGTGATCTAAGGCTCCCAAAACTTGAAGTAAGTGTCCCAACACTCGATCTAAGGGTCCCAACACTTGAGCTAAGGGTCCTAACACTTGATCTAAAGGTCCCAACACTTGGTTTAAGGGTCCCAACACATGAGCTAAGGGTCCCAAGGACAAGGACTACGGTACCATTAGAAGATCAATAACTAGCTATGGTCAATACCAGATGCAACAAGGGGCAGAAGACCGATGAGAAGCTTGTTAATCAGAAGGCGGTGCCCGTCGCAGAAATTGGTCTTGTGACGCCAGAGCAGAGCATAGATGAAACGGAATGAAAAACAACAGAGTGAACACCTATTCCAAATGCAGAGGAACCAGGAACGAAGACAATAGAGTTCTCACCAATAGGCAATGGAGATGAGGTCATCAACAACACATCCGAAATATTAAAGAAGACTCAAAAACAAAGAGAGCATCTTTCACAGAGAGATTGGCGGCGGTGGTCGGAATGAAATCGAAGGAGAAGGAAGAGGTGAAAACAGTGACCGAAAAGAGCGAAACCTTTGGTACGGTTTTCACGATAACAACAACAGAAGCTAACCAGGGGAAGGAGCAAGCCATTGAGGAAACGACTGGTCACCAATACAGGCAACCGACAGAAGCAAGAGTAACACTAGTTGAGTTAGGGGAATTGATGTCAAAGTTGGACTAGATAGACAAAAAACTGAAGAGCAGCGAGGAGGACCGCCAGGATTTGCAGAATGAAATACGGCATAACAAAAAAGAGAATCGAGACAACTAATTCGTCTTAGCGAGGGCCACTAAAGAAAGGCTACAACAGATGGCGGACAAGGTTGAGACAACGGAGAAGGAGCGAGAGAAAAATATCAAAAAAGATATGGAAGAAATGAAGAAGCAGCATGAGACTGTAATTTATAAGTTATGGAAGCTAGAGACGAGAATGGACACAAGGAGCAGCGAACAAGCAGAAAGTTCTTGGGTAACACAATCCAAGTTGGATGCACTCTTGAGGAACTCTATTTCTCAAGAGAAGGCGGTACCAGACAGAACAGAGAGGCAATCTGGAACAAGGGTGTGTTTTGTGGAACCTGAACGCTAGAAACAAGAATCAACACCATAACCTTAAATCAGTATTAACACGGCATAAGGGGTAAACAAAACGGCTACGAAAGCAGGAATGTCGAGCTCAACGAATATAACAAAGGATATGGGCGTACACGCGAGCGTAACACCTGATGCCATGACATTGGCAAGTACTTGGGGAATGATGAGTAGGACACTTGAAGCATTCGCTACATAAAAAACAGAGTCGAGCAATAGAGGATGAGGTAAAAGGAGAAAGACCTTCAAGAAACCAAAAGAATTCAAAGACCACTCAGACGGTTGAATAGATGCCTGGGTTGAGATAATGAGACTATATCTTGAGCAGGACACCCTGAACGATGAAAGACAGGCCTGCACAGCTGAACTAACCGACCTGGAGGGCACGGCACAGAAGTGCGTGGTAGTCAAAAAGGAAGAGGAACGCGACACTGCAGACAAGATTTTTGTTATTCTGCTGAATTGCTTTGGATCCGGAATGAAGGGACACCAAGCCTCGATGAGATTTGAGAAAAGGAGACAGAGATACGATGAAACAATTGACCGATTTCTAGATTATCTTGAGTGCTTGGAACCGACTAACAGGAGAAACTTAAGCTTTGCCTCAAAGTTTATTGATGGGGTGAAGATTGACGACTTGGGCCAGGCAACAGCTCCGTAAGAGATGAGAAGTCTAGGGAGTACATGTTGATGAAACCGAAGAAATACTCATTTTCAGACAACATGAACCTGTAGAGGGAAACCAACAAGAAATCTTGTCATGGTACAAGCCATGAGATGACATGGACAAACAAAGGTCATGTGCGAATTTTGGCTCGGTAGATCACCATGTAGCGGATTGTACCGCTTACAAACAAGGTATGAAAAGCTTGGGATATACACCTGATGAAGAGGACATGAGTCAGATGGAAGAACGAAACTTTTACAGTGGCTTGATTATTAAAATAGGCGCCAGGTGCTTTTTCAGCAACCAGGACGGCCACTTCAGGATAGACTGTCCCCTGTTTCGGGAAGCATTGAAGAATCAAAATCACCCAAAACACAAATTAGCAGCTGCTGCCCTGCAGAATAACAGGAACAGACAAGCTGGGAAAGATTTGCAGAGAAAAGAGGTGACGAGTGGCGAATTAGCGACCACGACAGTGAAAGCCGTGACCAAAGAAAGAGAAGAGAGAGGTGGTGATATGGGAGTCTTTCAAAATTGGGGAATGCAAAAACGCTACGGAAGAAAAAAGTGTCATTTAAGGAAGAATTTGAAGATCTCGGACTAGATCAAGAGTCCGGAAAGTGGTGGCCACAATAGAAATAAGGTGGGGAAGAAAAAATGTCCGGGTAGTCAGAAGATTGGGACAAAGATTCAGTGGAAAGTGAGGTTGAGCAAGACAGCCTCTGCACGATTTTAGCTGAAGAAAAAAGAAGGCATCAGGATAAGTAATTACACACTGATCCCTCGTCCGGGACATACAACCTTGAGCATCACGATGTGGACGGAGGAGATGAGCTAGAGTTGATAGCGATGTCAAGAAAAGCTTTCAGGGAACTATCATGCAGTTCAAACATCAGGACGAATCTGGAGCCGGATGTTTGAATCTGGAGCCGAATTTGCTTGAGAGCTGGGATTGATCCAATGGAAAAGGATGCCCTTTGGCCTTTGTAACACGACAGTCTCTTTTCAGCGACTGATGGCACAGGCTTTAACAATTGTGATGAAGAAATATGGCAATTTGGTGATGTGTTACATGGATGACATGGTGATATTGCAACACCTACCTTGGAGGACCACATCGAGCAACTGGACGAGGTATTCGCATGCATGAAAAGGACAGGATTAAAACGCAAGCCCTCGAAATGCGAAATTCTGAAGGACTCGATAAAAGTCCTTGGGAGGATGATAGAAAAACGTGGCAAACGACCAGACCTAGATGCGGTAGAAGCGGTGCTGACTTGGAAGTCGCCAAAAAATGAACATCAGCTGATGAGCTTTATTGGTTTCGCCAACTACTACAGAGAGTTCGGGTTATGCGGACCGGACAAAGCATATCCGATGCAAAAGCTCATGAGACATGGAACAACGCGGCGGAAGAATCATTTCAAAGGATAAAAAGAGAATTATGTGAAGCACCTCTGCTAGGCATGCCTACAGAAAGTAATGTACGTACTGGGCACTGACGCATCGGTGGTCGCAATCTCTGGCATACTCCATCAAGAACAGGAGTGGAACGGAAAGACTGTCTTGATACCAATAGCCTATATATAATTAAAGTCCTGAGCGACACGGAAATGTAGTACGGGGCTTCCAAAGCGGTGATATTTGCAGTTGTCACCTTTGTGAAGAAGTACAGGGCGTATCTAGGCAGCGATTCTTTCAAACTACGGGTCGACAATAGGGCACTCAGCTGGCTGAAAACGTACTCGATGGATCAGAGCTTGAACGAGAGATGGATAGATGGCTAGAGGGTTATAATATGATAATTGAACAAAGGACGAGAAACAAACACCAAAATGCCGACATCTTGAGCAAGAAATTGGATTTCTACGAGAAGCAGGAGCAGCGCGAGGATGAAAGTCCCGAGATAAAAGATGGTTTTTCAATTATGGATACGGAAACGTAGGATAGCCTACCGCATACGAGATGGCTCGACAAGTCAGGCAAACCAAAAGAAGACCACCCCGAATTACCTATTGAACATCAGGAGACGATCATTCTGAAGAGAAAATTGCCAGTAGAAATCATGCTCAAGTCAAAGATAGTCAGAGAGACGCTGAAGGCAAAAGGTTGCGACCTCGACGAAGTGGAAACAGGGAAGGCGACGGTAGGGCAGGAATTGATGAGATTGCTTGTGAAACTAGCCGATGACAAATCCTTGGTTTCGACTAGAGGAGTTGATGAAACAGAAATCATCATAATGAGAAGGGGAGAAGTCTCACGTGATGAAAACTTAATGAAAGCCGGGAACCTTAGAACAAAGAGGTGGTACGAGCACTAGTCTAGAACGTCGCGGAATGTATACTCAAGCAAAAAACGCTACGGAAAAAAAAGTGTCGTTTAAGGAAGAAGTTGAAGATCTCGGACTAGATCAAGAGTCCGGTGAGTGATTGCCACAATAGAAGGAAGGTGGGGAAGAAAAAATGTCCCGGTAATCAGAAGATTGGGACAAAGATTCAGTGGAAAGTGACGGTGAGCGAGACAGCCTCTGCACGATTTTAGCTGAAGAAAAAAGAAGGCATCAGGAAAGGGAATTACACACTGATCCCTCGTCCTGGACATACAACCTTGAGCATCACGATGTGAACGGAGGAGATGAGCTAGAGTTGATAGCGATGTCAAGAAAACCTTTCAGGGAACTATCATGCAGTTCAAACATCAGGACGAATCTGGAGCCGGATGTTTGAATCTGGAGCCGGATTTGCTTGAGAGCTGGGATTGATCCAATGGAAAAGGATGCCCTTTGGCCTTTGTAAAACGACAGTCTCCTTTCAGCGACTGATGGCACAGGCTTTAACAAGTGTGATGAAGAAATATGGCAATTTGGTGATGTGTTACATGGATGACGTGGTGATATTGCAACACCTACCTTGGAGGACCACATCGAGCAACTGGACGAGGTATTCGCATGCATGAAAAGGACAGGATTAAAACGCAAGCCCTCGAAATGCGAAATTCTGAAGGACTCGATAAAATTACTGGGGAGGATGATAGAAAAACGTGGCAAACGACCAGACCTAGATGCGGTAGAAGCGGTGTTGACTTGGAAGTCGCCAAAAAATGAACATCAGCTGATGAGCTTTATTGGTTTCGCCAACTACTACAGAGAGTTCGGGTTATGCGGACCGGACAAAGTATATCCGATGCAAAAGCTCATGAGACATGGAACAACGCGGCGGAAGAATCATTTCAAAGGATAAAAAGAGAATTATGTGAAGCACCTCTGCTAGGCATGCCTACAGAAAGTAATGTACGTACTGGGCACTGAAGCATCGGTGCTCGCAATCTCTGGCATACTCCATCAAGAACAGGAGTGGAACGGAAAGACTGTCTTGATACCAATAGCCTATATATAATTAAAGTCCTGAGCGACACGGAAATGTAGTACGGGGCTTCCAAAGCGGTGATATTTGCAGTTGTCACCTTTGTGAAGAAGTACAGGGCGTATCTAGGCAGCGATTCTTTCAAACTACGGGTCGACAAAAGCGCACTCAGCTGGCTGAAAACGTACTCGATGGATCAGAGCTTGAACGAGAGATGGATAGTGGCTAGAGGGTTATAATATGATAACTGAACAAAGGACGAGAAACAAACACCAAAATACCGACATATTGAGCAAGAAAACGGATTTCTACGAGAGGCAGGAGCATCGGGAGGATGACAGGCCCGAGATAAAAGATGGTTTCTCAATCATGGATACGGAAACGTACGATAGCCTACCGCATACGAGATGGCTCGACAAGTCAGGCAAACCAAAAGAAGACCACCCGAATTACCTATTGAACATCAGGAGACGATCATTCTGAAGAGAAAATTGCCAGTAGAAATCATGCTCAAGTCAAAGATAGTCAGAGAGACGCTGAAGGCAAAAGGTTGCGACCTCGACGAAGTGGAAACAGGGAAGGCGACGGTAGGGCAGGAATTGATGAGATTGCTTGTGAAACTAGCCGATGACAAATCCTTGGTTTCGACTAGAGGAGTTGATGAAACAGAAATCATCATAATGAGAAGGGGAGAAGTCTCACGTGATGAAAACTTAATGAAAGCCGGGAACCTTAGAACAAAGAGGTGGTACGAGCACTAGTCTAGAACATCGCGGAATGTATACTCAAGCAAAAAACGCTACGGAAGAAAAAAGTGTCGTTTAAGGAGGAAGTTGAAGATCTCGGATTAGATCAAGAGTCCGGTGAGTGATTGCCACAATAGAAGGAAGGTGGGGAAGAAAAAATGTACCGGTAATCAGAAGATTGGGACAAAGATTCAGTGGAAAGTGACGGTGAGCGAGACAGCCTCTGCACGATTTTAGCTGAAGAAAAAAGAAGGCATTAGAACAGGGAATTACACACTAATCCCTCGTCCTGGACATACAACCTTGATCATCACGATGTGAACGGAGGAGATGAGCTAGAGTTGATAGCGATGTCAAGAAAACCTTTCAGGGAACTATCATGCAGTTCAAACATCAGGACGAATCTGGAGCCGGATGTTTGAATCTGGAGCCGGATTTGCTTGAGAGCTGGGATTGATCCAATGGAAAAGGATGCCCTTTGGCCTTTGTAAAACGACAGTCTCCTTTCAGCGACTGATGGCACAGGCTTTAACAAGTGTGATGAAGAAATATGGCAATTTGGTGATGTGTTACATGGATGACGTGGTGATATTGCAACACCTACCTTGGAGGACCACATCGAGCAACTGGACGAGGTATTCGCATGCATGAAAAGGACAGGATTAAAACGCAAGCCCTCGAAATGCGAAATTCTGAAGGACTCGATAAAATTACTGGGGAGGATGATAGAAAAACGTGGCAAACGACCAGACCTAGATGCGGTAGAAGCGGTGCTGACTTGGAAGTCGCCAAAAAATGAACATCAGCTGATGAGCTTTATTGGTTTCGCCAACTACTACAGAGAGTTCGGGTTATGCGGACCGGACAAAGTATATCCGATGCAAAAGCTCATGAGACATGGAACAACGCGGCGGAAGAATCATTTCAAAGGATAAAAAGAGAATTATGTGAAGCACCTCTGCTAGGCATGCCTACAGAAAGTAATGTACGTACTGGGCACTGACGCATCGGTGGTCGCAATCTCTGGCATACTCCATCAAGAACAGGAGTGGAACGGAAAGACTGTCTTGATACCAATAGCCTATATATAATTAAAGTCCTGAGCGACACGGAAATGTAGTACGGGGCTTCCAAAGCGGTGATATTTGCAGTTGTCACCTTTGTGAAGAAGTACAGGGCGTATCTAGGCAGCGATTCTTTCAAACTACGGGTCGACAATAGCGCACTCAGCTGGCTGAAAACGTACTCGATGGATCAGAGCTTGAACGAGAGATGGATAGTGGCTAGAGGGTTATAATATGATAACTGAACAAAGGACGAGAAACAAACACCAAAATACCGACATATTGAGCAAGAAAACGGATTTCTACGAGAGGCAGGAGCAGCGGGAGGATGACAGTCCCGAGATAAAAGATGGTTTCTCAATCATGGATACGGAAACGTACGATAGCCTACCGCATACGAGATGGCTCGACAAGTCAGGCAAACCAAAAGAAGACCAACCGAATTACCTATTGAACATCAGGAGACGATCATTCTGAAGAGAAAATTGCCAGCAGAAATCATGCTCAAGTCAAAGATAGTCAGAGAGACGCTGAAGGCAAAAGGTTGCGACCTCGACGAAGTGGAAACAGGGAAGGCGACGGTAGGGCAGGAATTGATGAGATTGCTTGTGAAACTAGCCGATGACAAATCCTTGGTTTCGACTAGAGGAGTTGATGAAACAGAAATCATCATAATGAGAAGGGGAGAAGTCTCACGTGATGAAAACTTAATGAAAGCCGGGAACCTTAGAACAAAGAGGTGGTACGAGCACTAGTCTAGAACATCGCGGAATGTATACTCAAGCAAAAAACGCTACGGAAGAAAAAAGTGTCGTTTAAGGAGGAAGTTGAAGATCTCGGATTAGATCAAGAGTCCAGTGAGTGATTGCCACAATAGAAGGAAGGTGGGGAAGAAAAAATGTACCGGTAATCAGAAGATTGGGACAAAGATTCAGTGGAAAGTGACGGTGAGCGAGACAGCCTCTGCACGATTTTAGCTGAAGAAAAAAGAAGGCATTAGAACAGGGAATTACACACTAATCCCTCGTCCTGGACATACAACCTTGATCATCACGATGTGAACGGAGGAGATGAGCTAGAGTTGATAGCGATGTCAAGAAAACCTTTCAGGGAACTATCATGCAGTTCAAGCATCAGGACGAATCTGGAGCCGGATGTTTGAATCTGGAGCCGGATTTGCTTGAGAGCTGGGATTGATCCAATGGAAAAGGATGCCCTTTGGCCTTTGTAACACGACAGTCTCCTTTCAGCGACTGATGGCACAGGCTTTAACAAGTGTGATGAAGAAATATGGCAATTTGGTGATGTGTTACATGGATGACGTGGCGATATTGCAACACCTACCTTGGAGGACCACATCGAGCAACTGGACGAGGTATTCGCATGCATGAAAAGGACAGGATTAAAACGCAAGCCCTCGAAATGCGAAATTCTGAAGGACTCGATAAAATTACTGGGGAGGATGATAGAAAAACGTGGCAAACGACCAGACCCCAGATGCGGTAGAAGCGGTGCTGACTTGGAAGTCGCCAAAAAATGAACATCAGCTGATGAGCTTTATTGGTTTCGCCAATTACTACAGAGAGTTCGGGTTATGCGGACCGGACAAAGTATATCCGATGCAAAAGCTCATGAGACATGGAACAACGCGGCGGAAGAATCATTTCAAAGGATAAAAAGAGAATTATGTGAAGCACCTCTGCTAGGCATGCCTACAGAAAGTAATGTACGTACTGAGCACTGACGCATCGGTGGTCGGGATCTCTGGCATACTCCATCAAGAACAGGAGTGGAACGGGAAGACTGTCTTGAGACCAATAGCCTATATAATCAAAGTCCTGAGCGACACGGAAATGTAGTACGGGGCTTCCAAAGCGGTGATATTTGCGGTTGTCACCTTTGTGAAGAAGTACAGGGCGTATCTAGGCAGCAAATCTTTCGAACTACGGGTCGACAATAGGGCACTCAGCTGGCTGAAAACGTACTCGATGGATCAGAGCTTGAACGGGAGATGGATAGATGGCTAGAGGGTTATAATATGATAACTGAACAAAGGACGAGAAACAAACACCAAAATACCGACATATTGAGCAAGGAAACGGATTTCTACGAGAGGCAGGAGCAGCGGGAGGATGACAGGCCCGAGATAAAAGATGGTTTCTCAATCATGGATACGGAAACGTACGATAGCCTACCGCATACGAGATGGCTCGACAAGTCAGGCAAACCAAAAAAAGACCACCCCGAATTACCTACTGAACATCAGGAGACGATCATTCTGAAGAGAAAATTGCCAGTAGAAATCATGCTCAAGTCAAAGATAGTCAGAGAGACGCTGAAGGCAAAAGGTTGCGACCTCGACGAAGTGGAAACAGGGAAGGCGACGGTAGGGCAGGAATTGATGAGATTGCTTGTGAAACTAGCCGATGACAAATCCTTGGTTTCGACTAGAGGAGTTGATGAAACAGAAATCATCATCATGAGAAGGGGAGAAGTCTCACGTGATGAAAACTTAATGAAAGCCGAGAACCTTAGAACAAAGAGGTGGTACGAGCACTAGTCTAGAACGTCGCGGAATGTATACTCAAGCAAAAAACGCTACGGAAAAAAAAAGTGTCGTTTAAGGAAGAAGTTGAAGATCTCGGAAGAAGGAAGGTGGGGAAGAAAAAATGTCCGGGTAATCAGATGATTGGGACAAAGATTCAGTGGAAAGGGACGGTGAGCGAGACAGCCTCTGCACAATTTTAGCTGAAGAAAAAAGAAGGCATCAGGATAGGTAATTACACACTGATCCCTCTTCCGGGACATACAACCTTAAGCATCACGATGCAAACGGAGGAGATGAGCTAGAGTTGATAAAGATGTCAAGAAAACTTTCATGGAACTATCATGCAGTTCAAACATCAGGAGGAATCTGGAGCTGGAAGCTGATGAGGAGGTCTTCAGAGGGATAGTAATCGTCAAGCTTAAAGACGATATCCCCAATCCTGGAGAACTGAATGGACAAATGATGGCACTAAAAGAGCACGTCAAGGCAAGGTACAGGCTATCGGAACTGATACGAGCACAGAAAAACGACAACATGACAAGCAACCTCCAGAAATGGATACGAACGGTAGTGAAGGAAAAAGGAGATTTACAGGCGGATAGCTACAAGATCTTGAGCTAGTTCTACAAGAAACGTAAGGATTTACTCTACCACACAACTGATGGCGTGATGGCCTGCAGGAGAAGAGACGAAGAGAAAATACTACACATGCGTAATCTCATCATATTACCACAGCTTTGTCAAACGGAAGTGTTGTTCAGATCGCATAATCAGATCGGACATCAAGGGATAGATAAAGCGCAGCAAAGAATATTACACCGATTTGACTGGTCAGGGATGAGGAAGGCTTGTGAGAGATGGGTGAACGCTTGTTTGTCATGTTTGCAAGTGAAACACTCAAGAAAAATGAAGTTCCCTCTCAAATCCGTGGAAAGCTCAGAATTCAACGAGGTTGTGCAGAGAGATCACCAAAAGATCTGCATGACAGTTTCGGGTATAACCAGACACTGGTAATCACAGATCACAGGTGGAAGCAGTACCATGTCATACAGCCTCGTCCAAGGAAACTTGGGGCCACCTGATAACGCACTGGATATCGCGGTTTGGTTGTCAAATGACCTTCCAATCAGATAACGGGAAAGCCTTCGTGGGAGATCTGACAAAAAAACTCATGAGAAGATCCCGCTAAAGAAATGAAGAGGCACGTTCATGATAACAGAAGTGCACCAACAGGGTTGTTTCTATCGCTTGAGCACAGGGCGTAAGGCGCACTATGAAAATCTGAAACCTCACGTTCCGTCATCGGAAGACTGGTGTGTGCCGCAAAACATGGAAGGACTCGAGTATGTATTGGTGTAACCGGCGCGCGAGGTACATGAGAAGGGCACCAGTGAGAAAAATTATGGAAAAGAAAGCATGAATATGTTTTGATAGTGGTAGGCTCAGACGAAGGATCTTTCTCAGAAGAGGACTGGAATGAACCAGAGCAGGACGAGGTGCCAAAATGGACAGACTCAGAACCGCCCATGACAACGGAAACAATAAGGGGCGGGCGCAAGAAGACAAGTATGAGGTACAACAGGTATGGCGACGACTTCCTGATTCACAAAAAACAGCCAGAAGAGCTAGGTGCAGAGATGGTGAACATGGGAGACCTAGTGGCAGATGAGGAGTGGCAGATCATCAACGACGGTGCGCACTCGTGGCAGGAGGATCAACCTTACCAGAAAAAGAAGTTGATCTAGAAAGAAGCGAGATAGAAAGAAGAGAGAATACAAACTTGAGGATACTAGAGTGGATGCATGATCTGCAGACTGATGAGAAAGAAACGCAAAGCATCCAACAAGTCGACATAATAGCCGGGAAGCATGAAAAAGGAAGAAACTCCTTGTTTGGTTGGACGGCGACAGACCGACCATTAGACGTACCACCTGACAACTTGAGCCCAGTACCCTCGACGGGGACGTCGATAACTATTTTTGTCCGGGGAGTGGGGGTAGGTTTCACCCACACCAAAATTTTAATCATAAAGAAACTCAGGGAAATCAGGGAAGTTAACGGACTGAAGCTGAACCACGAAGAAGTCGAGCCTACTATTGGAAGAAATTTCAAGGCCAAGTTCGAGATATCAAATGAGTATTTTGAAAACATCCTACTCACAGACAGTGACTTCATTCTGTCAGATAGGACCAGCGCAATCAGCATAACAGAGGATATGAGACTCAATACCAGATTGGAAGCCGATTTTAAGAGAGAAAGTACCAGAATGTGGAGTTTCTGTTCAGGCAGAGGCCAGAATTGGGAGGTCTGGCGGCACTTCCTCCTTCAGTTTCACAGTTTCCTGGCAAAAACTTATGCTTTTGGTGACAAGAGTCAGTGAGAGGAAGGTGATAGATCCCGAGCACGTGATGCTGGCATTGACACGATTGAGGGACTTCCTTGCGGAAAGAGGGATAAAAGATGTTTCAATACCAGTCTACGATCCAAACAGGGGTAGATTGAACCGTAGGCAACTATGCGCCATCCTGCACCTGGTCTTCGCAGAAACAGAGATAATGGTACATCTACACAAGAAGTACTACTCGAGCATCGCCTGAGTTCCGGTGGACACGAGGGTCTCGAGTTGGGTACACAAGGGTCTTGAGCTAGGTGAAAGGGAGGAAAGCGACAGGAAACTGGTATGACAATTACAACAGAAAGTTCATTTAGAACTGTATGGTGCAGAAACATAAAATAGACCTGCAAGGTTTTATTAACTAATTGAATCATTTTATCAGAAATTGTTAGAATAATGTTTTAAAGGTGCTAAGGTTTAGCACACATCGCGCTTAAGGTTTTTTTTGGCTTAAGTGGGGGGGTCCGAAATAAGGTATTTCTTGAGTATTGAACTGGGCGAGGTCTTTCTTCAGTATTCGACGAGTAAAGAAAATCTCCTGAGCAGGGAGAAATGCCAGATCGCTTTTGGATATCTGTGCCGGCAGCATTCAAAAAACCCACGCTCGATGAGCTATACAGGCGCTTGAGGGATCTCGATTGCACGCAAGTGGACGAGAGGCTGGCAGCGATGCTTAGTGCTATTCTGCAGCTTGAGTCGCAAGGAGAGTGGAGGGAGTCGGCGACCGAGGTTGTGTTGATGGTGGGCTACACCTCGGACGGAATTTGCAACCAAGAGCAGAACAGTTGCCTGTCCTGGAAATTCGACGGAGGCGTGAATGGATTCGACCTGGCGAGAAACCCCGGCTTGAACAACACGACGGAGTAAGGCGAACGGGAACTTTCCCTTCTGACCAAACCGCCGACCCAGTCTAGCAGCAAGGCGCTATCAATGATACGTTTCCATCAAACAGAGGAGTCATGTCCTGACCTCAGCAACTTGAGGAGGAACTGGAAAGGGTCCAAAGGGAAAGGGCCAAGCAAATCTTGATAGAAACCAAGCCAATCTTGATAGGGACAAGATGATACTTGAGCACGACCGGTTGAAAACGGAACGGGACCAAGCCCAAAAACTACAAGAAAGCACGGCGAACTGTGGCCAGATAAAATCATAAATTGAGCGGCTGCAGAGAAAACAGCAAGAACTCGCGAGTGGCAAAGAACGGAAGATGAAGAAGTCGATTGAGCCCTTGATGAGATCAGGTAGGGTGGCCGCTTTAACCTGGAGCGCTTAGCCCAGGAGCAAATGAATGAGGGCCTCGACACATGGTAGCCACCAGAATCCGTCCCTTCCTTGAGATGCCTTGAGTCTTGTCGGATCAAACCGCTGATGGAAATTTCACTAGCGGTTCTGATGACACCCAGCTCAACTAGTGGCACTCAGGCTGGCGTGGGGACATTACGTCTCAAGGAGTTGCAAAAAAGGCTGTAGCTAAGGACTCCTGAAAGTCCGAAACGCGAGTCTGAGCCATTCACTTGGAGGGATACCCAGTGGGGAGTGCATGATCGCCAACTACAAGAAGAACAGGAAGAGGATCCAGGCGCACTGGCAGGTGGGAGTCTTGAATTTCTCGGGTGCAGCAAAGCCCCAGATGCTGGCGTCACTAGAGATGCTGGAGATGGGAAAGATGTACACGATCGCCTTGATGATGGGAACTAACGATGTTTGTAGAGGCGAATCGCGGAAAATGATGAGAATGCAGGACAAGGTGAGCTGCATGCTTGAGGAGCTAAGGATCTACTGGGACCCTACGGAGCTCACGATTTGCACGGTTCCCTACAATATGATGCCAGACCAGAACTCGATGAACATGAATGAGAGGGTACGCCACATCAATGATATAATCAGGCAAGAGCAGAAGAGAAGCGTCCTGACCGTGAGGCTGCTCGATGTCGCGAAAATGATGGAGGATTCCCTTCGGTAGAACTCATCTTCGGACGGCATCTACTTCGATAAAGCCAAGGGCACGAAGTGGCTGAATGGTCTCTTTCAGAGACACATCATTGATCTTAAGTCGGATCTGGTGGAGAATGGCCAATTCACCTTTGGTCCAACCCCGAGGCCTTTCATCTTCACAGTTAGGCCAGTGGCTGACCGATTGGAAGGGAGAATTGATTCTAGAGGGAGTTTGAAGAGCAGCAGAGGCAGGCAGCTGGGTTCGACACCCATGGAGAGGGATTAGGTGGAGTCTTCCACACCACAAAGCTCAGTGGTGACGTCAGTGGTGGAAAAGAAGAAGAACGTCAGAGCATCGGCAGGAGGCCCTGGAGAATCAAGCAAAACCAGGTACTTGGAGGGAGCTAATGGAGGTGTTGGGACTCACGAGTCTGCCGCATGAGGACCTGAGCAATCACTATTGCGTAGACTGGCTGAAGGCGCATGAAGCGCACATTTCTCGAGATAAAACCTTGGAAATTGCGGACTTAACTGAGATTCCTGAGAAATCGATCATTGGATCAGTCAACTACCGGCCTCTCAAGGAGTTGGGAAGCCCAGGCCTCATCGTGGAACCACCGAAGCATCGCACGAGTTTTGTCAGGATTAGGGTGGCGATTCACGCGCAGTTAAAAGCCGTGGAAAAACTTATTGAGCCGAAAAGCATGGGATCCCCGATACAGCCTACATGGGCCCAAAATTGTCAGAAATTCCAAGATACGGGAAATCCTATGGTACCTCAGAGCTGGCCAAGACTCCGGCAGTTTATGATCGCTCAGACCCTGGAGCAGCCAGGGTGATCATTGTGGCGGGGTCGGACTTCGATGGAACGTCTCCGAAATTACTTTGGCCAGAGACATTGGTGTACCTGCTACCAGGCGCGGAATTAAACCGGATGTTGACTCTGATCGTGGCAATGAAATCATAAACGCTGTGTGAGCCTGAGTTGTTGTTGTTTGCGGGGATGAACAATCATCTGCACGCTGCAGGATTACTTGAGCCCTTGAGAAACAGAGAGCCGACGCCAAAGAAGATCTGGGATTCGAATCAGACATTGTTCGCTGCAATGAACGAGGTGCAGGAATTGGTGTCTTCTCATTTGGGGTCCAAAACAAAGGTGGTATTCACTTCATCAACATGCTATGCAGCCATGCCATCAGCTCTTCAGTTCGTTTACGCGATGTTGAACTTGATAGCGGAAGCCAGCGAGCTGCGGATGCTAATGGCAGCTCCTAGTCGGAAGCTTGAGCCGGTGAACTTGAGACTTAAGTCAGAAGTGGCGGCGGCATGGGCAGATGTTTCTCATGCCCTGAGAGGCTTCTATGACCTCGCACACATCTTGATCGTGTTGGATGAGGTGCTTTGTCTTGAGATATCTAATCTGGCTAGGCACCTGAAGCTCAATCCCGAAGTGGGGGATGACCACTCCGTCGTGAGCCACTTCACCACCAGTTTGTGATTTCGGAGCATGGAACTCATGATAACGGGTTCCACTAGCAACGCGAGAGTATTTACCAACGATCGGAAGAACCTGGCGGGAGCAGAGAAGCAGTTGGAGTCAATGGTGAATCGTCTGACTCAAGAAAGAGGATGATGGCCGTTCCTGACACCAAAAATGGGACTGACAAAACGAGGGAAAGCTCGCCTCCCCTGATCAAGCAAATATGAAAGTTTCTGGAGGATCAACTTGAGATCTCCGAGAAAAAGGAAATGACGGTGGGGACGTTCGTTATGTCAGCAAACGAGGTCACTATCGCCGGCTTCTGGAGAGAGCGAAGGGTGAAGACAAGAAAAAAATACGAAATCTTGAGATTTTTGAGTCCATGCTGGAAGAAGAAGTACATGGACCAAGTATTTCACGCGGCAAAAAAAATATTTTTGAAGCGTTTGTGCAAGATCTCTTGAGCACGTCAATTAACCTGCTGTTGGCTTTGTATCTGGTGTATCACAGCTACCTGTTTAACATGGGTCCCACGTACATGTTTAGCAGAGGCGTGGAAACCCTCAGAATCAACGAATACTTGACACTAAAAATCTTGACGCATGGGAACATAGCGGGATTCCATCGACTGATGAAATATATGCCCCCCCCCCCCTCTCAATGAGAAAAACCCACCCGAGACCCATTCCTACAAATGTTTTGCTGAGCTAAAAACTCTACTGGTGGAGTATCTCTTGATGCAGAATCGACAAGAGAAGAGAAGAACTCGAAGACTTGAGAAGAGATGAGAGGTGAATGGAGGCATGCCTCTTCTGACCGATCTGTGCGTGGCAATGCGATCTGATCCCCTAGTAATAATCAGGGGGCTGGGGGAGGTAGCGACTTGCATCTACGGACCCGCCGTGACATATGCCTTCCCGTATCCGCTCGTGACCGCAGACCGACATTCCGTCGTTTACGTGAGCTTGATCAGCATCTTGGATGGGACGGCGCTGAATTGGTGTAGACGATAAAACTTGAGAGTACAGATGAGTTAAACGGTGCTATTCGGAAAAATGAAGGATCCAGAGTTGATAGTGCTCAACTTCAGAGGTCAGCTGCAGTGCAGAATGGGGGGGGTTTGAACTAGTGGGTCCTATCAAAGCCTACCCAAAATTCTGGAATCTGAATCCTTTGGCGAAGAATGGTAGAGAAGTCTTGAGAATTCCGGCGTGGTAGAAGAGTTTTGATTTTATGAAGAGAGAACTTGAGACTATTCTTGAACGTGACGTGTTGCCTGTCACCATCCCGGAATTCCCGACGGTGAGGCGGCTGACAATGATGGTCTCATCGATACACGCTAGAGAAGCTATGGAGCAGCAGCAGAAGGCATTCACGCAACGCTGGGATCCTTCGTTCATCGGATATTCGGCGGCAGTGTACTTCCTAAGAAATCAAGATACAATCATGGAAAACTCGATCCAAGAAAAAGCGGGGTTCAATGCCTCCCAAGTATGAAGTCCGGGAAATGGTTAAAGTGCTTGAGAACGCTGGATTCGAAAACAAAGAGCCAATATACGATAGCGGTAGAATGATCATGGAAGATGGTCATCTAGCTCTGAAGCACGAAATGAAGTTCAGTACGAGGAGACACCTAGCGCCTTATGGACTAGAGGCGATGGAGTTACAGCACGATGGACGGAAGCTGGACGGAGCGGAAGCTCTTTACGTATCCTTAACGAAGTATAAAGCAGTGGATCCGGCGACACCTTGAGACAAGAGGAGCCATCCGGTGGAGAGCAGATTCAAAGAAACACTGGAGAGGGACCAACCTGAATCGGGAGAGGGAGAGATGATGGACGAATCCCTCAGCGATGCTCAAGAAGTGATGGCGTTAGGGGCTACGCCCAACAAAGAGGTGGTGCCCGGGAGTTTTAGTCCCAATACCACGCGTGAGCTGCTGCAAGACTTGAGCGGTGATGACTGGGCGGACACGGTCACACCATCCTTGGGATGCCCTCGGAAGAATCTAGAGTTGCCACTGGCGAGCGAGCCCTCGAACATGGGCTTATTACTCTTGAGTGATGAAGCGAGGGAAAAAAACCTTCGGAGGAAATAAGTGGATGTTCTTGAATACGCTGGATCAAAAAGGTTGGCAGAACTTCTTGAGTGAGTTTAAGTGGATGAATTTAGAGAGGAGTTGTGGGTCACTGTAATAGGATGTGGAAACCTGCCTTGATGACCACTGGAATGGACAAGATTGCGATAGAGGAGTTGCTTGGCAAGATGATTCGCTTCAGGAAACGAAGCCGAGCGCCGAGTCTAAATCATGCAAAAACAACTCTACTCTGAGTGAAAAATTAAAACTAAAGAAATTAAGACCAAAATTTATGATAAAAGTAAACCTAATTTTATAATTAAAGCTGTTAATATTCATAAGACTAGAGAAGGGGGAGGCAAGAGTCGGATGAAGAAAAACTGGACAAAGAAGGAGTTTCATTTATGATCTTCACTACTCCCCCGAGTAAAAAAGTGAGGTCGAGGAAAAAGAAGCGGGTGTTAGAAGAAGCGAGTCCATCGGCGGAGGCTGTTTCAGAGAAAAATTTGAAGGAGACGGCTACAATGGTTCTAGCGAGAGCCTATAAGGGCAACTGAGTGACCGAAAGTTGGCTGAGGTACTGATCGAGATGGAAACCGCAAGAATTCCGGGAACGGAGGAAGACTTCAAACCCCAAAAAGTGAATGCGAACAGAGGCTCTACCAGTGGATAAATGTGGGAAGTGCACATGGGCAAAGAATGAATCTCGAGTCGACACCAGGGCATTGAAAAACAAGTAGCAAGTGACCCCTCGAAAGAGGATCGCCAAGAAATACTGCTCGCCCCTGGTGGATAGCCCTGGATACTGCGAAGGAACTGGAGGGCCGCCTGAAGACACTTGATCGAGGGTTGTCCAAAAAACGTCAAAGTTGAGCTACCCAACAGAGGGTAGAAGTGAATAAACTAGAGTTGAGGCGCCAGCTGGGACGAACTTGGGAGAAATTGCTGTTGGAGTATTTTGAAAACGAAATGAGGGCACCCTCATCGGCACAACCTTTGTTAGCGAATCCTTTTGTTAGGACGGCGGGCAGTTGCTGTTTACGTGGAGCTTGGCAGGAGTGGTGTTGGAAGCACTAACTTCATACTATAATCAAAACTGGGCGATTAAGGTCTGCACGCGTATCGAATGCTGACGCAGCATGTTGCTCGAGACAATTCAGGGTTGAGTCTTGCGAGGAGGAAAGATGCCACCTGTTTCTTGAGATGAATCATGTCGGTGATACCTGAAACTAACATCCAGGCATGCTATCAAAGCGCGGCGGGAAGTAAGGCATTGGAGAAGAGAGTCTCGAGCGTCACCCTGATTGTTTATCAGAGTGCTGAGTAAGGAGTCCTGGCCTGGAGCGCTACAAATGATCCAGAAGCATATCAGGGTATGAAAGGTCAATCTTGAGGCAGAGGGGTTTTCCCGTGAGCGAGGCCTACAGCTTGCCAATGAATGCGAAGTCTCTGGTGAGATCAGTCATGGCAAACTTGTGCGGAAGTCATTATCCGCTACACATGGCGATGGTGGAAGCATCTAGTCAGAGGGTGCTGATTGATAAGGCTTTCTCGGTGCCCAATTGCGTGCACTGGCGCGAATGTCACATCACTCGCATCGGTTGTTTCGGAATATGCCGGGAGTTGTGCCAGGGGATCGAAGAGAGGACTTTTGTGAGATCTGGGGAGATGAACTCTTGAGTTTGGAAACAAAGAATACTAGTAACTTCGAGAGGCAAAGCGCGATCGGGAAGGCGACAAGCAACACACAAGCTATGGACGAGAATGATGTGACACCTGCAAAAACGAAGAAGTTTGAACAATTCCTCGAGGCTTCTGGAGAACGTAACCTCCAAAACATCAACTTGACACACGGAGAATACAGTCAAAATGGAGAACTTGACACACGGGGAAAGCAGTCAAACCTATGCTTGATATGGGATGTCGAGGAAGTTCGGTCGATTGGACTGCCTGATCATCAACAGAAGGCCACTCTCTTCTTGGTGAGCTCGATGTTGGCGCTACTATGGGTTGAGGAGAAAGTAACGAAATTTCGGGAATCAAAGGCACCAACAGTGGGGATGATACATGCCATTGACTCTAGCAGGAGGCTTGGATCGATTGAGATAGCGTGTAAAGTATTCGCTGTACCCATGGAAATGAGGCACGTTAGGAGTCTCATACGATTCTTATGATGGTTTCGAGCAATGTACTTCGACGAAGAATCACATGAAGAAACACCAGAAGGAGTACAGTCGATTCCTGGCCGAGATAGGGCCGGAAGCCTTCAAGAGACCTCTACTCTCCCACCGTAACAGGATAAACACGGGCTGGAAAAGGGTTGGCAGGGTGATTAGAGATAATACCAAAGTGAGGGAATCAAAACTGGAAGAGGACCTGGCATCGAATGTGAGCTCGAGCTTCCATAACTCTTTTTGCTTGAACAGAGAGTCCAAAGTGAAGAGTGTACCAAATCAAACGAGAAGATTGCAAGAGCAAAACAAATGGATGCGCTCCTATGAACAACTGAATGCATGGGAGTAAATCGTGGTCAGTACCGATTATGAGGAGGAATTAACGAGGCAGATCACTGTGTCGAGTGCGTCTAGGCCCAGTACTGCAAAGACGGGGGGCGTGGGTTGAGCAGGATGCTCAGGGATCAGTTCTTGAGTCTTGAGTGTGGAAAGTAATGGGTTCTTGAGTGTGAACTCAGATAAGATCTTAAGGCACGGAAAAGAAGATTTAACATACAAAATACTGTTAGTAATATACTATATCTATTTATATAAATCAAAATACTGCGTGAAAAACTTTTAACTGGGTTACACAAAAAAATCTTCAAAGAAAAAGCTTGTAAAAATCAGGATGCAGGAGGATGCAGATGTTGATTGCTGTTTAGTTATAAAATGACAATTTGGCATCGCTGTGAATTTTGGGGACGTAGATAAAGTTGAACCTGCTGCAAACTTCTATAAATGACCACTGGCAAAGTATCTTGAGACGCAATCATCATTCTGGAGGCTCACTGACATGTCGACGACGCGCGAGAACGGGTTCCACTAGCAACACGAAAGTACCTACTAACGATCGGAAGGACGTGGCGGGAGCAAAGAAGCAGTTGGAGTCGATGGTGAGTCGGACGGACAAAACGAGGCAAAGCTCGCCTCCCCTGATCAAGCAAATATGGGAGTTTCTGGAGGATCAACTTGAGATCTCCGAGAAGAGGGAAAAGACGGTAGGGACGTTCGTTATGTCAGCAAACGAGGTCACCATCGCCAGCTTCTGGAGAGAGTGAAGGGTGAATTGAAGACCAGAAAGACATACGAAATCTTGAGATTCTTGAGTCCACGATGGAAGAAGAAGTACATGGACCACGTATTTCACGCGGCAAAAACTATTTTTGAAGCGTTTGTGCAAGATCTGTTGAGCACGTCGATTAACTTGCAGCTGACTTTGTATCTGGTGTATCCCAGCTACATGTTTAACATGGGTCCCACGTAGATGTTTAGCAGAGGCGTGGAAACCCTTAGAATTGACGGATATTTGACACTAATACTCTTGACGCATGGGAACCTGGCGGGATTCCATCGACTGATGAAATATGTGGCCCCCCTCCCAGTGAGAAAATCCCACCCGAGACTCATTTCTACAAGTGTTTTGTTGAGCTAAAAACCGTACTGGTGGAGTATCTCTTGAATCGACAAGAGAAGAGAAGAACTCGAAGACTTGAGAAGAGATGAGAGAGGTGAAAGGAGGCATGCCTCTTCTGACCGATCTGTGCGTGGCAATGCGATCTGATCCCCTAGGAATAACCAGGGGGCTGGGGAGGTAGTGACTTGCATCTGCGGACCCGCCGTGACATATGCCTTCCCGGGTCCACTCGTGACCGCATACCGACATTCCGTCGCTTACGTGAGCTTGATCAACATCTTGGATGGGACGGCGCTGAATTGGTATAAAAGATAAAATACAGATGAGTTAAACGATGCTATTCGGAAAAATGAAGGATCCAGAGTTGATAGTGCTCAACTTCAGAGGTCAACTGCAGTGCAGAATGGGGGGGGGGGTTGAACTAGTGGGTCCTATCAAAGCCTACCCAAAATTCTGGAATCTGAATCCTTTGGCGAAGAACGGTAGAGAAGTCTTGAGAATTCCGGCGTGGTAGAAGAGTTTTGATACTATGAAGAGAGAACTTGAGACTATTCTTGAACGGGACGTGTTGCCTGTCACCATCCCGGAATTCCCGACGGTGAGGCGACTGACAATGATGGTCTCATCGATACACGCTAGAGACCTTATGGAGAAGCAGCAGAAGGCATTCACGCAATGCTGGGATCCTTTGTTCATCGGATATTTGCTGGCAGTGTACTTCCACACGTGTGAAATCAATATAAAATTATGGACCACTCAAGCCAAAAAAATGCGAAAACAAAGAGCCAACATACGATAGCGGGAGAATGATCATGGAAGATGGTCATCTAGCTCTGAAGGACGAAATGAAGTTCAGTACGAGGGGACACCTAGCGCCTTATGGACTAGACGCAATGGATTTGCAGCATAATGGACGGAAGCTGGACGCAGTGGGAGCTCTTTGCGTATCCTTAGTGGAGTATAAAGCAAGGGATCTGGATTGGAAAACAAAGAGCCAATATACGATAGCGGGAGAATGATCATGGAAGATGACCATCTAGCTCTGTTGGACGGAATGAAGTTCAGTACGAGGAGACACCTAGCGCCTTATGGACTAGAGGCAATGGAGTTGCAGCATGATGGACGGAAGCTGGACGCAGCGGGAGCTCTTTACGTATCCTTAATGGAGTATAAAGCAAAGGGATCCGACGACGCCTTCACCTCAGTCGACACTCCTTGAGACAAGAGGAGCCATCCGGTGGAGAGCAGATTCAAGGAAACACTGGAGAGGGACCAACCTGAATCCGGAGTGGGAGAGATGATGTACAAAACCCTCAACGATGCTAAAGAAGAGATGGAGTTAGGGGCTACGCCCAACAAAGAGGTGGTGCCCAGGAATTTTAGTCCCAATACCACGCATCAGCTGATGCAAGACTTGAGCGGTGATGATTGGGCGGACACGGCCACACTATCCTTGGGATGCCCCCGGAAGAATCTAGAGTTGCCACTGGCGAGCCCTCGAACATGGGCATATTACCCTTGAAGGATGAAGCCAGGGAAAAGAAAACCTTCGGAGGAAATAAGTGGATCTTCTTGAATACGCTGGATCAAAAAGGTTGGCAGGATTTCTTGAGTGAGTTTAAGTGGATGAATTTAAAGAGGAATTGTGGGACACTGTAGTAGGATGTGGAGAACCTGTCTTGATGACCACTGGACTGGACGAGAATGCGAGAGAGGAGATGCTTGGCAAGATGATTCGCTTCCGGGAAACGAAGCCGAGCGCCGAGTCTAAATCATGCAAAGACAGCTCTACTCTGAGTGGAAAAATTAAGACTAAAAAAGTTAAGACCAAAATTTATGATAAAATTGAACCTAATTTTATAATTAAAGGTATTAATATTCATAAGACTATCATAGTCCCCGAGTCAAAATGTGAGGTCGAGGAAAAGGAAGCGGGAGTTAGAAGAAGCGAGTCCCTCGGCGGAGGCTGTTTCAGAGAAAAATTTGAAGGAGACGGCTACAATGGTTCTAGCTAGATGGAAAACGACAGCCTACAAGAGCAATTCAGTGACCGAAAGTTGGCTGAGGTACTGATCGAGCTGGAAACCGCAAGAATTCCGGGATCGGAGGAAGACTCCAAACCCCAAAAGGTGAATGCGAAGAGAGGCTTCACCAGTGGACAAATGTGGTAAGTGGACATCGGCAAGGAATGGATCTCGAGTTCTGAGAGGAAGGTAGAGCGGAGGCTGGGAGGCGAAGACGACATTTTGTCTACGAGCTTGTGAACTGTTTGGAGGTTGCGGAGGTCATCTTGGTGTCCACATCCTCAGGCAGTCTTGAACGAAGACGTCACAGAGCGAGTGAGACTATCACCAGGGAAGGATGAGAATCTGGGAAACCTATACGTGATACACAAACTGAGCCTGCCTCATCGAGAAGAATCTGAAGAAGATATGAGCAAGTCGAACGAGTCTTCTAAGATGATAGAGCCAGGCAGTTGTCTTAATCTAGCAGTTGTCTCTGTGGGGGTGGAGAGCATTCTTGTGACAGGCTGTCTTGCGTCAGCATACAGTCCTTTCAAAGGAAGGATCTGTCCATTTGGATTGATGATATTACTGAGAAGGAGAAAAGTGAGATGCAAATAATGGCTGATTGTTACGCGAGCACCACGGTGAATTTTGCGACGGCATTGGAATTTTTCTCGAGAATGTCTAGTCTGGAGTCACTGGAGATGCTATAATCAGAACATCATATGGTGACAGCGTTGAGTAAGGAGTCCTGGCCTGGAGCGCTACAAATGATCCAGAAGCATATCAGGGTATGAAAGGTCAATCTTGAGGCAGAGGGGTTTTCCCGTGAGCGAGGCCTACAGCCTGCCAATGAATGCGAAGTCTCTGGTGAGATCAGTCATGGCAAACTTGTGCGGAAGTCATTATCCGCTACACATGGCGATGGTGGAAGCATCTAGTCAGAGGGTGCTGATTGATAAGGCTTTCTCGGTGCCCAATTGCGTGCACTGGCGCGAATGTCACATCACTCGCATCGGTTGTTTCGGAATATGCCGGGAGTTGTGCCAGGGGATCGAAGAGAGGACTTGTGTGAGATCTGGGGAGAGGAACTCTTGAGTTTGGAAACGGAAAATACTAGTAACTTCGAGAGGCAAAGCGCGATCGGGCAGGCGACAAGCAACACAAAAGTTTGGACAAGAATGATGTGACAACTGCAAAAATGAAGGAGTTTGAACATTTGCTCGAGGCTTCTGGGTTCGGGAGAACGTAAACTCCAAAACATCAACTTGACACACGGAGAAAGCAGTCAAACCTATGCTTGATATGGGATGTCGACGAAATTCGGTCGATTGGACTGTCTGATCACCAACAGAAGGCCACTCTCTTCTTGGTGAGCTCGATGTTGGCACTACGATGGATTGAGGAGAATATAACGAAATATCGGGAATCAAAGGAAGGCACCAACAGTGGAGACGATACATGCCATTGACTATAGCAAGAGGCTTGGATCGATTGAGATAGCGTGTAAAGTATTCGCTGTACCTATGGAAATGAGGCACGTTAGGAGTCTCATACGATTCTTTTGATGGTTTCGGGCGAATCACATGAAGAAACACCAGAAGGAGTACAGTCGATTCCTGGCCGAGATAGGGCCAGAAGCCTTCAAGAGACCCCTACTCTCCCATCGTAACGGGATAACCACGGGCTGGAAAAGGGTTGGCACGGTGTCTAGAGATAATACCAAGGTGAGGGAATCAAAACTGGAAGAGGACCTGGCATCGAATGTGAGCTTGAGCTTGCATAACTCTTTTTGCTTGAACAGAGAGTCCAAAGGGAAGAGCGTACCAAATCAAACGAGAAGATTGCAATAGAAAAAAATGGATGCGATCCTATGAGCAACTGAATACATGGGAGTAAATCGTGATCAGTTCCGATGATGAGGAGGAAATAACGAGGCAGATCACTGTGTGGAGTGCGTCTAGGCCCAGTACTGCAAAGACGGGGGGCGTGGGTTGAGCAGGATGCTCAGGGATCAGTTCTTGAGTCTTGAGTGGAAAGTAATGGGTTCTTGAGTGTGAACTCAGATAAGATCTTAAGGCACGGAAAAGAAGATTTAACATACGAAGTATTCTTACTAATATACTTTATCTATTTATATAAATCAAAATGCTGCATGAAAATTTTTTAACTGGGTTACACAAAAAAATCTTTAAAGAAAAAGCTTGTAAAAATCAGGATGTAGGAGGATGCAGATGTTGATTTCTGTTTAGCTATAAAATGACAATTTCGCATGGCTGTGAATTTTGGGGACGTAGATAAAGTTGAGTCTGCTGCAAACTTCTGTAAATGACGAATGGCAATGTATCTTGAGACGCACTCAACATTCTTGAGGCTCATTGACATGACGACGACGCGCGATTAGGACATTGGTCTTGAGTCCGGGGAGTATGTGCCAGTCGGTCATATCTGGAAGTTTGGCCTTGTTTTGGGGTAAATTTTTTTTTCTTAAAAAATTCGAATTGACCCTGTAATGCTCAAATTTCTCGCGACAACTGAAAATAAAAATTAAGTTAGATCAGAAGATTCGAGTTATAATTGCGGGAAAGTCGACAAAAATCACGAGAGTAAAATTGCTATTCGTAATTTACCGGGATCTTCAGTATTTGTAGAATTTTCCTGTTCCTGATCGAGAGGATCGAGACTAAAAAAAAACAAGTGCGACTGATTGGACGGGAGTGAGACCTAACTGGGAAGGTGGACAGCCGAACCTGCCCAATTGTCCAGGGCATAAAACTTCTTGAGCAAAGCTTAATTACTTCAAACTTAATCTAGAGTTGCTTTATTGCTGTTATTTACCTAATTCTAGATTCGCGTCACTATGTGAGTACCTATTTTAAATTTTTTGAGTGCATTTTAAGTGATTATGTTGATTATGTTGAGATAATGCAAGTTTTAGGTAGATCCATCTGAAATGGATCAAAGTTCCCTTGTCTAGTAAAAACTAACGGTATACCCAAGCTTCCAACCCTGTTTTAAATGGCGTTCGCGTTTTTAGGTATTTAGAGGACTGACCATGGAGGCGTTATATTTCTAGAGTGATATTTTGATAGTAGCCTTTATGCTGTAACACGGTTTGTAGTCTCACGTCGCAAGTGAACCGCATTGGCTCCGACTGAATGAGGTACAAAAACACAAGAGATAGTGTCCCTGCACCTTGAGCCAATGGTTACAGGGCCTATTTTTCTTAGCCTCATATGCGACTTAAGTAGGCGACTGTTAGAAGAATGGTGCCAGAGTACTTGGTTCTGTCATAAGATCCGAAACTGAAGGTAAAACTTTCCTAGAAATTTATTTAGAAGAACATAATAAAATACTGAAAAAAATGGCAAGATCGAGAAAACATCACCACAAAACCTGTACTCCTGTTAGACCAAATGGGTACAAGAAAAACTATCGTTTTTAGCTAGAATTACCCCCATTACCACAGAAAACATGCACGCCTGCGAGAAGATACTGCAGGAAAATCTTATTCCAAATTTAATTGGTAAAGATAATATCAGCCATCAACTTAGAGATATCACATCTTTGCCACTGAAAATGGGTGATTTAAATATCAAGATACTTTCTGACTATGACAATTTTCTAGAATGGTCATTTAAAACATCGTCAGTCCTAGAGACATACGAACTATTAACAGCTATATCTGAGCCTGAAAAAATCTATACAAAAATTGAAACACTTAAAACGGCAAGAACAAACCAAATGAGAACTAACATTTTGAACAAGTTGAGTGACAAAGAAAATTACGCACTTGAGCTGGCCTCCACAAAAAGACTCTCAAATTGGTTAAATGCACTGCCATTTAGCAGATAAAATTTTAATCTGAATGAATCAGAATTTCGGGATGGAATTTATCTCAGATATGGATGGGAACCAATCAACATTCCACTCACATGTGCATGTTGTCAATCTTTTGACCTTACCCACGCTCTTCACTGCGCAAAGGTTGGATACACCCACCTGAGGCATAACGAAATCAGATTTATCTTTGCCAACATCATGAGCGAGGTTTGCTTTGATGTTGCAATCGAGCCGATACTTCAGGCGTGCAAGGCGAGAGCTTTGTCAACATTTCAACCATAACTGATGAAGACGCTCGACTAGATGTAACAGCAAACGGATTATGGGGCTTATGGTTTAGCCGAACCTTCTTTGATGTCATAGTCTTCAACCCGCAAGCAAAAACTTCACGATGACTACTGGATGACGCCTATAAATACCACGAATTACTAAAAAACTCAAAATACCAACAGATAGTTCTGCAAGTCGAACAGAGCAACTTTTGCCCACTCAATTTTGGTTTTGGCTGCACTGGTGGTGCTGCACCAGCAGCTACTCGGACAATGCAGCGCATAGCTGAAAAACTTAGTGAAAAAAGGCATGAAAGCTACTCAGAAACAGTAAACTATATAAGAACTAAGACAAGCTTCGAGCTGCTCAGGGGCGCTGCCCATTGTATACGAGGGTGTAGATCACTGCGTAAGACGCAATTCATAGACAATTCAATTAGTGCTATTGTAGAGGAGGGACGGTTGAAGTAAATACTTTTAATGACAAGGCAATAAATGCTGACTTGACTTAATTCCCGCATTATTGTTGATTGATGTGTTTTTATAATGCTGGTATGGGCCCTATCCAGCGTGTGCACGACCGTGCCTAAACGGAAGGACTCCTTTTAAATTTAATTTCTTTTAGTTGATCAAGGTGCATTTGGCAGTGGATTTAAGTTTCTCCTTAAAAACACATCAAGAAAACAAACCCTCTCTAGTTTTTTAAAGGTAACACAGCTTCATCTCAAAAGATTTACGTTCACAGGTCAATGAATGTCGAAGATAGTTGGATTGAAGTGATTGACTATCGGTTGATAGTAAAAATTTGATGGGGAGAGGATTTTTATTTGCTGCACCCTGAGGCTCACCCCAGTCATAGCGAATATCACTGGGGCAAACAACAGTGATAGCGAAAATCATTCTTCTATTTGTGCCAACCGGACTTCTGGCGTTAAAAACGATGTTTTGCAGGTTTCTGGTTTTAGACTCATATTAGACTGTTCAAGGCCAAAAAAAAAACATTTTGGCCGAAGAACGCGAAAAAAAGAAAAAGCAACTCTAAGGATAAAAACAATTGTGGATTTTAGTTTACAAATGACCAGAGTAAGCCATCTACAGAAAAAAATGCTGACAGCGCTCGAAAATTTCCCAATGTGGCAACTAAACCGACAAAGCCTAAGCGGACAAACGAAAGTCCGAAAAATCTTTTTTTTCCCATACACAAACGAAAGTCCGAAAAAAAAACATTGTCCATCCATCCGGGACTCGAACCCCAGTTTTTAGTGTACAAAGCATCTGCATTTTTACTAGGCGAAGTAGGAAAACTTTTGAAGTTGGAAAGCTCTAGGTGAAGTGGGAAAACTCTTGAAAAAAGTTTCTGCCGGGCTTTCTGCTGAAATTCTCACAAAAAAAACAGCTTTAAACTTTCTTACAAATATGTAAAAAACATTTTATCCGGAAAAAGAATAGTTCCCGATTACAAGACAATAGCTTTTGCAAGTGTAATTATCATTGACTCTTCACAGGCAAAATTTTTCGAAGATTTCTCATGAAAGCTCAAAGTTAAACCAGATGAAGATTCTGTTTGAAACAAGACCGCGTGTTCCTGCTAATTTCGTTGTGCAGTTTCGCTCAACATCGTATTCGCTTTCGAACTATCTAGAAAATAATTTTATATGGTAATCAGAAGGTCAAAAGTATCATAGTAACCGAGGTTACACTCAGGAGTCCCTTCATCACCTATTCCAGTCAAAATTCTTGCAATTTTCTAGATATTGAATTGATTATGACAAATTCGAAACGATAAGTGTTGATTTCCTTACAGATAAAATCGATGCGTGTTACGTTTCTTCAATAAGAACACTCAAATCGACACGCGAAAACATAATACACAAATATAATTGTGTTACAAAAAAATTCATCAAAAGTTGTTCTGTCATTTATTGTTCCGAGTACGCAAGCGGCGTTCGCAATCTGTTTCGCCAGGGAGATTATCTGTTTTAAACTGGGTTCCTCAGTGTATATGCTTAGGTTCTTACAAAACTTGCTCACAATAAATCTGCGCTGAACTGGCACTAATCCTAATAAGGGCTGAGGAGTATACTACCGTTACAGCCCACAAGAGTTGCTTACCATCAGCCCATGGAATGAGCGTCAAACCGTCAGGTCGCTTCTGATCGGTCCTGTAGAGATGTCGTGATTCTAAAACAGACTTTATGTGAGTAGAAGATAATCTCTGCTTTATAAGGGGCATTCAGGTTTGAATTCCTACAGAATCTCCCTGCACAATTGAGGCAAGAAAGGCCATGCCAACCATCTTTGGTAACGTCTCCTCCGCACACGCATTTATGCCGTTCGTAAATTTATGGCACACGTCTGCCATTTCGCTGTCAAAAATTGGCTCTGTCCAGTTTTTTTTCGATTTCGTTCTCCGGAGCCGTTTCAATGTTTCCAACCAAGTTCAAACTACCCTTTAAGCTCATCACTATAGGTTCCATCCACATGCTCTAAATCAAAAGTTCCGCTTAAGGCATTTTTGGCTCCTACGGCTGAGGCTACGAAAGCGGGTAAAGCTAGTAGACGAGCGGAAGAAACACCCACGCCACCTTTGGCTGCCGGGATTTCAGCTTGTAAAAACTGGTTATCATCAATTTTCACATAGGTGACCTTGCATAACGAAATTCTTATTATTTTTTCTAGCGTTCCCAAAAATCATTTTGCAAAATATAAATCTCGTAAAAAAACAGAAAATTTTTTTGGCGCGCTAAAAAAAATTTTCAGGAGAAAAACCATAAGGGGATTCTTATTTTTCAAGGACATCGGAAATTTTTTCAAGCTCCTTAAATTTTTCATCGAGCAATTCTTGCCGACAAAGTTTGCCGATTGGGGATCCTAATATGAGGAGTTCTTCTTTTGTTCTTATTTATTTTGGGCATTTTTTCCAAAATTGTGTAAAATTGAAATATTTTGTGTATTCGTAGTCGGTCCCAGAAATCAAAGTTCACACTTTTCAGTTGTCAAGCTCAGGCCGTAAAATTTTTCCAATTTCAGAAAGCTTTGTATGTCCCAGAGTACAATCTTATGGTCATCGGCTAAATTTCCATCATCTAAAAAGCAGATGTTAGTTTTCTACTCCAACTAATTGACAAGTGCCTGAAATGTTTCCGCAAAAACGGCTTGGGGTTCAGGATCGTCTTGCTGAGATCCGTCTTCTGACATTTTGATGGAGCTTCCGTAAAAAAATTAACTAGGTTTGGTATACGCGCAATGGGTGTATTTGTACACTTCAGGACGATTTGAAAAAACGTTATTCAGCCTTGTTTCTCTATTTAGAGAGTTGAAGGCATTCTTAAAGTCTAGTTCGAAAAGAACAGTGTATTTTGGATTGTCGTCGCGCTCAATTAGGTTTCGAAATGAGTGAGCAGTTTTTTCCGCACCCCGTTTAGTGCTGCATGCGACCTGCAGGTTTCCAAAAAAGTTTTGTCGCTCGGAGAGGGCCCTGTTTCCAGCGCGTTTGGAAGCGATACGTCTCAGCGTGTTGCCTATGGCAATCGGTCTTAACCCTTCTTCTATCTTTATGAGGGCGATAAGTTTAGCATCAAAAGAAAAAGGTCTTAGGGGTTTGGGTATTTTGCCTTCTCCAATGAGGTTTATCAGAGTAGTAAGCGATAAGCGATTTCAGAAAATTAAGACCTGCACTGCCATTCGACTAACTAACAATATTTTAAAAATTTGAGGAACTATTTTATCCGGACCTGCTGGTGGTCTGTTCGGAAAGGACTTTGTCGCTTTGTCTAGATCGAATTAATTATAAAAAAACTATCTAAATTTTCTGGATTTGGAGCTGAGGGTGTTTAGACAACAATTTTTGGTTGTTATCAGTTTAAAAAGCAGCATTATTGTCATCCGAAGCAGGAAGCCTAATCCCTCCTTTTATTTTTCGTTCATCGAGCTCAGTGTTTACTAGCTTTATTCTCTGCTCGAGGTCACTCAGAGGCGAGCTTTAAACTAAGGGATGGGGTTTTGGAAGTGACACCCCCTTTGCTCGAATTTTCTTTGTATCAAAAAGCTCATGATTGTGGTCTGTTTGCGTCCACTTTGTTTTGGTTGCTCCAAAAAACAAGAAAGATATTTAAAAATTTAGCCATTTTGTAATATCTACTACATTGTGGAAGATGACATTTATTTTATCCGACAGACTTTCCATCAAGGGAACACGCTAGTCTTTTGGTGTTCTCTTGAGTACTCGGACATTTCAGATGGCTGTGTTATCATAATTGTTTAGTACTAAATCATTACCTATTCTAGCTTTATTAACAGATTTTACATCAACGCATAAAGGACACTGACACCATTTGTTTTCTTAGAGTCGCTAAGAGAAAAATTTACACAACTGATATGATACCAACTAGAACAACAATCACTTCCAATCGCTTATATAAGTCCTGAAGGTTTAAAGCAATTTTTGCTCGTACACTCTTTGCTGTTTTCCTCGTCTTGAAGCAGCGTAAAAGCTAAAAAAAGATTTTGACTGGACTTTAAAAGACTGAACTAACCCATGCATCTTTAAAAGAGACGCGATTTGAGGCAGCCCTACTTCTCAGGGTTTTATTTGAAGTAATTTTCTTTGGGAAATGGTTTGTGACCAGCTGCTTGCTTAAGATAACTGAAATATTAACGGGACCTTCAATACTGATGCAAAACGCTTTGCAAGTCGTTAAAACTGTTTTTGAATACAATCGAGAATAAGGGAAAAGTCCTAGTTTATGGGGTGTCAATTCGCCCCAATTTTTAAAAAAGCAATGAAGTAGTAGTAGTAGTAGCAGTAGTTGTAGAGGCTTTGCGGCTCAAGGCCCGAGGGTGTGAACCCCTCAAGTTTCAGCTGGCATGAGTTTTTTCATATGGGTTGCACGATCCACAGGAGCACAGTACAAGCCAATTTTATGTGTTTAGTTGATTGTAGCTGTTTTTGAAGTAGTCGAACTAACGTTCTGTCAGTTGTTTCTTTGTAGGTTTGTCGCGGAATTGATAGCGGAATATGTTGAATAGTTTAGAGGCTCTCGTCCGAAAATTTTTCATCTAATTTTTTGTGCCATTCGGTCATATCATGAAAATTGACTTTGATTTTGGGATCGACCATGACCTGAAACGACCATTTGAAATTATTGAAAATTCGAATCGACCATGTCATACTCAAGTTTGTCGCGGCAACTGAAATAAGAAGTCAGAAAAATAAGAAGACTCGAGACATAATTGCAAGAAAGTTGACCAAAAATTGTGCTATAGTAAAATTGTCATTCGCAATATTCCTGAAGTCATCAATTCGAGTAGAGCCGTCTTGTTGTCGGCGAAGAACATCGCGAAGTTTTACAAGAGTGCGACCGTTAGGCAAGAGAGAACCTGGATTGGGCAGGTAGACGAGTGAAGCTGCCCAATGCTCCATGACAACAAACTTCTTGAGTTGAAACTGGTTTTTCTCTAAAACTTCTGTGTTGCTTTAATTACATTATTTACCCAATTCTAGTGCCGCGTCATAATGTGAGCACTTATTTTAATTTCCTGGGTGTATTTTTACACAGTCATGTCGAGATAAGGCGGGTTTTAGGTTCATCCACCTGAAATGGATCAAAGATCCACTGTCCTATAAAAAATAATGATATAATTGAGCTTTCAGCCCTGTTTTTAACGGCGTTTGTATGTCTTAGGCATTTAGAGACCTAGCCATTGAGGCGTTCTTGTTTCTAGAGTGGGAGTATTTTGGTAGTCGCCTTAGTAGTATATGTCGGGGCAGTTCAGCCCGGGGGGGTTGAAGACCTCCATGTATTAACATAGGCCATAGACTAACCGGTCTTCACCCTATGTATTAACATAGCGAAAAGATTTTCCTATGTATTAAGATAGGGAATAAGTTTCCCAATGTATCAAGATGCCAGGTTTTAGGTAGTGAGTTTTTTTCGGCGCCCGAAAGTCCTATGTATTAGGATAACGTATAGAATTCTAATAAAGATTAGAAACTCCTTGTAGAGATTTAAGAGCTCATTAAGGTAGGGATAGGGTTTCCAATGTGTTGAGATAGGGAATGGTAAGGTTTCAGTGTGATGGTAAGACAATGGTAAGAAACGGTAATTTTTTTTAAATTTTGTGTGGAAATGTGTAGTTTTTCTCAAAAATTTGGCGCGCGTTACCTAATGTATAAAAATTATTGGTGTATTAGGTGGGAAGGGACCTTCAAGTGTAATAAGATTGGTCATGGTTTTATAGTTTCAGTTGGTTGGATGGTAAGTTTCAAAAAAATTGGCACCCTGATGCTTCAGATTGTAAATGTTTCTTAACCAAAAAACAATTTTTTGCTAACCGTAACTTAGCATTTAAGAAAAAGTTTTGCGAAAAAGTTAATTACAGAGATAATGTATGAATTTACAGCATTGTATACAATTTTACTATATAATCTGTAACAAATTTAGAGGTTTAGTATCAATCACATTCAACTTCCCGCTTAGAGTAAAAATAGATCAGTTTTTTTTATAGTTTTTTCATAAGTTGCGACAGTATAGTTAATCGATTTAAATCTTCTATTCGTCGACTTCAAATTCACTGCCTTAATCAGTACTTGGCGATACTTTGCCATCGGGCCATCTCCAGAGTCTTCTAATGCGCGTTTGTTCAGTCCTTTACTGCTTAACTTATACTTTTGACTTTTACTATCGTAACAGCAATAGGTTTTACTGCACAGGCATGACATTTCGATACACCTGAACTCCTTTTTGAACAATTATTGTTCTCTGTTGTCATGTTTCTTATGTTTAGAGCATCAAGTACGGGGGAAAAACTTGTTTTTCGCATCTGCTCTGAAATCGGCTCGACAGTCCATGCTTCACTTTTCAGTCCAATCGGCTCGCTTGCTGGGAATGATACATTCATCTAAATCTTCTTCTGCCAAACGCCAAAGAGAGGGAATCTGTATCAATTTCGAGTTCTGCGACATTGTTGACATCGAGAAATTTATCGAAAAATAAATACAGCTTCAACATTCTCAACTTGACGTACTGTAGTATAAAGAATCCTAGTATAATTGGTTCACGATGCTATTTAATAGATTTAACAAGTTCCAATTCATACAAATCTTTAGCTACGATATTGAGTCTCTTGATGGACTGGTAATTGATGGCTTTTTTTGTCCCCAAGATATTTTGTCATTTTCTGTTTTGATCTGTCCATCATTTGATAGCCGTAGCAACTACTTCCTAGGAGTTTCATTGTTTCGGCTACTAAACCAGACAATAGATTTTCATCACGGCCTCCCCTAGCATCAACAACAAACTGAACAAAACTGTTGAATACTTTGCTCGGTCTGCATTGTACAAATTGATGAACTTTTGTACACTGTAGTCCAAGTAAAAGTTGAAAAGTGGTGTGATAAAAGTTCCGTTGGTCAACTTGAAGTTCGTTATTAATATTCGTTTTTGTTGTTTTATTAAATCGTTTTCTTCCGCATATGTCTTCATGTATTCCACAATATGGTTTCTGGTAATGTCAGTTTTTATGAAAATAGATGTGAAAACGGAAAATTTTACTTTTAGCTCATCTGGAACACTCAGATCGCATTGCACTTAGCCGAATATTGTTTCAGTTCTAGTGTTTTGCAGTAGTGAAACGGCAGAAAGAGATATTTTGAAGGGAAAGTAAGTTCTAACGTAATTTTTTACGTCTTATTTGTTTTTAAACTGATCTCATCAATTACACTCCCATATTTCCTCAATAGAGTATTCTTTTTCTTGATTCTTGAATGTAATCTTTTTGAAGCTCATCTATTTCTCTTTTCTTAGTTCCTCGTTTGATATCTGGCTTCTTGACAAGGAAGGGCAAAAATGGAAATAACAACCCATTGCTTCAAAAACAGTCTTACAGTGGTTGCAAAAACCATCAACACTGAAGCAATCAATTTTTTTCTGTGTACCTGAAGTGTAGTAACTCTCCATTTTGCAATCAGGTCTGGTTGCTTGTAAGTATGACATGACCATATTTTCGAACGTTCGAACTCGATTTTGCCTTGGCTTGATTTTTTGTGTTTCTTCATTGTAGTCCCATCTCGTATACAAGCCTGTGGGCATATCCTGACACTAGAACAAGGATAGAGTTGACTAGCATCAATATCAACGATTGATTTACACAAGTTGCTTGATTTTCGAATAAACGTTTCGTTTGCTACTGCTTTCCTTGTGAAAATAATTGAGGGACCACCTGTCATATCTTCCCGTACTTTTTCAAGCAAGTCACTATACCTCGAAAACAATGGTTAAAACTTAACCTCGGTCGACTTGTGTAGACAAACAATCACTAAAAGAGCTAGTGTGCAGCCGAGTTTTAACATGTTTATCCCTTTGTCATGATAAAATTCAATCAATTTCTGCATAACGTTGAGGGTAGGAACGACACATTGTTGTTATACTACTGTAGAGAAACTCGAAAAGTTGTTATCTGTTCCTGTTCGCGGATGGATTTAAAGGAGTTGTAGTTTTCCAATCCCTTAAGTGGTTTGATTTTAAGTCCGAGTTTTTTCAAGGCTTGTTATTCAATTAACCAGTATTGAGAAGCTTCTGAAAATTGTCATACTTTTTATCGGGAGGGTTGCTATTCTTGAGTTTGCTGTAGAAGTCATCATGCGAGGGTAGTTGTTGTTCACCAATCTTGTTGGGAATATCAAATTACTCGTATAGAAAGTATCCTTTCATCTCACGTAGTAGCTCCAGCCAAAAATTTCACAATGCCCAGAAGCTGAACATCTCCAAATTTGAAGGCAACAAAGTCGTTTGCTTTCTTGAAAACTGAAGGTTCAGTTTCTTTTTCATTATAAGGTAGGGAATGAGGTATGACCTAATCATGTTTATATCAAACCGACCACTGTTAAATCCAAATACTAGTAGAGTATTGGTGTATCTCTCTAGATGTTGCATTAAATCAATCAATTGATTTTTTTTTGAATCCTGAGAAAGTGAGTGGATGCGTCTGTTTCTTCCTCATCCTCGATACTTTAGTCTTCCTACTCCCTTGCTTCACTCTTGTTGTAACTGCCTCATTCAATCAGGATGCTGAAAGTCGTGTGTAGTCGCTTTTCGATGTTAGTTTCAGTTTCCGGAAATTTTTATCGCATTTCGGCTTTATGTTTTTCCGCCAACAATTCCAAGTTCACCACAAAGTCAATACTGAGGGATTGCGGATCTTTTTCGAACAAAAATATGGGTTGATCAAGCAAACTGGATGAGGCTGATACTGATATGGGTTCATGCTTTCCAATCCAATTTATTTTTCTGTCTGTTTTAGGTGTTTGGATGGCACGCAAATTGATTCAAAGTGAAAAACAGCGACCTTTTTGAATAAGATCTTGTCTTTAGTATACTCAATAAAGAACCCATCCAGTTTTTCAATTAACGTTTCTGGTAGAGTGTAATCATTTTTGGGGTAAATGTTCTTGATTAGATCCTTGCAACAAATATGATGGCGGTTGAAGTGGTCTGCTTTGCGGAAAAAAGTATCACAAGTTGGGCATCGGAAGCATTTGAAGAAGGTATCGATCTTTTTGACGTAAATAATGTGGTTGTTGTATCGTAGAAGTTTAACTGTATTCTCATATTTACCGATACTTCTCCGAGCTTATTCTCTCTCAAAATCTCCATCTTCACTGCGATATCGTAGATAAAATTGTTTTTCTCTTCTACATCTTCAACTATTGGTAGATTATCCATCGAAACTCCACGAAGCTGTTTTGGATCACATCCTGAATCCTGATTTTTCAAGAAACCCTCAAAGATCTTGGAGGTTGATGTTAAAAGACTAGTTATTCCATGCAAATGAAATGCAAGTGCTCGAAGCAAGCACAAACTGTCATTGTATGGTTGTTGCGTGTGCACACCCGAAACCAAACAATTAACGTAGTTTTTCCTCCGAAGTAGTTGCGGAATCACAGAACCTGGACATCCCATGGGTACGTTTTTCAGTAAGGCAGCAATAATGGTAACATTTGTGATCAACTTGAATCGCCATTTTGTGTTTTGTTTCTCTTGTCTACAAACTTCAATGATATCTTGATTAGTGACCTTGTTCTTTATAGTCGTCAAGCCCGCTTTAGTACAAAGCAGCAAAGATTTATCAAAGAAGGTGTTATGTTAATGAGCGTAGAAATAATGATATTCACCTGTTTCTATTTTACGTAATACAAATCCCAAGGCAAGGTTGGTTTTTGCTAAACAATCAAGTTTTTCAAAGATTTGATCCAGTTTTTCATCTAGATTAGGATCTAGTTTTGAACGTTGAAAATTGAACACCTTGTGGAGTTCATTTCACATCTCAGTATCTGTCAAGAAGGGTTGACAGGCTTTCAACTCATCTCGTACCTTAACAGTATCCTCATCGTTTTCCAAGATTATATTCAAATCAGCAACTTAATCATTGCTTGATGTATGTTCGTCAAAATGCTGCCAGACATCGCAAGAGTTGCGTGCGAGGAGTTATTTTTTGCTCGGAATGTAATTATTGTAATTACAACCAGCAAGAAATGAATTCACATACCAGCAAAAAGCACGTAAAGTCAATCCCAAAGTCAACAAAGTGTGTATCGTGTGAGAAAGAATTACCAAGCTTTTTTTCGCTTCAACAACATTGTCGAAAGGATTACGGGTTGAAAGCGAGGAAACGTTTGGGAATTTTTTCTCACACGATACACACTTTTTTGACTTTGGAATTGACTTTACGTGCTTTTTGCTGGTATGTGAATTCATTTCTTGCTGGTTGTAATTACAATAATTACATTCCGAGCAAAAAATAACTCCTCGCACGCAACTCTTGCGATGTCTGGCAGCATTTTGACGAACATACATCAAGCAATGATTAAGTTGCTGATTTGATTATAATCTTGGAAAACGATGAGGATAGTGATCAGGTACGAGATGAGTTGAAAGCCTGTCAACCCTTCTTGACAGATACTGAGATGTGAAATGAACTCCACAAGGTGTTCAATTTTCAACTTTCAAAACTAGATCCTAATCTAGATGAAAAAC
>NC_087062.1:66102177-66164042 GCF_963678635.1 Symsagittifera roscoffensis
CTTTAGGCTAAGATTTGCATGTTCTGACTGTCTCGTACGACGTATTAACTAGTTTTGATTAAGAATCATATGAAAATGATTAAAGGTAAATATTTTTTCAAAATTTTAGGTATTTTTTTCAAATTTTTAGGTATCCCACATTTAGGTATCCATAAAAATTTTTTGAGCTTTTGTTTGGATGAAAACTACAACATTAAAATTGTAGCCTGAGTGACTGAAAAATTGATCTGATTTTATCTGTTTTTCAGACTATATTAGACGGAGAGGAGTGGTGTTCCTATCTAACTCTGCTGTATTTTACTGGCGTTTGATAGCCTCATTTTGAAACTAATTATCTCATTGGGTCCCCTCCCTCCCTCCCAACAAAGTTTGGAGAAAAAAAATTCGGTTTTTAAAGAAATATTCGACATAAATTATTTTCTTGAACACATTTGAACAATTTAGAACTATAAGAACTTTGAGAATGGATTTCTGCGACCGAAATTTCATAGTCCCAAAAAAAAGCTTGAACCGCGCAAAGCCGCAATATGAGTCGGTCAAAGTTGCAGCATAGCTAAAAATAAGTCGCGCAAAGTCGGCAACATAGCTAAAAATGAGTCCACAAAGGCGCAACACGAATGGCGCAAACTCTCAACATGGGTCGCGCAAAGTCGCAACATGGGTCGCGCAATGTCGCAACATGGGGGTCGCGCAAAGTCGCAACATGGGTCGCGCATAGTCGCAACATAAGTCGCGCATCATAAAACGTTTCAGCGCATCATAAGCAGCTTAAGTAATGGAATTGTTGTCAATTTTGTTTTGCTTGCCGAAGCATTATACATAATTTCAGTATTTAAAAAATTTCAGTAGATATAATTCATGTGTGGTAAGCTTGATCAATATATTCGCTAGTCATTTAGAGGACCGCCACGATAAGGCCTAAACATGATCTCAAAGTAAAATATAGTTAATTTTTGGGGCAACAATCATTCGTTATTACAAAACTGAAAGCTAAAAGTCTTTCGAATCAAGCAAAAATCAGAAAAGTCGGAAAAAATGAAAAAAGACAATAAAAAATCGGACCAACCAAACACGAAACTAAAACTCTACATATTTTAGCCGGCAAGAGGTTATTATATATATGCAAATTGCAAAACAACTCGGTATAAACGTGTTCTTAATGTGCAGCTTGCTAGACCAACATATTTGCTGATTTCATCCAGGAAGGCCACAAAAGACCTACACATGGTCCCAACATCACATACAAGCGTTTTTTGGGGATTACAAAAAAAATCAACCAAAAAACGCTGGAAAATTATTAAATTAAGCAATTCAAAATTACAACAACAGTTTTCAGTCAAACAAAACTTTAACGACTAACAGCTAGCACCCACCTAATTTGAAGCGAAAACCTTTTTGGTTTTAGTTTAAGCTTACATACAAACATACATTCGAAATTATATACATAAATACGTATGCTTACATGCATTCATACATACATAAAACATACATACATACATAATTACGTACATGAATACTTAAAATCCAATACTACCTACCTAAGTTATTACTTCCATCCTCCATCTAAACAAAGAAACATATATCACCTTGCTTACCGTGAAAACTTCTTTAGAGTTTGCAACCTATCTGACAATCAATCACAGTGAACTGTTTCCACTCGAAATGTTTTCTCTCAGTTAACAAGTCTTATCTATGTCGAAACGTTTTTCATGTTAAAAATTTTGGATCGAACTCAGCCGAAACTTTTTCTCTCGGTAGATAACAGTCGAATTGATTTTTCCGTGTCGAGATTTTTCTTGATAAAAAAAAACTCTTTGGTCGAACTCAGTCAAACGTTGATCCTCGGTTGAATTCGGTCGGAACGTTTTTCTTTGGTCGAATTTTGTCGAATGTCTTTCCTGGATCACACCTAGCTGAGCATATTCAGCTTGGGTCGAGTCGGCAAAATTATATCCACCTTGAGTCGACACGGTCAAAACATACCAAGTTTTGACCCCAATCGTCGAAACATAGATCGGAAATCTCGACCGCAATGAGTCGCAATGGTTGAAACATTCATTTTTTGTATCGCGCAAAATCATCGCAACATATCTTTTTGGGTTGAGCATAGTTGCACAAAATATCTGATTTGGGTCGCAATGGTCACAATAAATGCCCCCTATAGGCCCGAACGATTCAAGTCAACTGTTTAAATGCATCGTCAGTAACCCTAGATCACGAGTTCAGTCCTATAGAAAAGGCTAGTACAACTGAATTTTTACTTTCGTTTGTTTTTTTTTTTTCAATAGAGATAAATGATCAATCCATCGGAGATTGATTGACCATTTCCTCACTCCTTGCTTTCAATATCTCACAGAAAAAAAAACATTATCTTTAAATTAAGTTTAGGACATATGCGAAGAGCTACAAGTTAAAACACCAGAGTTCAAGAGTTGATTGATAGACCCATCCTGACTAGTGATCTTCGTTGCGAACAAGCGGCTTCTCCATCACGGAAAAAGTGAATTAGCTATACTCTAGCCTTCTCAATGTGTAAAATAGGGTAAGTTAATAATTGTAACAACATAACCATATTGTTTTGGACGGCTTCTTTTTTTTCGGCTGATCAAATTGCTTTTTTTTGTTGTTTTTAAAAGCGTTCCCAATTTCGTATCGTTAACTTGTGTTCCGATTCTAGAATTCTTTTTTAGTTGTCACGACATAAATTGTTGTTGCGTTTGAGAATATGGCCAATCGATTTTTTCAAAACATCCTACCTTTCTTCCTAACTGCTAATCTCGACGTAAGCTGTGCTCTCAATGTGATTAAGAACAATCTGCCTTCGGGTTTTATAGCACATTTCCCTGGGACAGCCTACTCAATGTCCTCTTTGAGTTTGCACTCAACAAGCACCTTATCAAAATGATACAATGCCACGAGACAAAATTTTCAAAATACAAATCGATTATGTACCAAAAATTTCAACAATTTACACTGCAATAGCTTCCTAAACTTCCTTTTATTCGCCGCATGAGCTTATGTTATAATACAAAAAGTCTTTTCAAAATTTGAGGATCAGAGTTTTTTCATTACTTTAAAAAGCATTAAGACGCAGGACGATCTGTCCACCGGATAAACTAAACTAATCTGAGTCTATTTTTCCCTCTTCCCAATTTTTCAATTGTTAATTTAGCTCAGTAATTACCTTAGGGAACTCTGTGGTTACCTGAAACGATGAGTAGTCGCCCTCCTCGAGAAGCTACTCCTTTTCTTCATGTCACCACAAACCGAATAATTAGACTTATTGATTGAAAACAGTTGTTCAGGCTGAAACCTTTTGACTAAGCTCTCTAATCAAGTCTCTAGAAAAAAAAAGAATTCATTTTTCCTGAAAAAGAAAACCAGACATTTTGCAAGTTCCTAATTGCATCAGTTGTAAGTTCAAATCATATTTATCCTGATTGTTGTTTTCCTGGTTTTTCTGTTGTAGTAGCTTGGTAGCTTTAGTGAGTTTTAAATTGCATCAATTTGAGTTTTCTTTCTCTTTTTCTACTTTTTTTGTTTTTTTCTTTTGCTCGTTGTTTAGAAGTTCTCTAACTGATTCCATTTTTTCTTTGTTTCTCTTTCTAACAATGACTCCGTAATCTTAGTCGATTTTTTGGAGCGCATCAGTAGCGATTCAAAAATAGTTGAAAGCTGTCCCCTAGCTTCCTTGCATCGCAACCCTCTCTTTACAACATGGCACTGCAACAAACTAGATTTTGACCCAATGTTGTGTCGTAGTAATTTAGTTTTGATGACCGTTTTACCGCGTTAGTGACTGCGTTCTAGTGACTAATGAAAGGTTTCGTAAAGGCTACCGAGTCAAGGTCCAGCTGGAAAGAGCTGTACACTCTGCAGTGTGACATATGCTTCTAAGCAAATGTATACATCCAGGAAATGAGGCTGGCTCTATTCTTAACCCATTTGTGTTTTTACACTGGGATAATCAAAAGTCACTCGAGGAGATTTTTTCTCTCGAAATTATTTGATGAGAACCCGTTTTGAATGAGAACCCGTTTTGAATCTTAGGGCTCCTGCGGTTTGAGAAACAAAAAGATGCATAAATTCTCTAAATGTCATTTTCTGAATCAACCTTCTAGAGGCAAATATGATAGGCAAATGACATATAACTGATACACTCAATTTAGAGCGATTCAGTCTAGGTGCATTAAGTTTATGTTTAGGTAAACTTGGAGTTCTTTTTCAGGACTAACACTAACATGAGAGTGAAATGAATCGCCTATTTTTTCTTAATTTCATTTTTTTCTATATCTGTTAATAAACGATAAATTCTGCACATATTCTTTGGAAATTTTATATGAAAAGCGTATACAAAAAATGTACAAAAATGGTAGAATTTGATTCAGTTTTATTTTATTGTAACCCAAAATCCGTGCAAAAACGCATTCCATCAAATTTCTCCTCTCTACGGGCCAATTTCAGTTTCATATCAATAATCCATTGAATTGCTTTTTTGATCTCTATTTCGTTTTTTGGTTAAAGACTTGTACATCACTTTGTTACTTTTTTCTGGGTACATGGTCTTGATGGATGATTATGCCTCGCTCTCATCGATCGTGAACTCAATGAGCAATTCACTTAACCATCTTTCGCATTTCTCTAAATTCTCCAGAAATTCATGCATTGATGGTTAAATCAGACCATATTGTTGCATTACTGATCATAATTCACCCATAAAGGCTACTATATTCATTCAACAGCCGATTCTGTTTTCTTGATATCGTTGATGCCCTTCTCACTTCTACTATTGCTGCTTTTTCGATCTACTGCGGGCGAGGTGATTTAGTCAATATTTTTTTGATCCCATCTCTTTCTAAAGTGACATTGCCACGAGAGTTACTCTCCAGCTTTTTTCATGGGATATCATAAAAATTGAGGGAGATTCTAAGGTTGACGAATCGCATTCTGCTTGTTTCGCCATTCTTAAGGCTGCCTCCATTTGGTTTTTTTTTGCCCAGGAGCCAGTTGAAATCTTTATTTCACACTCCGTCAACCGATGCTATGCTGTTTGAATTCTGATTCTTTAGTTTGTTTTGTATCCTTGCCCCTCTCTCCTCCACGTTGGGTCCTCGCCTCTCAGTTGGTCTCGATACTGACGCTTCATCAATATCATCCGACGAGAGACTGGGACTGGGTTTTTCAATATCTATCACTTTATCGTATTCGAATGTCACTGAAACGTTTTCAGTCAGTGGGCTTTCCAACGGGTTTAATTCATCCCTAACTTTGAAGGCACCATAAATTCCTTCTAAGGGCCTATTTTCCCCTTGCAATGGGTGTGGTTATGTCTAGTTTGACCCATTTTTTCTGACTTAAGAGTGTTAAGAGTGGCCAAATTACTCATTCACATTCAAGATTCACCGAGAACGCGAATTGACCGATTTCCTATACCGCAGCATTTCTGCTTTCAAGCACAAAATGTTTGCGTCGGAGATAACTGCAATTCTTTTCTGGTTAGCTTCAAAGGCCTTCAGCCGCGGTGCGTGTAGTACGAAGTCAATTCCCGATCATATCATTCAACTTATCAGAGAAAGAGAAAACTCTGTGGTTTCTATCCAAGAAATTCTTTGAAGTCATTTTTAGTCTTCAATCTACTTTCTGATCCTGTTTTACGCGGTCACTACTCTTGTGTTTATCATCACTCTTGTGTTTTCCAGGCAACGTAACTGTAGAAAGAGATCGGATAAAAAACTATAGACTAAATCACCTCGCTTCGCAATTTACATTTGTGTTTTGTAGGAGATTCGAAAATTTTGGATATACATCGAGATGTCATCTTTTTTCATTACGCGTTTTATCGCCAGAGTGATTGTTTAAACTTAATGCAATCAGTCACAGCTCAAATGTTTTTTTTTAAACAGGAGACTTTTTTTCACAGACTCCCTCAGGACACCCAGGACATGCCAGATGAGTTTTGACTCGTCAATCACAAGCTTAGTTTCAGTGTCTTTAACGCCTTTCTATAGCTTTCTACCTCCATGTCCGGGAAAGCAGAAGTCACAGCAGGGCCATAAATCACTGTCTCAAACTCGTGGACTCCTTTTTTCAGTACAGTGGATCAATTTTCATTTCTCTACACAGGTGAGTAAGTCGTGGCTTGTCTCAGACATTACACCTAACTGATGTTCTTCCCTGATGTTCTCTCCTGTTCGAAAGCGATTCTGCTGTAGCAGGTACTTAAGCAGCATTTGCCTGAGGTCTGACACCTTCATCCATGACGCTGTGTATTTCATCTTTTCAAATTTCGCGTTGGACTTTATCAGTTTGCCAAGCCGGTCTTTGCAATCAGCCTTAGTAGTCCATCAAAACTTAGGATCTGAATTCCTGCCGTGAAAAAGACTGCAGGTCCCTTCTGGAACGTTTTTGCTCACAACGTTTTTGCTTTTGACAGTCCCGTGAAAGTTTCATAGGCTTCCTGATCAGACAGCGTGAGCTTCCTGGTTTCACTTTCTCAAGGAAGGATGCCTTTCATCCTGCTCCCTGGCTTTCAAGAATACAGTCCGTTCTGACGCATCCGTCTTCTTCATGTTAACTTTCTGTTCAAAATGGTTCCAAAAACGTGCGGCTCATTATATCTATGAACTCCGTTGCTTTACTTCTTCTTCTTTTAACCTCGTCAGTGCCTTTAGCATAATTGCATGGAACTCTGTCGCAAGGCACCGATTCCGGGAGAAAAAAGCAGCCACTTATTTCGCTTTGGTTTGGTAGAACTAAAACCTCCGAGAGTCCCTCAATTACTTTTGCGTTCTGGCGCTCAGTAGTTTTGACAACGTTACCAGCGTTTTTACCATCCGCGAAACCAAAACGGTCATTTGACTGTCAATGATGATATTTCCATCATCCTTTCATCATCCATTCATATTCAATTTTAGTTGTCGAATGGAAATGGACAGCTCCAACCCCAAGATTTTGTCTTGGAAAAACACGGGCAGTGGGTGTGATTTCAGTTCAGTCCAGTCATGCCGTTTGATATATCTAACCATTCCGTTGCTGATCCAAACGCCAATTAATCGCGCGAATTGTCGCATCATACTTCCTTTCAGCTAACAGTGCTATCATGACATGGGCAAATGTTAATTTCTCTGGAGGACATGAGTATCCAGCTGAGAGCACAATCACTGCACGAGGCTTAACCTTCTGGAAGCTTCCATCTCTCATTATATCCATAATTTTGCTCAAAGGCTCTAGCAAGTTCTTCGCAGCTCATCACGCAGCAATTTCGCGTTGGATTTCACTTGCAAAGAAGACCTCTACTTTGTAGGTGGAGGTTGACTAAAGGACATGAAATAGTAATTGTGTTCGTGTCCATTTGTCTTTGTAATCCTGTGATTCTTAGAAAAGACTGCATCCAGAACAAATAGCAACGCTATTTTAGCTGGTCGGAACACAAATTTTGACTAGCCAAGTGTTCGATAGTAAGAGTTTGGAACGGTCATAATTTTCACCTGTTTCGTTTTAAGTTTGTCACATGCCGCAAAAATTGTTTCCTGTGCTATGAATATGAGTAACCATTGCTTCTTTGTCACTTTTTTTGTGTCTTTAAACCTAGTATAAAATCGCATTTACCGGCTAGGTGAGATTGCCGAGTTTTCACTTGATTCTTGCTTGAGTATTTTCTTATTTTTTCGTCACTCTTGTTGTCTGAGTGGTTTGCTTTCATTGTACTGTTCAGGGTGACGTCCGAATCCACTTCTTCAAATGAGTACAAGCTGCGCTGAAGTTGATTTCACAGGCTATGAGCCAATCCACTTCACTAAATGAGTACAAGACATTCACAGACTGCATCGCTCTATCGAGAATCCGCACGGCGTCCTCTAGGAAGCTGAAGACATCTAAATTCGATTTTGCTAGCTCTTGTTCGTTTAGGTGCCCAACTGTGGGTATCGGTCTGATCCACATTAGGGAGCAACACTCATGATGTTTTCCCATTACCGAGGTGTAGTCATTTCGATCCTCTAAAGCTCTAAAGTCCTGGAGCCTCCATTTGATTAACTGGACCCAATATCTGTCTGTGTGTATCGGTCTTGTGGCTGGAATAGAGCAAGTTTTTCCATTACGTTCAGTCTAGGTTCTTTGCGGAACTGTTGGAATCGGTCTCATACGCGTCTCAAAGACTGGCCGGCACAAACGTGAAAATGACTCTCATATCTACTTGTTCTTCAGCATGTGATAAATGTGGAATTCCATTGGAAGTTTCAAGTCCTTTAGGGCTGGTCTGCCGACTTCAAGCTATCCCGTTCTACTACATGAGCCAATCTTTAGTTTTTTTTCTATTTGGAATGAGAAAGTAATCATCACTGGTTACTGGAAATTGAAATTAATCTCTGACGAAAAGCTTATCAACAGTGTTTTTTTTTAGTGATCGAGTTCCATTTCTGCGCTTCTCAACTTATTTTTGTTCCCACCCAATATCACCAGGCGAACCACTGTTCCTGGGCGCATACACTTCAACGTCCTGAACGGATCGACAGTCAAAGGTCTTACGCAAGCCCAATTGCTACGAAAATTAGGAAAGATCATCAATCGCAAACCATTTGAACTAGAAATCAAACCACTCGCAAAGTTTTGGTGTAGGAAGATGAAAGACGATGCTCACAAAATGCTTGAGATCAACAGTCATCTCATATTCATGAAGACGTAATTGAAGACAAGATATAGACTCTCGGACTGGCTAGGAGAGCAGAAGATGACAAACAGCCTGAATTGATGTATCTAGCTCCACATAAAGAGGGACTAGAAAAAGACAGTTACCGGATTCCGAGAAAGCATTTTAGGCAGAAGAATGTTCGATTATATCTGTACAAAGACTGGATTGTTGCCTGAAGGAGGAAAAAAGAGGAAAAAACTTTTTACAGATTCAAAAGTGATAGTGTTGCTTCAACGATATCAAACTGAACTATTGTGCAGGTCGCACGACCATATGGGGCATCGAGGATTAGATAACCAAAAAATAGAATGAAAAGCCTGCAAGGAAGAAACAATGTGACATGTAGGTCACGGCTTGTCTTTTGTGTCATCAGTTAAGCATTCAGAAAATTGAGGTTCCCGCTGCAGTCCATTGAGTCAGCAGAAGTCAATGAGAGAGCAAAGGTAGATCTTCAGAAGGTATTTATGACTGTTAGTGGTTACATCCAAGTCGTGGTGCTGATGGATCACATCACGAAGTATGGTGAAGTCATTTCGCCCTTAAGAACCTGAGCCGACGAAGCCTGTGATCAACCTTCCAACTGCTAGATTGCCATGCACTGTTATCAGATAAAATTTCAATCTGAAATGGTGTAGTCTTTGATGGCAATTTAAATTAAGACCTAATAGGACGTTTTCAACTAGCTCCGGCTCAGTTAACGACATAACACTCTAAGACAAACCTTTTAGTTGATCATCATCACAGGATACAAATGTTACTGCTAAGTATATGACTGATTGGTACAGATTTTAGCACAGACCATGGGTGCTTTTAACAGCTCACAACATTTTATAGGTATCAGTTCCCGCATGATGCGGAAACCGCATTAAAAAGCTTCCGTTAACCTTGTTGCGATAAGACGTCAGCACGAGCTAAACAACTTGTGAAGGTGGATCAGACAGGAAGCCAGAATTTTATTGGTAGGAGAATACCTTTCATAATTTTTTTTGTATTAACCTCAAATGCTTTCAAGTCCAGCCTCAGTTCTTCTGATTTTGGTGTTTCTGAAGAGACCCTGTAGTTAGGAGTCAACATTGATCTCGGCTCATTGCTCTTCACGCTGTCAATAATCTTAGGGATTATAGCCAAGTTCAGTCGGCTACTAGATTCCATTGGGTTGCTTTGTCGTCTCACTTTTTAGGTCTCCCAAAAACCTATCTTTTGTCTCGTCATTGTGCCGGCATGCATCGTTTCTCGAACAGCGACTTTACTTGATGTCCTTGCAGTCCTGATAGAGTCTCACATTTTGTACGAAGAATCTCAATGCCTCCTGTTCATGACACAATCACTTAGGGCAGTCTCTTCCAGGTTGCTTGTCAACGTGCTACCTTCTTGTATTTCCGTTTGATCTTCTTCTTCAAAGTGTAGCTTCATCGCATTATCCAATTGTCCATACAACCATCCGATTACAATCCGTTTTTTTTCGGATTTTCGAACACCCTCATGAATTACTCGCTGAGCTGAATGGTCCTGGGAAATCTAATAAGGAAGGTCCGCAAGAATCGGTTCGACATTCGAACACCAATGATATCGCTGTGTTGTCATGATAATATCCTGAAGATTACTGCCCTGGTTCCGTTCAGCTGCAAGTTCCTCAGGTACGCCACGTGGGGTGGAACCATTGGCATAGTGCACTCTCCTAGTAGAATAGCCTCTACAAATTGCCTCTTTCTCCTGACCGGGCTTTCCTCGTAGCCAATGAGTTGCCCCATGTGCATTGCTGTTTGAGCTTACTCTTCGAGCGTTGTTGAGATTCCAGTGGCATGGCTCCCAAGAGCGTTGTTAGGTGAATTTCCTCTCTCGGATTTGGACATTTTCCTTCTCGAGGTTTCGAAGTTTAATCTGTGTCCTCTGCTCATGTCTCTGGATTTCGCTCTGTTACCTCTCGGCCCATTTCCAAAAAATATATGAAATTATCAAGTCCGCTAGTTAATATTTTAGCTCGCTTCTTCATCAGGGAACTCAATCTGCTACCCAGACTCCAATGGTTTGCTCCTGATAACCTCTGAGAATCACTATAACATCCCTTAAGCGCTGGTCGCTCTATTCTGCTTCCGAGTCATCCTGAAATCTATATGACCTTTGAATCATTAGTCCGTCAAATTGACTATTTTCCTGATTGTTCCAGAGGATCTCTTCTTTCCATCTGGAGCAACGTTTCGTTTTAATTCACTCTGTTTGACACGCCAACATCCTTCTTGGTCCTGATCAACATCAAGGTATCATCCATCGACACCTCATTGCCGTTTACTAGCAATTATCAACAGCAATATTTCTTCTTCAACGGGCAATGGACTCCTTGACACGCATGTTCCCTCTCTAGCCCCTCATGGTTCTTCATATTCTGCCTCTAATAGTACACAGTCAAGCCTCGTCTGATTGTCGAATTCATTGTCACGCCTGCAATGGTGCTCGATACTGCTGCCGTTGTAATAACGTCTGTTCTGAGAAAGCTGCTTGACTCGAGCATTGCCCCAGAGATTGTACCATCTATCCTGACAGTTGCATAATACGTTGAACTTCAAACTTTTTTCGTTGCAGACACTTCGTTTTCGTGATTTGAACTATCGTAGCTCAACTGCAATCTTAAATCCTTTTTCTTCGAATCTTCCCTAGTATCAGCTCCCGCTAGATAATCTACTTCATTATCAGATCCAGCTCCCAGGGAAAATTGAAAGGAGTTTCCTTTTAGTTTCACAGTATTTCAAGAAAATTAAGGTGGTGTTGTGTCCTTATCCCACGCTCCTTGCATCAGAGTAAAATGCGTGGGTGAAATCGGCTCTGACGGTACTTAGAGGGTATTGCAGATATCAGTCTCTGCTCGATCAAGTGTTCCAGTCAATTTATCAAAGTCATGTGCCTGTTCCACTGGAATCCACTCAATTTTCGATCGTCTTCATCTTGTGTCATCGATATTTTCTTTTTCAGTTTTTCACTCACGTCGGCTGGAAATCGATGTTTTTCCTCTTCCATCTTTCTTTTTATTTTTTTTATGTCCAGAAATCTTTTGACTCTTGATTCCAATTGAGTTTTCTGAAATTTTCTTCTTCTTGCCTGAAACTTTCTTAGTTGTCGCCGGAAAGAAACCACTGAATGAATTCCTGAAACAATCACTCACATTCGGCATCCGTGAATTCGCAAGACTTAACATAATTAATTACATTGTGTTGCTTACTTAAGCAAGTAACTAAACAATCAGTCTTAGTTATAACACTGTATCAAGAGTTGATAGCATTAACAGAAGAAGACTCCTTTTAAAGTCAATAAATGACCGCGACTTCAATTAGTTTAAAGATAATTACAACCTATGTACAATTTACGTGCAGCAAAAATTCCATAGTTCCTAGAGATATTCAAGCATAGTATGAAGGTTTCAAATTGGTTCAAAAAACCAATGAAGGTTTTTTTTTGTTCAGTTCTGGTCGTAGAAAACAATTTCGAGAAAGGGCAAATTTTATATCGTCGTTTTTGTACTCAGTGCTGCACCAAGTCGACAGAGTTTGAAGGTATAGTTTTTGATTACCCAATGGGAGTATTGATTGCTTTTCCCGAGTTCTCCTTTGCCTCTCTGCCTCTGGGTTGCCTCCGGGTTGCATCTTCTTCTTTGCATCTCAAACTTTCGTTCATACCCCCCTTCTTTATTATCAATATGTCACAAGTGTAGTCGAAAGTTTTTGGTCCCTTTTGCTTCGCATGTGTTAACTTCTATTGAGTTGTTAGTAGTATTAGTATTATGGACTGCTTTTAATGTCTTAAATCCTACCATCCTAACTACGGCGTGTTCCTCGAATTCTTCTTTTTTCAACGTTTCCGCTTTTAATTGGTGAAGTTTTTTTATGACCTTTCAATGTGTTTGTTTTCGAACGGTAGAAAACATATTTTTTCACTTTTCCGGATCGCAGAATCCGTTTTTGTATGGTACAGATCTTTCGTATGACTCCTCCAATTTGAAAAACTTGGGACCCTAACAGATTAGCGTTTTCGAGACCCTTCCGAAGTTTTGATTACTCTTCTTGACTGGTGTTTTCGGGACCTTTCAGACTTGCCCTGTGTGGGAGTTTTGCGGATTGGTGAAATTTTGATCTTTCCGTGTTGACGAATTGGAGACCCTTTTAGACTGGCACAATCGGGACTTTTCCGGATTGATGAAACCGGGAGCCTTACGGATTGTATTTAGCGAGACCTCTCCGGAAAGACTTTTTCCGGATTGATGAGGGTGGGACCCTTCCAGATTGGCGAAGCTTTTTTCACGACTATTTCAGCAGGCTTCCGGTTGCGTTTTTCTAGCTCTTAAAAACAAAACAAGATGGTAGGGGTGTACTAGTGCTTCATGAACTCATCTTATTTCATAGTAAATTCCTAATTTTTCAAGTTTTCAGTGGCCTAAAGGCCATTCAGGGTCCCATACATAGTCTGATTGCTCTGCTAGTACAGTTTCATTATCTGTACTTTGTGGAAGATCAATATTGTGACTAAAATAATCGATTATGAACCTTGCTAAAATTTTTTGTAAAACGTGTTTAACATTTTGTGTTATTTGATCATTTGTTAGGTTTTCTCGAATTGCACTTAAAATTTTTGAAAATAAGTGTATTTCCTGTCGTACAACTGTATGTCGAGATGTTTGAGTAGGTGAATCGCTTTGAGGTTCATCCAACTCTTATATAGATATACAGCTATAGATAAGTGAGAATACGCCGTTTGTAAATATCGAGTTTGCTCTTTATGAGTTTTGGTGTTGTATGTTTTTGATATTTTGTGTAAGAACTTTTGAGAATTCAATATCTACATCGTCAGTTTGAATGAGATATCTGTTATGAGATGCAATTGGTGATATGATTTCTATTGTGTAGATTCCCAAGTGTGATGTGAGACTACATATGCCTTTGAGATAGTGATCGAGAAGTTGGCTTTATACTTTTACATCTGGAAATTTTTTTGTGCATGGACTTTCTCCTTTTTCAAATTAATTTGCAATTAAGTTTTTACAAAATTCTCTTTGTCCGCGAGGATCAGATAGTGGTGATATTAAAAATGGAAGTACTGAGAGTTTTCTGAGTTATCTTCATTTTGAATCCTTTTTGTGTTGTATTACTGTTAATGTGTAGTTTTCAATGTGTCTTATTGGTTGATTCCAATTTTACAAACGTATTGGTTTGTTTGTGTAGCAATTTTTTATTTTCCGTTTGCCTTTTACTGATGATTGTGATGTGGTTTCTGAATCTGTGAAATATAACTGATCGTCTATTTGGTGATTTTTGTTTATTGAGTCTTTTAAATGATGAAGTTCGTGTATTGCGCTTATTTCTGATTCTGAGAATGCGTTTCCTCGATTTGAGAATCTTTTCCTAATAATTTGTTTTTGTTTGTTTATTATCTTTTTTCTTAGTGTTTTTATTTTTGTTCTTATATATCTTTTTGATGGTCTGTGTGGTGTGATTGTGAGGTCGTATTTCTCGTCGTTAATTAAACAATTGTGTATTATGATTGTTTACTTGTTTCCTAAATTGTCTCTTGACATAAGCTTTAGGATGATGGATGCACAATCTGGATTAATGTTTCTAATGCCTTAAACTGTTAGTTCTTACCATTTTTTGTGGTTAGCTTAACTTGAGTCGTTTATTTGGGTTGGGAAGAAAGCGTATTTCGATTCCGAGGAATGGATTGTACTTTCTAGTGGCTAATTCTAAGCTAAGACTTGACCTACTTAGTCTTACTTAGGGGTTATGATTTGTGATCAAGGGTTGGAGAATAGTAAGCCGATCCACAAGGTTCAGGTATAATTAGAACGCAAGTAGTTCGTTAGATACTATTTTATGACTTACTAAGTTTAAGTGTTTTAGCCTGGGTCATCTAAGAGGAGTGGGATCAAGTGAAGGATTAGTAACCAAAGTTCTTCACTGTTTAGCTTTATTAAAATTGTAAGTTTTTCGAAAAATTTCCGTTAATTCTGGGTCTTTTGATAAGGGTTGGATAGTGAATCGACGTTTGAGGTCGTTAGACACTAAGTAAAATTGGAGAGGGAGAACAAAATTGTTCTATTTGATCCAAGGATAGGCCTTGATGATCAGAGATTTAAATATTTAGAATTTTTAATTTTAGGATTCAAATTTAAATGTTAAATTTCTAAGATTTAAATTGAAATTAAAGATCCAAGGGAAGCCTTGATGATCTGTTATTTAAATGAAACTAATTTAAGTGAAAGTAAAGATAAGCCTTGATATTTTAAAAATAGAGCGTTAAAGTCAGGTGTTAGTTTCTGATGATTGTTAATTTTTTGAAATTCGCTGTTATGTTCTAGGTGATGAAGCTGGGATGATATGTTGATTTATAATACTATTAATTTTATAATTTATACTAACTATCTTTTGTAGTTTTATTTCATTAAAAATTTTCAAAATGTTATTCACTTTACAGCTGGTTTAAGTTAAACGACAAGTGCTGTTTTTATCAGTCGTTTTTGTACAGTTATTAGATTTAGCGCCAAGAAAAGTTATTTGAAAGTATTTTTCATTTCAAATATTATGTCAGTAAATGTAAATTTAAATTTACTGCTGGTAGTATTCTAAATACAAAAGTTTGATCTCGTTTTTGTTGTACTATCATGAAAACAATTGGTAGATTTCTTCCTAGTCGTATGACGTTTCTTGTTCGACGTATTCTTCCAATACCGGGTAGTTCTCGTATTGTTCGGAATATTGGATCTGATCTTTTGATGCGTAGATATATATCTACTAAGTTTTTGTCGTATAACATTTTTATGAATGTTGTATTTGTCTATTTCTAATCTAATTTTTGTCTAATGCTAGGTTAGTTAAGGTCTGTTCGAGACTCTTAGTCGCACCAGATGAGTTATGTATAGGTTACTGTACTCATAGAGTAATTTCAGTTAAAGCTCGTCGCGCTATCTTATTTTCGGCCGAATAGATTCGTGCAACTTCTTTGTCTAATACCGATCTTAATCTTACTCTTGCATCTCCTTGTCTCAAATAGATCTAGTGTACACCGGTTTAGGCGAGTTAGTTCCAGAATGCGAACAACTGTATTCTAAGTTGAGAAAGTTGAGAATTAAATCTGACACTTCTTTCTAGCCTAAACTTTTTGTCTGTTTCTATAAGTAACGTTCTTAATTGCTATTTTCGACTTATCGTGCAATCTCGTTTTGAATAAAAGCAGGCTACATTATGTTGCCCTGTCGTCTTGGCTAGTGGCGAGCATAGACGCTTGGTAGTCCAAAGATTTCCGGAGCGATACTCATAAGCAGTGAAGTTTTATAAAAATGTCATTTTAAAAAACCACCCAAAGCATATATATTCCTTTTTTTCTTCGAAAACTGGAACAAAAACCGTCAAAAACTGTTATTACCAATCGATTGCCGATGCATCTAATTCAATATGTAGGAAAACTTTAAGCCGAAAAAGTTTTCACTCTTAATACATAACTTGTCGATGTTTTCGCTTGAAATTGTGGGTAAATAATTAGCAAAAACACATAATGTCCTCTTCTCGTTTAGCGTCCAATTTGTTCAGCTTCTCGCAAAATGTGTTCAGTTTGTTTGGTTTGCTCATTATTTAGTTAAGTACCTGGAGCAGACCCCTCCCTCTGTCATTTAATTTTTATACGATGATGAAACCTCTTTATACGAAAAAAGAAACCTCCTCTCACAATTTCAGAATCCTTGTTATAGAAGTCATGGTCGACAGGTAAACAATTCATGTGAGAAAACAGTTACAGAGGAGATATTTAGTAGTATTAGAAGTCAATCTGCCTCAGGGCAGCCAAACCACGTCAGAACTGACCCTTTTCTCTGTCTAATGAGCAGACTAATTGCGTCTTTCGATTGTTTAGTCGCAACTTCTGTCTCATGCGGTTCTGGCTGGGAGTGCGCCAGAGTAGCAGAATTGGCCAGTCGGATGACGGACACCAGTTCGAACAACTCATCAGACCCTACTACTCTGAGCTCAACTGGTACTCCTACAGAGAAGACGAGGAAGGCATGTACTGTACTTTTGAATTAAAATATTGAATTTCATATTGCTACATAGTGGAAAATGGAGTCACCATGAACGCTTGTGCTAGAAAAAACTCGGGAGCAGGGAGGGGGATGCTTGGATCGGAACGCTTGGAAAAGTTAAAGATGAGCATTAAAAAACTTTAGTTTGTGTTTAATTCTATTTCAATCTAGCTTCTCGAGGCCGTTAAACTTTCATTTTAAATTTTAAGCTCCAGTCATGTTTGGCGAGATATCATAGATGGCCCCACATTATCGGCCCTTTTGCTTGAGCAACTGTTGAGGAATTGTATAATGGTCAGTATATTGACTTTCTGACGCACAAGCTCCCAGTGAAGATTCGAAAAATCGAAACTAATGACTCAACCCGATAATGCGTATCAATGATTTTCATTCACTATTTCGTCTGACGCATAACTGTCATCAGTATAAAAATCAGTCTTATAGATGGCATTTTTGCACAGTAAAACAATGAAACACTACTAAAGCTGGTTTCGCTGTGAAGGCTAACTTAGCCAATATTAGTATTTGAGATGAGATGATAGTAACTTTGAAATTTTCAAGTGATTTCAATATATCAGGTATTATCATTCGAGAAGAGAAGAGAATAAACTCAAATGATTTGATGGGGTGAAAAGTTTATAGGGATTGCAAGATATACACCAAACTGGGTTGGATAGATTTCTCATCCCACTGAGAGTTGTATTGCAGTAGAGAATGGATATTGCACTAGCGTGAGTTTCGATCCCAATGTCATTTTACTTTCTTTTACAGTCCGTAACTAGTGGATTTTCCTGAATGGGATCTGAAATTTTTTATTTCTAACACAAACTGCATCTCAGATCTGCAATGCGGTATATTACGCCTTCGATAAAGAACAAAAAATTTTAGCTCTGAAAAGTAGGTCTGAAATAGAAAGTTTCAATTTTGATTTTATCATGGAAAACAAAAAGTAAGGTCTAAAAATTAGATCTGACAAATCGTTTCTTAAATTATAAATTAAGCCTTTCGAGCCAACAAATTCACTTTTTTGCTGTTTTTGATTATACAATGGTTTTAGACTAATTAGAATTTGTCAAGTAACTGCTAGTAACTAGCAGAAGCTATAAAGTACAGAACTACCTAAAATAGCAAAAGTTGTGTCAAATTCATTCATATCATCATATCTCAAAAATTATTGGAAAATAAAACTTCAGATCTGAATTACGATCTGCAAAAACTCATTCCTAAGTTATCCAAACGTTATTTGAAATTTTAAAAACCTGTTTTAGTCTGAAAGTTAGTTGGGAAAAGATTATTTCAACTCTGAATTAGACGTTTTACCTGGTCAGGGAGAAGTGGCTAAAATACTTTTTTCTGGCATGATCGAGATTACTGACAAAGTAAATGATGATCGCACAAGGCAGACACTCGATGTTCTTTTTTCGAATTCCAGATCTGAAATGGGTTGTTAAATGTCAAAATAACTCTTGGATAATTCGAAAATGGATGATTTCAGATCTTATTCAAGTTCTGAAGTTTTGTTTTACATGGTTATTTTTGATCTGAAGATATGAATATTTCGGACACAACTTTTGCTGTTTCAGTTGTTTTTGTACTTCATAGCTTCTGCTAATTAGTAGCAGGTACTTGGCAAAATCTCTATCCGGAGATTGCTATAATATGTATACCCAAGAAAGAAATAAATATCAAAAAAAAGCATAAAATTAAAAACTTTGATAGGTCTTTTATCAGATCTCAGATCTGAAACTTTGAGTTTCATGCTTATTTCAGATCCGAAGTGTTTAAATTTTTATGTAAGATGTGTAATACCGAATTTCAGATCTGAGAACCAACTTATCTAGAAATAAAGAACTTTAAGCCTTTGTATAGAATATCCAATAGGGCTGCTTACTGTTTTTGGTAAAATCGACTGAAAAAAGAACATTTTGTCGAAATGACTTGGTGCTAGTTTGGTAAAAGTCATAACAACTCTGTTTCGGCGGTTCAAGTTAACTCGTTGACGATGATATCATAATGAAATGTGCTGCTTGGAGTTCAAATTCTCTCTGTCAAATTCCTCTTTGCCAAGTACATGAAAAAGTTGGTGCGCGTCTGCTGGAAGCTTGCTGGTCAGTTTTCGGGAAACAGTTAACACAAGATGAGAAACAGTTTACAATTAATCAATTCCGATTTATATAAAAAACAGTTCTTCTAACAATAATTGATTAGTTATTCGGCTAGACAAACCGTTAATGTCAGAGATAGCTGCCTTCGGCTACCATGACAAATAAGCTTGCTCTAAATCAGTTAGATAAGCCACTGTTTTCCAAGTGTTTGTAACATTACTTACTGACTTTTTCACACATCGGTATCTCAGTCAATAAATTTCTTTTAGAGCTCGGGGTCACTCAATGGCATAGTCCTCACAACAGATTTAGTTTAAGAATAGGAACCTTGTGGAAATTAATACATAATTTTATACCTAATTTCCTTGAATTGTTTGTTTTTTGTTGACAGATGGGTGCTGTAGTTACCAAGTGACAACTTACCTTCAATACGGACAGCGGTTTGGACTATCTCCGGAAGAATACTTCAACAAGGTCTACAACATGGGGGTAGTTGAAGACAAACAGTTGGTTTATCTCAAGGTTACTATCAAACACGGATATTTTGGGCTAAAATTTTCCCTCGCATATTCAAACGTATATTTTTGGCACGGTAAACATAACTAAAGGAAGTTAATTATCTTCATTTTCAAGCTGAAAGCTAAAGCAATCAGTTACTATTTCAATTACCAATCAGTAGCGGATTTAGAGGGGGCTTAAAACCCCACCTCAGGGTTTCGACCCCCTGCCGACCCAAAGGGTCCCCCCTTCGTCCTATTTTGAGACATCGAGGTTTGGCTGACAAGCCCTGAAATGTTCAAAAGGCGCCGTCGGCGCCAATATATTCAAATTTTGAGAGGGGAGCTTGCTTCGAACAAACGCATTTTGTTTTGGTCAAAATTTTCCGAAAAGTGCCTAGTGCCTAAAAAACGCTTTTTGGGCTTGTTTTTTTTTCAAAATTTTGTTTGGTCCGACAAAATGAAGTTTCGAAAAAAACAGGCCAAGAAAGCGTTTTTCTGGCACTTTTTGGACAATTTTTTGGAACACATTTTATGATACTTGTTTTACGCTACAAAATCGAAATTATTAGATGAAGTTTTTTTTTAAGTTTAACCAAAAATTGATTTTCTGAGCTCTCCCATATCACGATAGAGGCTTTTTTTAGATCGAGGTTAGGTTTAACATTTTTGGAGACAATCCGTTTTTTTGCATGGTTTCAATAATTTGGTATTGGCCGGCGTCATGTTTTCTGGACCCTCCTATTAAAATCAGCGTGTTATTAAAATAGACTGCGAACTTTCATTTTAAAGGAACAACTCAAAACTAATGTCAAGTTTTACAATGCTCAAACGTGGCGTGATTTCCGGTTGATTCGATATTTTACGAAACCCTAATCTCTCTCATGTACATACTTTTAAGGCAGTCTATCCAATTTGTTTCCAAAAGAATTGTATGTGTCTCTTAGACGCTTTTGTATTTGAAGCTGTGGTTTAGTCTATACTGTAATTGGAGTGTCTCTCTTCTCTCTCTCTCTCTCTGTGTGTGTGTTTGTGTGTGTTTTTCTTTCTCTTTTTCCTAGTTTTGAATTTATAAAACATTGAAAGTTGCCTGGAAGCGTGTAAAAAAACGGATGTGATTTGATTTTTTAAAGTATCGAAATCAATTAAGCATTTGATAAATATGAACATACAAAACTGAGCAGTTTACCACTATTTTTCAATTTCTATTCAATAAGTACAGTGAATCAGTATTTGTTCAAATATTAATCGTTAAATTAGTGAATTGTTATTTAAATTGTTAGCTAAAATGTGTATTATGGCACATTTATTTTTTAAGACGGCGTTTTCTTGTAATGAAAAAATGTTCGACTCACATATCAGCAAGTTCTAAAAACAATAGTATGTTTATTGCTGCAACTACTCTACCCTTACACAAAGTAAAAAAAAAGATAATACATTTCAGATGTATCAAGCTAAACTTCGGAATTTTTTTAGCTGAAAGTTTTATGTTTCACAAAAAAGCGAAGTTTTAAAAGGATTGACTCGCTTGCTTGTCTTTCGAATTTTTGTTTTTTGTAAAAATTCACTTTGGTTTTTTTAAGTGAAAAGCACTTACAAATTTGATCTGAAAATCAGACAAAACTATATTTTGTGATTTGAACTTGTCCTCTTCAATGTATCTGATAAAAGGATAAAGTTTTCTTTCAAATTGGTGAAAGTTACAAAAACCTCGAGAGTTCCACTTTCTTTTACCAATTTGCACCTCAAAAGCGATTGTTTTTAACAATTTATTAGACCTCAGTGTAGTCGCTAAAATGTTATACTGAAAATAAGACCAAAAGGGCAACAAAAACTTTGAGTTTTGTTTTGTTTTTAATTATTTTTTAAAACCTTTTTTTTCTATGGAAACACTGTTTTATATGTCTTAGTTGATTTTTTTGAATTATAATTCTAATTTGAAAATTTTGTTGCGATAATCAGAAACGATCTGTTAAAGGCAGATTTTTTTTTCAAGATTTGCCCAAAAAAATTTTGTTCTGGAATGAAAAAATTCTTAAAAAATCAGTTTTGTTTTTCTCTGATCTTCACTCATGTTTTGTTCAAAAAGTATGTTCTCAGATTGCTTTTCAGTGTATGAAAATTCAACTAAACCCCAAATTTTAAAAAGTTTTGTCGGTAATGGTTGTGATTTCGCATGCTCTATTAAAGTTGGTTGTTTTTGTATGGAAATATCGTTTCCATAAATTGCACCATTTATGGTGCGACGTATGGTTTGCATGGTGAAAAAAAATTTAAATCTAACCAAAGTGTATTGTGTACTAAGTATACGTTTTCTCAGTAACTTTTGTCAATTAACTTATTAATTTCACGGTTTTCCATAGAATTTTTTTTTTCGAAAAATCTCTTCCATTTGTAGCACAATATATGTTGCAAAGTATGATTTGTATGGTGAAAATTTTTCATATCTTATAAACAACTTGCATAATGATGAGAAACCGTTTTATTCAATCCGTTAAAAAGCCATTTTGAGGGTTTTCGAAACGAACGTATGTGCTAAGCATGATTAGTCATTTTCCATACAAATCATGCATTGATGTGTATGGTTGAGCATTATCTTCTATGGTGGGTAACCCGGGTTTGATCCAATAATTTCATTTTTTTCGCAGTGCAAAACAATTATGTTAGTTATGTGAACAACACAAAAAATTTCAATCGCTTGATGAAACAATAAACTGTTTGTCAGGCTCGATGGAATCAATTTTTCTGCATGAATATCATCGAGCAAGTTGGATTCGGCCGCGGCGTGCTTCGGATAGTGGGTGTCAACGGCCAGAGGGCTCGCAGCAAGTTCATGATGCCCCCTTTGGGCGAAGCAGACGGCTTCTTCAAGTTCCCAGCCGAACATCTGCAAAGTAGATTAACATTCGAGTGGTTCCTTTACAATGTCATTTGCGAAGAGAAAAGCTGGCTCTGTGTGAATGGGCGGAATGGTACAGCGAACCGTGCTGGTGGTTTGACGCCGGGTCAACTGAATCGACGACGAATGCTAACTTTTACCAAAGTCAACAGCAATGTGACTAAAAATTTGTTCAATTAAATTTATTTTTATTTTTTTTCATTGAATTTTGATTATCTGAAAATTTCAAGAAACAAATAGTTGTTGTAATAGTCGAAGTATCCTATCATTTCCGAGCTTTTTATTTTTATTGATATTTTCTAAAATGTGAGGGCAAAAATGGAGCGTTCTTCATTGAACTACCTATGATTGCTCAACAAATTTATTTAACAAACTTAAGAAAAAGTTTTTCTGGTGCGAGATTCGCAATAAATGAGATTAGAGGAAAGCATAAATTTCTTTCGAAAAAGGGGTTTCAAAGAGATTCAAAAACTTTTTCAAGCTTTTTTTTTTAAATCAACCAGATTGGTTTTTGAGCGCACCAAAATAGCAATAACGCCTCAAAGCCATTCGATATAAACTCACTTGATGCTCTTCTTTTCTATACTTCAGAATATGAAAAAAGATAGGTCGAAGAATTTTCATTTATGAATTTTTGTCTTTATCTACCGCATGTATTCCGTCGTACCCAAAATATAAGAATATAATCTGGATCTTATTAGGTTAGATAACGATTGGTCAGTATAAAGAAAACGTTAGATGTAGAACAATCTAGTTTAAAAAACAAAGGGAGCCAGTTGGTGCGCAAGAAGCACAGACTGTTCCGACCACAATAAATTAGGAACTCAATTAAAATAAAAACCACATAACTCACTTAGATATAAAAAGTACCACAATTGAAAACCACATAATATATACAAAAAATTGGTCGCTTGGAAAATGATACGATCACCGAAGAAACCTGTAGTTTTTTACTCATGAGTTCGAGGGTGATTGGGATTTTGTTTGCGGATTTAGGGGGGGGGGGGGGGGGGGGGGTTCGGGCGCTCTCCTCAGGGATTCGACTTGTTCCCCTCTTTTTACTATTTTGAGACATCTATATTTGGTGGCGGACCCTAAAATTTTTCTAAAGGCGCATTCGGCGCTAATATATACTAATTTTGAGGTGGGATAGCACATTTTTGGGCCTGTTTATTAAATTTTTGCGTGCGGCGCAGAAAATTTGACCAAAATGGGGTCTTTTTAGTGCTTTGGGAGAGCTCGGAAATTCACTTTGGTCGACCTAAAAAAAGGTCGATCAATTTTTCGAAAAATTTTTTGAAAATCCGCCCCTCCCCCTCGAGAAACTCCTAGATCCGCCCCTGATTCCTCACATAAAAATGTCCCGAATACAAAAACGATTTTGAATATAGACTTTTGAAGCATATATCTCAATTTCTTCCAAACTTGCGCAAATTCATCACTGATAGTCATACCTCAGAAACCAAACACGGAATTATAGCTCCCCGCAGGTAGTAGACAGATTGATAGGAACAATTCGGTATAAAATGTGACAAATCATTTCTCGGACGGAGATACTTTATGTGTGAAAATTAAACATCGAAAGGTTTTTTTTTTGGGTGCGCTTTTTAAGGTAATTTTTCATTGTTTTGATCATATGTTCAAATAATGACCTTGGCCTTGAAGCCACCAAATGCTTACAAAAAAAACAGTCATTACGTGAAAAAAAAAACTATAGATCAGTTGTTTATACTAATCGAATTGAGTCAAACTGTCATGGCAGCAGGAGGCAGTTCCGGCGAAAAACGGAACATTTTGTACTGGATTGAAAACATTTCCAAACAAAACAAAATGCCGTCAGGAAGTGAAAAACAAGGAAACACTTCTAATGCGTTCAACTCATTTAACGAGAAAGATGGGAATGACCTGAGAACAAAATATTGCTATGGAACAAGACGTTACCTGAGCCCATCTGGGAGAAGAGCGAGCCATCCACTGATTTAGCAAACCATGACGAAACCAACATTCCAGAGGATGCATCCCTAAGCTAATCTGGAGTTGGAACCGCTCAAAGCTCATAAAGCAAAACGACACAGCACGACAGCTGAACCAAATAAGCCATAAAGGAATCTTAACCGACATGACAGAAGAAGAAAAAGAAGAAGACAGTAGTGGTAACCAACAAGCCGAAATCAGAATAACCAATAAAGGAAAGAAATTGAAATTACCCCTTTTTTAAGTCAAAGCTTTTCGATGATTTTTTGAGATGAAAACGCAACTTACTATGGTGGCAAGGGTGCACTCAGTTTGATAAACTCATGCAGACATCACTTATTTTTTATTGGTTTTCAAAGTGGAGGTATTATATATACTCTAATTGCCTATTCAGTAATCAGTATCCAAGCGTTGGAAAAGTTGGACTCAATAATTGATTTTGAGGGAAATCCACCTAAAATGAAACTGCATAGGTTTACTATCTTAAAAAAGTTTCGCCAAAAATCAGCGACAATTACATTATGTCTTTCATTAAGTTTTATGATCGCAGTATTAGAGAGAACATAAAATCAACAACCAATCGTCGAGTTATTACGCAACTAGGTGAACTTTTCAAACGAAAGGCAAAAATAATAATAATTGTAGTTCCTGCGAATCGCAGAGGAGCTATCAGTAGGCCTTAACAGTCCTGTCGAGGATAGTCCATTTGTATTATAGTCGAGGATAGTCCAAAATTTTTGTACAAATGACACTAAAGATAATGAGAAGTAACTCGCTCGACCGGAACAAGCATTGAAAGCCAAAATAAAAAAAATATATACGGTCAGCCTGTTGAAGAAGAATCCGGCGTTAAAAAATCAAATTATATTTAAATCGAAAGTCACAAAATTAAAAAAGTTAAACGAGAACTATCAGAGGTTGAACAGAGTTCAGAACCTGTGAAAGACTCGCTAATTATATTATGTCCCCACCATCTCTAAATCTGCATGCTTTTTCATTTAGCCACGAGGAGTTGCAAAAGGGCTCTGCACGCGAATAACGCACAGAAAGTATTTTTACAGTCGGATAAATTCACCGGCGCGCATATATCTGGGCAATTTTTTTCGTAATTTTTTTTCCAAATACATTCGAAGTGAAGTGAAACCAACATGAATTTAAAAACGTTATGTCTCTAAATTTGTGAAGTGTTTTGTACGGTAAGACTTTTAGTGGAGTCTCAATTACACAAGCCCGGGCCCAGGTAAAAGAATTGTAATTCCAATTTCACCATCAAAGTTTAGCTTATTTTGACCTTCTTGATCAGAAGTATTGGAACCAGATCTAAACTAGTATTTATCATTGGCTATTATTATGATATTTTATCTCTATAAAATATTAAATACTAACCAATCATACTCCATCAAACTAACAACCCACCTATTTGTAAGTGTTGAAGCTACTTGTAGTTTCAACACCAGAACAATTTGAATTAAACTTAGATAACGGTTGTTCTTAGAGTACGGTTGTTCAAAATCTACTTTATTTTTGTACAATTTTGGGATTCTTTTATAACATCTTTTGTCTTCAAAAATATATAAGGGTGATACTTTTTTTTTGGTACAAGTGTAATACCATAGTATGCTTCTTTCGTAGTCAATAAAATTTGATCTTTTACCTGATAATAAATATCCTGCATAAGGGATTTTAAGTACTGCTAGTGCAAGTGATTGGAGAAATTGTGTTCTTTCAAGTTCGCATAATTGATGTAGTGTACCAAGTTCTGTTAAAGACATTTCTTGAAAAATTCTACTTATTGTATAGTGTAGTTTCATGTCTAGGTGTTGTATGTCATAGTGAATTGCGCCAAAATGAGTGTTGTTCATTACTGATAGTTCTCGTAAACGTGTACTATCTTTGTCCAGTGGTTTTATTTTTCCACCAATGTTTCCTGTGTTTTTAAGGAGGTTTACTGGGATATCTGAATTTGAGTGATGTTGGTTGAGTGATGTGTTGCCCTTGGATGTATGATTAATTTTCCTGTATTCATGTCGAAACCTTGTTCGTATTCGACAAGAATTTCTGAATATTGTGTTTTATAAAGTGGTTTGTTATATTTACATGCAAGTTCCGTTTCTGGGTAACTTTGGAAACGTGTCAATTTTTTCTATATTATGAATGTTTCTAAAATTATAATTTCTCTGTCTGAAGTGATCAGGGTTTACATCTTCATAAGGTAATGATTCTATAAAATGTTTTTGAGGATTTTTTATCAACTACTTTGAAATGCTACTTGAAATAATGTATATGTGTCCTCGGGAAACCAAACAATTGTTGCTTGTGTCGTGTAGTAGGATCGCAGTATCCTTGGTCATTTTTGAAAGGGAGTCTGTTTCCTTGATAAATTTTAGTGTCATTTTTTAAATCTCGCGTTAATTGTACTTTTTCAAGTTGTATTTTCCAATCAAAAAACGATATTTTTTGGTATCCTTTACTTTTAGTGTCGGCTTTACATTTTGAGGAGTTGTTTATTCCAATGAGTGGTTTTCAATTTTTATCATGAAAATCGTAAGTTAATCTTCCATGTGCTCCGTGGAAGGGAAATTTGTCATCTAGTTTTATGTGACCTTGGTATCTCTCATGTTCGGCTTGATGTGCAGAGTCTGGGAAAACTTGAAAGTTTACCAATTTTCTGGTTGTGCCTTTGTTTGATGTGATTTTTAATCGTCCAAAATAGTTTTTACAATCGTCAGGGGTGAGATGTAATAGTCTTTTGATGTTACTTTGGCAGAAAAATTCATGATCCAGTCTATTTGTATTTCCGTATGAGACTTGAGAGCAATCTACTTTCTTTTGGGAAAATATTGCTGTGAATTTATATCCTGTTAGTGTCGTAGCTCGTGCTTTTGAGTAAAGTGTGGCCATTATGTTTGTTGTTTCTTTTGATTGTGGTTCGGATTAGCACTGAGTGACTTAAATTAAGAAAGAGAAAGGTCTGGAAAGTTAGTATCTTTGGAAGATACATGTGTATGATAGTCCTGAGTATGGATTAAAAAAAATTATATATACAATTTGTCTTTTTTGTGTATCTATCCTATTTGTAGATTTTTTCATGGATGGTGAATTATTTCATTTAATTTTACTGTGATTTCAAATTTCAGTGTCAGATTGTCTTGTGTAAGTACTTGTATGTTACGCTCTTGTATATCTTTGTGGATATCTTGTCGATATTGTAATCTGTTTAGTGCCCAGTTGTGTAACCGTAGATGTCTGTTGTTGGTTGAATTTTCTTTATATCTAGCGTCGAGATTTGTAGGAAGTTTTGGAAGAAATGGTGTTTGTGAGATTTGAGTTAGGGAAGGGGTTGAAGGTGAAAAAGTTTCTGGTAGTGACAAAGTTGTGTCAGATGAAACGTCTTTTGGATCGTTCACTAAATTTGGTTCGCCTTGAGAAAAAGCTTGCGTCATCCAAAATGGGGGATGTTCTGTAGTGGCTGGGGGATTAAAAGGATTTTCTCGGATTTGTTCAGATGTAGGGGTTGACCCTAAATAATCTGATGGGATGTTTGATGTGATTTGCTGTGATGGGGTCTGGGGCGTATTTTGAATTGTGCTACTGGAGAGGTCTTTAGGATTTGCTATTGGTGAATGAGGTATGTTGAATTGAACTCGGGGAGTTGGCAAATTTCTGTTTCGTCTTGTATAATTTGTCTGTTTATTTCGAGCGTGTTTTGCTTTTGACTTTGGTGTCTTGCTCTGTTAAGGTCTTGTTGGAGCGGGGGATATATATTATATACTGGTTTCTATTGTGGTTCGCTCAGAGATGCTTGGCGAATTACTGGTTCTAGTGTTTCCGACAATCGTGCGTGTCTTTCTTCAAATATGTATGGATTGTCTTGAAAAGAGATGCGTGTTGATGACTGGGGGTTAATTGTTTGACTGTTTGTTGGTGTTGTTGTAGGTTCTTGGGATGTTATTGGTGGGGACTGGTGTGGCGGTTGTTGATTAGCAATTTTGAAAGTTTTTTGGAGATTTATGTATTTATGAAGACATTTTGTGTTTTTTTTGTAAGGTTGTTCGATGAAGAGGATTAAAAGTATGGTTGCTAATACGAAAGATATGATAGACTTTTTTATACTTTCGCATATTGTCATTATGAGGGATATCAAAAATATGAGAAATATTATGAAAAGAAGAAAAACATCTGTTCTACTGAATAGATGTTGGAACATTTATGTAGTTATTGAAATATCGTACCTGAGGAGGTGGTCAAGGATTTTTGTAAAATTAATGAAGGTTTGAGCTAGAGATTGAAAAATGATGAAAAAATTGTACCCGATTCTCCATTTTTTTATTGATCACGCAACTTAACTTGTTTTCTGAGCAACTTTGACCAACACATTCTTTTAGCTATTCGTTCATGGAATCCAAAGCAGCAGAGAAGATTAAAAAACTAACAATATTGTGGATTCCTCGACAAACTTGTTTTTGACCTATTGCGGAATCCGTCCGCTTAAAATTCACAACAAATACAGTTTGGCCTCGTAATGAACCGTTTGTTAACTCCGCGTTTTGTTTTTTTTAGGCTCAACGGAGGAGTGCAATCACAACTAACAAACCCTAAGTTATCTACAAAATGAAGTCAGCAACCTTTCAAGACATTATCTTGCAAATTGTAAGCATACCCGCACTGAAGTTTCATGGATAATAATCGATTATATTGGATTTTTATTGTCAGTCTCTACAAAATAACAAAAATAATCGATTATAATCGATTGAAAATGGATTATAATAATAATAATTTTTAAAGCAATAAATTCCCAATATAATCGATTATAATCGATTATAATCGATTATTTTCAAAAAAAAATTTCAAAAGAAAACTAATCCATTTTAATCAATTATAAAGGATTATAATCTATTTATTCAAATATTTTTGTGTGTTGTTTTCATGTTTTCATAATTTTGTTAAACTTAAGTTAGTTATTTTGTTTTAATTTCTTTTCGCTTAATTTCTTTTTTTCCTATTTTCAATCGTGTTATTGAAAAATTATAAAAAGTTACCTATAGATCGCCAACCAACCCCCCACCCCCACCTCTTACTAGAGTTGATGTCCCCCCTCACCTCTTACTAGAGTTGATGTCCCTTACTAGAGTTAGATGTCCCCTAACAAGAGAGAGAGAGGGGGCACGTCGTGGTTGCGGGTTTCGTGGTGGGATGGGTAAATGTGAGGTGGTTACGTCGTGGGTTGGGGGGTACGTTGAGGGGGGGTAGGTTGGGGGGGGGTACGTTGGTGGGGGGGGGGTAAGTTGGGGCCGGGGGGGGGGGGGTGGGGTCGTTGACGTGAAGAGCTGGTCAAAAATGCTGTTTTTGGGCAATTTTTGGAAAATTACTACATATTGGTGTAGTTCAATTTTTGCAGAATGTTGCAGAAATTAGAGTAATTATTTACAAAATTTATTCAATTTTCATGGATTTTATGTTCTTCTGTTATAATTTAGCAAAATAAGAGAAAAAGATTGCTCATGATGATGGTGAGCAACAAGCTGACGCCTTTGTTATTTATCAACTTGAAATGCAGTAAACTTTAGCATACAATGTAAGTTTTTATCAGAAGTAAAATATTTTGATAATTTCATGTTTATGGCCTCTTATTAGAAGTGGATTATATACAGTGATAGAAAAATTAATGGAAAGCTTTTCCTTAAAGATTTTGACTTTGTTATTATGAAAGCATTTTAACATAAACGCCAGTTCTGCTTATTGGATCAACCTTACAAAACCTCTTTTAAGTGACTTACCATAGAATATCCTTCCTATCGATGCAAAAAAAATGAAAATTGATTCCGCATTGAAAACGCAATTTAAGGGTTGTTTGAGATTTAACAATTAAATATTTTTTATGTTAAAGTTACTAAAAACGACAAACTCATACCTAGTTTTTGATTATTTGTTAAAAGTAGATTGCAATATTTTTCTTTTAAATTTACCAGTATTGTTATGAAATGGACTGCAATCATTTTTACGCAAAAGATATAACAAAAACCTAAAATAATTGATCTGAATCCATTTTAAATCGATTGAAATGGATTTTTTAAAAGTTGTAGCTACATTGTGTGATTAGAATCAATTGCAACCTTTTCATGTCAGTACGGTTAACTTTGAACAAAAATTAAATTGATGTAAAAGTTCAAAAAGTAAACGCAAAGAGTTATGATTAAATTTTTTGGGCATTTTTAAACAGATTATTTGCAGACTTAATTCAAATTTTCTCGTTTATTTAAATCGAATTAAAATGAAAACAAAAATTAAAAGGTATGCTTTTTGATTGATGTTTCGAGTTGGTGATTGACACAAATCATGATTATAACTAAAATGAAATTTCGCTGCACAATTGAGTTTTTCATTTACCTATTAAATTGCGCCTAAAACGTGGATAATGAAAATAACTTCTGGAGGAATTTTTCTTACTTTTTGTTACCGCGGGAACCCTTACATTTGCTTAACCTGAAGACAACTTTTTTCAATTCTTTAACTTGCGTTGAAAATCTCCCCGCTAGTGACGCTTGCTTTCTGTAGCATGCTGTTGCTATTTTTTCGAGTAAAAATATTTTGCTTGCTCAAGTTTCATTATAAAAAATTTAGGTTGTTTAATTCAAATTTTTTCAGATATAGATGGAATTCATTACCATGCAAAATCAATTCAAACGAATTTGAAGATTTTATCAAGCAGAAAAAAATAGATATACTTTTTTTATTTAAAAATCGTTTCTCTATTCGAAATCAATTATCTAAAAGCACAAATTCGATTTCAATCTCAAATTTGCCAGTTCTACTCGGTACTGGAAAACACTACGTTTATCCCCTTGATGGTTTTCAGAGGGTAAAGGGGTGCATACTTTTGCAGTTAAATATAATAAAAGTTCGGTATCTAATTCTGTTTTCATCAATTTTGTGTCTCTTTCAATGTGAAAAAAATTTCATAGCCGTTAATCTCAAAACTGACGCAATTTTGAACTTTTTTGTAGGTAATCACGGCTGACAGGTGTCAATCTGATACTACGCCTAAAATTGTTAATTTAAAACAGCAAGACCTAGACTTGGCTAACAAGACCTTTTTGTGTCAGAGTAAATGTTGTAAACGATTCTCTATACAGGACCGAGGATCTAAGACCATCTCTCAAATTTCATCCTCTGATAGTTAACCAGGACATTCAATTTTTGTTGAGTGATACTTTTTTTTCTAAAGGCGACTACCGTACAAATGTATAATATTTTTAGTTGGGTAGCGCTGTTTTGCCAAACTGTTTTAAAGTATGCCTTAAACGCTTTTTTCTGCGCAAAATTTGGTTAAAATAAGATCTTTGCGGTCAAGATGAATGATGATTCAAATTAAGTTCTCACACCTTTAATTTTAGGATCAATTTTGAGCTACTCATAAAATCCAGGTCAACATAAAATATCAAGTTTTTCAATTTTTCTTGAGAACAGTTTCAATTTTTCTTTTGGTTAAAAATCGAAACAAAAAATAGCTACTTAAATCATTTTTGTTCAGATTAAGATGGATTTCATTACTAATCAATTTTAGCGAATTTAAATTAATTTTGAGGCAGAATAAAATATTTACTTTTTCTACTTCTGTAAAACTCCAACTAATCTAGTCTTACTATCCTCAAATTGCTACATCATTTTTAATCTCAAGTTTTCCAGTGCCAGTAGGCTCTAAAAAGCCTGTTTTTCCCTAATTTGGGAGGAGGAAGGGTGTGCCGACTAATTTGGAGTTAAGTATATGGAAAATCCGTCCGAAATTTTTCTAACCTCATCATTTTTTTGGGATATTCGGTAAAAATCAGAGCCATTTATCCCAAAACAGAATGTTTTTTTTTAAATTTTCTGGTCGCGAATCAAGGCTGAAAAAAAAACTATCATTCTCATTATTTCTTGGGTACAAGTTTTTGGTTTAATTTCGAAACAAAAAGTTAGATAGAGCAAATCAATTTTGTTCACATTTAGATGGATTTCATTACCTTGCCAAATCAATGATAGTGAATTTAAATCAATTTCGAGGCAGAAAAAAATTTATACTTTTTTGTTTCTGTAAAACTCCAACTAATCCATTCTAAATAGTCTTACATGTCTAAAAGCGCTACTTCGATTTCAATCTCAAGTTTTCCAAAGCCGATAAAAAGCACGTATTTTATCCCTAATTTGGAAGGAGGAAGGGTGTGTCGACTAATTTGCAGTAAAGTACATTGAAAATCCGTCCGAAATTTTGTTCTATCCTCATCAATTATTCGTTTTTCTTATTGGGATATTCGGTAAAATTCAAAGCCATTTATTACAAAACCGAATGTTTTTTTTTGAAAATTATCTGGTGAATCAAGGCTGACAGAATGACCACTTTAAGACTAGGCACAACAGCGGTTCGCCGTGATGAGCTGTACAGCTCGTATGTTGGTCCTATCCCACGTGGATAAATGATCTTAGGTACCAAAATGTGAATTTAAAACAGCAATATTCAAATGTTACTAACAAGATTTCTTTGTTCAACATAAATTGTGCCATAGTTTTTTATCCAGAACCTAGGATATCAAAAACTCTACCACCTGACCACCCAAAAATTCATCCCTTTTGGATCTTTCTTAAGGAAATTCAGTTTCTGCTTATACTACTTTGGTATACTGCTTATACTTTACCCTTTTTTGTAAACGCAACTTTGGCGCAAATATACAACAACTTTGAGCGGTAGCGCGCTAAAAAACGCAGTTTGTTGTCAAATTTTTCCAAAGTGGGCTCTAAAAACGTCTTTTTGGCGCAAAAAATTTGGTTAAACAGACTCTTTGTGTCTAGATGGGCGAGAATAGCCCAAACAAATTTTTTTAACAACCGTTCCAAAAATTCCAGGCAGAAATGTGAATATGTGAAATGTGAAAGTTCTGATTTTATATTTTCATTGAGTTTATATGTTAAATTGTGCTATGAGCACTTTGTTTCATTCGATGTCAACCGGTGGGGTAAAGCAGAAAAATAAACCTTTTTTCCAGTTTTCTTCGTTTTGAAATTCTGAAATCTAGTTATTGCAACACATATCCCGAATTGAGATCCCATAGTTGAACCCATAATGAATTTAGAAGTGATCTTTGATAATCAAACTTTTCATTTTGAGATATCAAAATATGCTCTTGTTTAAATTCAAAGTCAACATTCATCCCTTACAGGGTCAACAGCAGAGATTTGTTTATTTTGCAATCAAAATGCCATCTAAAGTTATTCTTTTTATTTTTCTTATTATTTTCAGCCCCGAAAATTATGGTAAATTGAACTTTAAGCAGTTTTTGCAAGATTGAGTAAATGTTTTGCAAAACCTTCTTGCGTGAAAAAAAAGTCGTTAACTTGATGACATAAAAATAAAAACATGATATTTTAAAAAAGATATTTTCAAACTAGTTTTTTCTTACCTTGGATCCAAAATGAAGTAGCCTGTGTAGTAAAATTTAACTTCCTTAAAATTTTTAAATATGAGTTTTAACTTATTTAGTACCAGGACATAATTTTGTACGTAAAAATTAAAAACTAAAATCACGTAGTCTGGTTGCATCTGAGATTTTTTTGCGCCATATTTTCTGGTGAAAGAATGATGTTATCCTTCTGTTTTGTAGGAATTCTGCCTTCAGACTGCACTGCAGCATCCACTTCCAGTAGTACTCTCTCTTACCGCCAGTCACATGACTTCATCTTGCCAGATGTAAATGAAGAACTCGGCAGGAAATGCCAACGCTTCAGGTACGCTTTTATCGATTGCCAAAGCACGGAAACTCCCCTCCAACTACCACGGTTTTATACTAGCGTCTCTCCTTCACTCCGGGTAGCTCTTTTTACTAAAAGGAAAAGTAGAAAAGCCAAATTTTTCTTAAAATTCCGCTCAAAGTCATCCCTTTTGGTAACAACACTCTTAAAGTGATGAAAAAACTCAGTAGCTTGCCGCTTTACGTCCCACAAATGAAATCGGCATTTCATACAGGTCTTTTTCTCTCAATTGCGACCAAACACCGCATTGTACAATCTTTAATTTTCATTTGACGAATTTTCGAACATGCCTTTCTTGCATCGTTGACTGATATAGAACACGACCTAGTTGCGTCTTTTGGGTAAATTATTATAAAAGAAGAGCGAATAAAGTTTTCATTCTAAATCAGATAGATGAGCAAATTAAACTGCATTTATTCCAGTGACTATTTCTGTCTGATGGCGGTGTGGCTGAACACGCGCCTCACTAATAGGGAGCCTCAGCAGGACGACGCAGAACAGTTCAGGAAACTTGTGGAGCCGAATTACAAGAACCTCAACTGGTACTCATTCCGTGAAAACGACATCAGCAGCTGTGAGTTTTCGTCAAATGACCTCAAATTTTTGTCGGGCTTATAGCGTTCCTGGTACTAGCAAGCAGTGCCGAGAGGAAAAGGTGAAATTCCTCATCTCTCATCCCCATCTGGTTTCCTCAGAACAAAATTTCAAAAAAATACCATTTTTTCAAAAAAAAATACCCCCGGCGCATAGTTTTTTCCTTTAGTTGGGTCAATCTTAGTAGTTTTTGTTCGCGATTTAGTTTTAGTTTTGTTCATTCAGACAAACAAAATTAGAGAATCAGTTTTCTTTGAAATATTCTATCTGTTTTTAGTTTCGGAGGGATGTTGTTCTCACCAGGTGGACTCTTACATTCAGTATGGCCAGAAAAACGGACTGTCTCCTCAAGAGTACTATGATAAAGTGTTCAAAATTGGAAGGGTGACTGATAAACAGCTCGTGTTCCTCAAGGTTCTGCTTTCACCTTAAAAATGTTAAAAATCTTAAAGAGAGCTTCGAGTACTTAATAACTTGGCGTTCAAACGTTAACCTATAGTTTCTCTCGACTCAATCCGTACCCCTACCCCTATCTCTTCTCTCTATCTACCTGTCCTCTCGTTCTCTATCTATCTATCTATTTCCCCCTTTCCTCTCTCCTCCTCTCCTCTCCTCTCCTCTCCTCTCTCTCTCGAAATATCTCTCTCTCTTGTCTCTCCGTTTTTCTCTCTTATCTCTCTTCTTTTTGCCTCACTTATGAGGTGATCGAATAACTCACATTTATCAAGCACTTCATATTGCTGTGAGCAGCATAGATGAATTGATTTAACACAAATATATCAAATCAGGGACGGATTTGAGGAGGACCGAGCTAACAACCAAAATTCTCAATGAGCTAACTTTGAAAAAAACTTTTAGTATAGAGCGTCGGTGCTAATGTACATATTTTGATAGGATTAGCGTGCAGCATTTTTATCGAATGCTTGCGTCACAGAACTTTTTGTCTTGTAAACCTGTCTCCGTCGTGTAAACCCGAGATTTGCATCTCGACCTAACTATGATGTGAACTATTGCTTTTCGCCTCCATCAAACCAAACTTTGTACTGTGCAAGCTAAAATCATGAAATGGAGAGGGTTTGCAATTTTAGATACTACCCATAATTTTTAAAAAAAATTGGCTGCTTGTATTTAGGTGTTACATCGGTAACTAATCTGATCGCCTCATGTTTAACTTTAAATAAACAATTGGGAAAAAAACTAAAAGAACAGTAATTTTGTTGATATAAATTTTTTAACATTTTTAAATTGAGATTTTTGCGAATTGCGGAGGACCTATTAAAAGCCGGTTGAGCATGGTCCGTATGTATGTATTTCCCCCCACACTTCCGATTGCTAACTTTTTCAGCGAGGCAGTTTTGTTTCAACTCAATCTCGTGTTTTCTGCGTTAGGAGTTTTCACATAGTACCAAGATTGCAGCCGATATCAGTCAGGTTGTTGTAAAATTGCAGTAGAATTTCGTCGAGCTGAATCAATTGTTTCTTACTCAATTAGCATGATTTATTTCAAATCGATATCATTTTAGAGCCAACTTGATTCACTATTTACGCTACGAAAATATTAGCACTGAAAACTTTAATCGCAAAAAATCTACGCCTCTCTTTTAGCAAAATAGACTGAAGGCGACTTGTTTTGACTTGTACGTTGGTTGTAGAACAATCGAAAATTTCTAAATAAAAAACAGCAGCGAGCACTACATTTCGAAAGAAGTACATTGAGCCAGTTGTAATAACTCACTTTTGTTCGGAATTATCAGCTGAGCAATCGAAAAGATTAAGCAAAGAACAGTTTCGAGAAATGGACACAATTTTTGCATTAGCTCTTTCAGCAAATTTCCGAAATTTAGTCGGCATAAATTCGCAATTTGCAACTGGAATTTTTCTATACTGTGAAAATATTCTATACTGTTTCCATCTTTGAAAATATTATGAAATTTTATCGCTAATAATTATTACAATGTTGATTGTTCCGACAATTTTTGAAAAAAAAACGACGGAAAATTTGTGCGCTGCAAAGTTTATTTTTTTCAGACAAATTTCGATTTCACAAACAATTTTGACGGAATTTTTAAAATCGAGTTGTCTTAAGCTCAAACTTTAAAAAAAAATAGTTTACCTGTGATTTTTTGTAAAGTTATGGGTGTATGAAGATTACCTATTTGGCCAACTTGGGACAATCAACGAGCGACAGATTTCCGTGCTTAATGAACAATTAATCATCTTAGAAATCGTTCCAAATCGAATTGAGGCATAATAGTTAAGATATTTATTACTTTTCCATATGCAAAATATATCATTTTGTACCTTACATAGCGTGTAGGGGGATGACTTTGAAAAAAAATCAAAACTTTTCGGATTTTTTTTATTTATCCATTTGTTTTAAAGTGAACACTACTCCGTCGACCAAAAAGCGGCCGGAATAATCAGTGCTTCGCCCTGATATGGACAGTTTTTTTTAATTTGCGAAAAAAAACTGGAGTCTCTAAACTTGTGCTTCGCCAATTTCCTTAAATTTAAACAAAAAAATGATGATTACAAAAATGGTGTATAGTTTTACCAGAGATGATATTAAATTGTGCAATTGGAGACAGCTTCTACATCAAAAATGATTCGTTCTTAGCTCCTATCAACCAAAAGAAGTTAAAGTTAAATTTATTTGGTTAATTACTGAGCAAATTGTACTAAAGAGAGCTTCCTATATAGCCCAACAAAAACTATTGAAATTAAAATGTACAAAAATAATAACGCAAAAGTCAGAAAAAATTTTCACATAGAAAATGGCTTTTACGATACAAAGAAGACGTTTTTTGGCTACCAATAGAGAACATTATTTGCTTAACATTTAGGAGACAACGCTCTTCTTACTTTTTAAGGGCTGATTAAGAAACTTCTTTTGATGATATTGACTCAGCAATTATTTTCTTCGGCTTCATTTTTTAATTTGACATTTGACTAAGATATGACAAGATAAACCGGTTTTGAGGTAAACATATGCGCCCCAAATTCAAGTTGCGCTTTTTCAAATTTGGTAAGAGTTAGGCAGTTTTTGCTCCAATCTTTTTTGTCTTATCTTACGTTAATTTGTAAGATATCAAGTCTTAAATATCAAAATCTCATAGTATTTTTGTTCAGTTAACTTATATTTTCACTGTATTTTAGTAACCTATGTAGCCTAAGAAAAAACCCTTTCGGGTTGTACTGTTTTCGTGAATTCCATCAATGAGTAGATCTAGAAACCCTGTAGTTGGACCAATTTAAAATTTCAGCCCGATTTTGCAAATGTGTTGCGCCGTTTTAAAAATAACAAATGTCTAACAATTTTTGAGCACGTATTTTTTGTGTAAGGCCAACCGAGTAACTTAAATCAGGACTGTATTTCAATAGCCTATTAGCCGAGAAAAATTGAAAATCCAACCGGATTGTACTTTTTTGTTAGCTATCAGTAATTAGATTTAAAAATGAGTTGAATGGACCAATCAACACTCCCTAAAAATTGTGTTTTTTGTTCCGAATTTCGATACGAAAGTAACGGAATATTTGTGCTCGGGGTTGGTTTTTTTTTCTTCAGACAAATTTCGACTTTTTAACTAGCCATTTTTGACGGATTTTTTTTATATCATTCAAAAAGTATTGTTGTCCTGAGCTTAAATTTGAAAAGATATTTCACCTGTGATCTTTTTTCGTAAAGTTATGAGGGTTTAAAGATTGCCATTTGGGCCATTTTGACAAATTTGGGACAATTAACGCGCGATATAATTCGCGCTATTAACGAGTAAGCGGCGGAGATTTAATCCGTCTTATAAATCGTTCCAAATTGGTTGAACGAAGCTTATTTGCCATAATTGATGTGTTACAAGGAACGAAAACTATCTTTTTGTACTTTATATGGCGTGTGGGGGGATGATTTTCATTAAAAAAATTCAAATTTTAGGAAAAACTTTTTTTGTGTTATTTTATTTCATATAATATTTTTATGTTATTACTGCTGCTCCATAAACCTTCAAAAGCAGTCGGAACATTCAGGGCTTCGCCCTGATACGAGCAGTCTTGTTTTCTTTAGTGCTCAAAAGTTTCGATATTGGCAATCATTACTCAACAAAAGTTGTCGCATAAGACCCACAGCAAGGAATTCTAGTCATCTCTCTTTTCACCGGGCTTAAAATGATTTTCAAAACGTTTGTCTTGTTTGAGTTGGTTTTTCATGCTTTTGCTTAGATAACTAGCTTGTTTGGACATAGTTCAAAATTAGTGAGCCGAATCAGTGGAAGGTTATTACTTATTTTTCTAATCTTTTCCGAACCAATTCCATACCTTGTTTTGAAGCCATGATAGGATCCATTAACAAAAAGTTACCAAAAACTGAATTTAAATATCAATAATTATTTTTAATTTTTCAGCCTTAAAACCTTTTGATTGGTTATTACGATGAAGACTTTTGAATATAAAAAATTAAAGAGAGTAAATTGCTTAACAAGAAAAACAGAAAACTTTGATGGAAACGTTGATGCAAATTTGTTACCAATGCCTTCCAGCATCTAAGAAAAGAGTATAACAGATTTTTGAGGTTATCAAAATAACCGATTCCCATGTTCCACCACTCAAACAACAAAATGGATTAGAAAAATTGACTATAATCCATTATTTTCATCAAATTTAGAAATTAAACCTAATTCATTTAAAGTCAAATAAAAATGTTTTGTTTTTCAATTTATTTTCGTTTACGGTCGTGCACAATTTTGCAAAGGGAGTGTAGTGTCGTCTCAATTTTAAATCTAAATTTTCTTTAATTGCTAAACGATTCCGTTAACTTCATCCCTACACCCCCTAACGTTTTTCCCTTTGCCTCCTTCACAATCCCCGCCCCACCTCAACATTTGCCCTTTTGCCTTTTGCCACCTTCGTCCCTTGCTATTGTCACCGCCTCCCACCTGAACCACCAACCCCCTCCCCCACATGAATTACCCTTTGCCTACCTAAAACCTCAACCACCCCACCCCACCCCACCTGAACCAGCCCCCTAACATGAACCACCCCTCTCCCACCTGAACCATCCATCACCTGAATCAACCATCCCACCAAAACTAAATCTCCTCCCCTAACCGAGTTTCATACTTGACCCCCCTTCCCTTCCCAAGCGTTTCGACTAATTTTTTTATTCAATTTTTTGAGAAGAAGGGAGCAAAAACTCCAGAGACGATCCCTTCCAAAACAGTCAACCTGCAATTTGAGGCCAAACCCCACCAAGTTTTTAATTAGTTTAAGAAAACTGTTGAAATAAACAAAATTGAGAAATTGAATAACATAAAAAGTGTAACAAAAATCAAAGTTGGGCAGAAAAAGCTTGAAATTGACCCCTTAGTAACCAACTTTAGCTTTAAGTGTAGAAAAAAATAGATGTTATTTGCGTTGAAATTAGCATCTTAAAATAGTGGAAAAAAATGATTATAAAAAAAGTTTTATTATCTATAAAAATATAAAACAATCGATTATACTAATTGAAAAAATTAATTTGCAATGGATTGAAATGCTTCATAAAACTAAAACAAAATGAGCCATTTTTAATTGAATACAATGATTTGTTTTTCACTCATATAGGTACTGACAAAAATTTCAAATTTAATCCGTTTTCATCTACGGAACTCCAGTGCCGCCTGCTCAAAACGAGTCTTAAAATAGAACTTTTTTTGATTAACTAACTATTCGCGAGACAGCTTTTGAAATCTTTTTGGACTTATTTTCGAAATCCTAAGCACAATCAACATTTTGGAACTTTAAATTTCAATTATGCTATCAGTTTTTAATAGTGGTGCCATCATAATTTGCGTGGGAAAATTTTTACCTTGTTTGGTGTACTGAAAGATTTGTGTTACTATGATACCTTTGAAAGAAATTTTATTTATCTTAGGTGTTGGATGGAAATACTATTTATCTGCGTTTACCTGGTTGGTGTACAGATAACTCTATGTTTCATTAATAGCTTTGAGGGAAATATTATTCATCTTAGGTGAAAATTGAACTGAAAATTTTACCTTGTATTGTGTACCGAAAACTCTATGTTTCTTTGATATTATTGAGGGTCATATTTTTTATCTTAGGTGAAAATTGAACTGAAAATTTTACCTTGTATGGTTTACCGAAAGTTCTATGTTTCTTTGATATTATTGAGGGAAATATTATTCATCTCAGGTGAAAATTGAACTGAAAATTTTGCCTTGAATGGTGTACCGAAAATTCTATGTTTCTTTGATAGTTTTGAGGGTAATATTTTCTATCTTAAGTGTTGTATGGATCTTTTTGTTTCACATGCTAAGCGCCGCGCATTCAAGTTGCTACGCCTCTGATTAATTAGCGTGTCTCATTTCATTTCAATTTAAATTGAATGCGTCGTGGGAACTAATCATCGCCTTTGACATTCGTTAAAAGATAATTTGGAAATATCGCTCGCATTAAGTATTCCAAATGGACCAAAATGGCGTTTTTGAAACATACACATAAGCTCACACTTAAGATAATTAGATCCTTAAGCGATTTTGAACAATTTTTAGGCTAGATGGGTGCCATCCTTGTGCATGAACGTCATCAATCAAGTAGGTTTTGGATATGGAAGTCTCAAAATTATCGGAAACCCAAAACTCAGCAGGAACTTCATAGTGCCTCCCGTCGGAAACGAAGACCTTATGATGGTGGTGCCCAAAAATCAGGTTGGAAAGTATCAGTCTTTTACTCTAAGCAGCTAACAAAAGTCTGAGTCTGCAGAATTATAATTAATGCAAAATTTGAGGAAAAGTTTGTCTACGATTGATGTCCTTTTGACAAACAGAGTAAACTAAATCGGCAGACAGTACTGAAACATTTTTCACAAAACTACCCATAATGAGTGTAGGCTCAGCTGAAAAGATAATTTCTCATAATCAAGAAATAGTCCCCTCAGTGTCAAAGTAGGTTGAAGTCCAAATCCAAAAAATCCAATAAAATTTTGAAGCTATTTTTTTTAACTGTTGCAGCTTTTACCTAATTCAACATTCTCTATCAATACCAGGTAGAAGTTAGCGTAGCTGGTTGCTGTGCAAGTAGCACAAAAATTCCTATCAAATTCATAAAAAAAAACTATTTTTTTTTATTTCAATTGAACGTTTTAGCGTGGTTTGAATGATTGTACGAAAGCCTACAACTTAAACACTTTTGACATTCTTTCTAAAATTGTCAAGATGACAAAATTGCACCAAAAACTTCAAAAACTGTTTATTAGAGAAACTTATTTTTCATGGTTTGAACAGGCTTATCTTTTTTCTATAGAAAACCAATTCTAGGCCTGCTCGTCCGCTTTATTCGCTCGAAATTAGACAAAGAAAAATAAAAAAACTTCAAATTGGTTTTTCTCGACACTGAGAGAGGATTTAAATTTTTTAAAGTACTTCGAATTACGACTGGATACCTGATATTGAACGGAAAATGTTCGTCCCCATTTTGGAGACAAGTCGCAACAAAAAAAAACATTAAAAATTGGAAAAAGATCATTAACCAAGGAAAACAAAAAAATAGGTTCTTTGAACTTCAAGAAAGCTTTATGAATTATTATTTGTGTTTTTTGAGTGATTCAGCATAAAGTTATAGTTTATGCTTTTCGGGTATTATCTTAGGGTGATTTGAACCATATGTAAAATAAATGCTTTTTAGATGTAAAAAAAGTTTTCTCATCTGTGAATATTTTAATTTGGCGTCAAAAGCAAAAAAAGGGGTTGATATTGAAAAGAAACTTTCATAGATTGACCTTGTCTTACAGCGGCACGAACGTGCTCGAGGTATATTTTTACCATCATCGATTATGTTTCCGCCGTGCACGAGGAACGGTTCAACCGTGCTTGAGATATGTTTCGACCGTGCTCGAATAAATTTGGCTTTTTTTTCAAGCGTGCTCAACCGAGTTTTGGTATATTTCGATCGTGTTTGAAGTTATGGGTATTTTATGTGTTTGCACCCTATCTTGATTATGCTTTTTTGGTAGAGCAGTGGCATTGTGCTCGACTTTGAAATTTGAAATTCCAACTGAGCACTTTTACCCCAGCACTTAAACAAGGAAATGGATATTCTGCTCAAATTAACAGCGTTAAGTTCTGTTCACAGTTTTTAAATTTTTTATGGGTTATTGTTCCGACTTTCGATACGAAAGTAACGGAATATTTGTGCTCGAGGTGGGTTTTTTTTCTTCAGACAAAATTCGACTTTTTAACTAGCCATTTTTGACGGAACTTCTTAGATCATTCAAAAGGTATTGTTGCCCTGAGCTTAGATTTGAAAAAATTTTCCACATGTGATCATTTTTTTAGTAAAGTTATAAGGTTTGAAAGATTGGCATTTTGGCCAATTTGAGACAATTAACGCGCGATATATTTTGCGCTTTTAACGCGTAAGCGGAAATTTAATCCGTTCTAGAAATCGTTCTAGTTTGGTTGAAAAAAGCCATCGCCATAAATAATTGTTACTAGCAGCAAAATCTATTCTTTTGTACTTTTTATGGCGTGTGGGGGGATGATTTTCACAAAAAAGTTCAAATTTCAGAAAAAAAAATTTCATTTTGTTTTATTACATTCAATTGTTTTATGTGATTACTGCTCCATAAACCTTAAAAGGAAGTCGGAACATTCAGGGCTTCGCCCTGATACGAGCAGTCTTGTTTTATTCAATGGTCAAAACTAAAACTGTCATAATTAACCTACTACATTCAATTAAATAACCACTTGCACATTAAACGAGCAATACTGCTCTTTAACATACTCCCAAAAAACTTATTTTGAAACTCGTCACGCAGCGTAATCCTCGTTTTCTTCCACTCTTTATCAAGCGCATTATTTTAGGTGAAAGACACTTTATCCTTCTCCTGGTTTTTGGTTAATTTGGTCTGTCGAGAGAAACCCCATTGGTGTCCCGAGGAGTGGCTGGCACTGCAAACAGCGAAGCAGGTTGCTGTTTTTCCAGCAGAACCAGCACCCGAAAGGCGTCCTAGAAGAAACCTAGCAGAAATGGAATTGGAGACATGGTTTATTAAAGAAAACAACGAATCAGCTCAGCTCATTGTCGTGTAACAACCGTCAAAAAAACCGCAAAACCAAAAGACAATTAAAGCTGAGAAAGATAGTTTATTCTTTTATGACAAAACTCTGACAAAAGTCCCAATGTACATTTTGGATGTCCTGGATATTAATACCAGCTTTTTGAACATTTTTTGACAAGGAAAAAATTTTCAGAGGAAAGTTAAATTAATAAAAAATCGTTTCTAAGAAATCTGCAAATTGAAATCTATCATTTCTTTAGTTCTCTAATTACGCTATCCTGTTCATATTTTGTTTTCAAACCATTTTTAGTGAAATTTTTTGTTTTCAAAAGCAGACAATGAAAACCAGACCTGGGTCAGTCATTTAATGAGTTGAAAATGAATAGTAAGAGCTGAAAACTAAAATGACCTGTGCAGTTAGGACAGAAGGCTCTGACCGCGGTAATCATTCGCAGGCAAAAGAAAAATAGTTGACAAACATATTTTTAAAATTTGAAAAATCTAATTTTTTTATTTATCTTTTGTAGTTTTTTGATAATAGAGGAAAGTTTCACGAGGTAATAACGGGGGCGTTCTTAATTACTAATTTATTATTATTATTTTTAAATTTCATAGATATTTGATGTGCGAAAATGGTATCAACGAAAGGAGCCTTTTGTTTAGTTTTTGTGTCCAGAGCAGTTTTGAACTTCTTTCATCAAAACTAAATAGTTGAAACCTAGGATTTTTTTCTACATCGCCGTTGACCTCGACTTTCGACTTGTGTATTTCTCATGCTATAGCGTTAGTATTTCCCGGCGACATTTTACTTTTCGATCTTTAAACCATGAAGTTCGCTCGAGAATTGGGGCTCTAAGCTTGGGTTCAAAAAGAATCTGTTCTTTTTCGGTTGGTGAAAAAGTCTAAGATGTCGATGGGTCTTTTGCGATAACTGTAACAAGAATATTTTCGCGCGTTTTTCCCATTCGCTGAGAGGTTCTTGCGTCGTTACTTCTCCGCCGAAAAGTTTGATTCGTTATTTTCCGCCAAAAAATTTGATCATCATCGGAAAAATGATTCGTTAGACAACGGTGAAGACTGTGGTTGAAAGTTCTAAGCTAATGAAAAAATTAAGTCGACTGAAATTTTTTTAACAAAGAGTATTGCAATGTATGAAAGTAGTTTTAATGTAGTTCAGCAAGAATGTTGGCCGTATCTTCCAAATAATTTGATACATCACCCAAATATGACTAAATTTTCTCAGGCATACAATTTCTTCGCAGTCCCCTGACACTTTTGGGTAACAGTGCTTAAGCGCCACGACTTAAGCGGCGCGACTTAAGAAAAGACTGGCCGCGCGACTTAAGAAAAGACTTAAACGGAGCGACTTAAGAGAAGACTTAAGCGGCGCGACTTAAGAAAAGACTTAAGCGGCGCGACTTAAGAAAAGACTTAAGTTGCGCGACTTAAGAAAAGACCTAAGAGCGCGACTTAAGAAAAGACTTAAGCAGCGCTACTTAAGAAAAGACTTAAGCGGCGCGACTTAATAAAAGTTCAAGCGGCTCGACTTAAGAAAAGACTGACGGTGCTACTTAAGAAAAGACTGACGACGCGACTTAGAAAAGACTGACGGAGCGACTTAAGAAAAGACTGACGGCGCGACTTAAGAAAAGACTGACGGCGCGATTTAAGAAAAGACTGACGGCGCGACATAAGCACGCGGCGCGACTGCGAAATCCAGTCTCAAAACGGTATGCGGCACGACTTACAAAGTCTTTCCGTAAGTCGTGGACCTCGAATACAACGCCTATCAGTTATTGCCTATCGAAAAAATAGAGAGTTCTGCGAAAATCGTTTGTGTTTGGATTATTGCGCATGGGTCGAGTAATGAGCGTTTCTGAGTTTTCAAAAGTCAAGTTTGGACAGATTTGATCCAGCTGAAAACAAGTTGGGCGGAGAAGGCAGTGAAAATGGTAAACGGTTTCCAGCATCAAAAAACACTTTTTTTAACTTTTCTGATGAAATTGGATCCCCCAGTACTGTACTAATGATTGTAAACGAGTCTTATTTGTTCGCAGAAACCATTCACCATAACAGCTGCCCGTTCCGATGAACTATTTCAAACAAAAGTTTCCGAAAAGGACTGTAACTATCCGATCGCGGGTAAAACTTGTGGTCGCAAGTAAAAGGACAAACAACCCAAGGATATGACCCTGGACAAATATTTAAAACGTTTCGATCATAAATAGGTACTTTTTAGTCATTTCTTGTCTAGTCTGGTTATTTTTGAAATAAAAATTGAAAAAATTTTAAAAAAAAAAACTTAAAAAAATAGCACGTTTTGAAAATCAGAAAAATGAATTAAATAAACTAGAAATAACAACCAACAGATATTGGTATCCAAACCAGTCACGCAAAAGTGAACAGAGAAAAAAGACAAAATTTAATGCATTCTTTTTGAATCTAAATGAATTATTTTGTAAGCAAAAAAGATTTAATTTTTCTCCAAAAATTAGCCGATTGTAATGGATTATAATCAATTATGAAGAGGTATCATTTCTTAGGAAAACGGTAGCTTTTTGGTTGGTTATAATTGATTATTTAGCAATTTTAGGAAGATTGTCTATGAAACGACAACATAATTGATTATTAACTTTGGAAATCCGGTGCAAGTTAGATTTCTGACTGACACTTTTGATAATTTTAGCCGCGTCAACTGCAATTTTAATGGTTTTCTGTTAGTAATAAAATGTTATGATGTTCTAACTAAAAAGCTGGAAATACAATAAGAAAGTAAAGAAAAAAGTTCAATTAAAATATGTGTTATGGAGGAAACCGCTAGCGTTTCCGCTTGGCGGAGGAAGAAGTTTAAACTAAATCACAACTAACTAATTTGTTCGTAAGAAAGCGCTTTACAAAAGAAATTCTAAATGGTAATTATGAAGTTTTAGGAAGGCTACGTTTCAAAATTGCAAATTTACCCAGCGGAAATGTCTCGTTGAGTTTAACTGTGTTGAATTTTCAATATTATTAAGGAGATTTTGTAATACTAAGGGATGGTTCAAACTGTTTTTTGTGCCAACTGAAGGATATGCGACGAGATACTAAATGAATGTTGAACTTAAATCCGATGAATTTAATCGGAGAATTCTACGATACAAAAAAGAACACTTCCTATTTGAAATTATTAATGAGATGATCAGATTTACACAATTTCTGGGATCAAGGGTACTAATAATGGGCTATATTTCAATTAGCGCTTACAAAAATTGAGATCCCAGTCAAGTGCACTTTGGGGCGGTTGCCGGAATCATGTTATTCAAGCATTCTTCTGATGCTCACTCTGTGTTCAAATCTAAATCTACAGAACCCGATTCAATTTGGTTATCCGTTGCAGTTGGTTCTGGGTTATATTTTACTACTGGATTTGAGTGGTCACTAAGAAGCCTTGCTCTGGCTACGTCCCTACACGATTAAAGGGTATAAAATTTGATTCCTTTTCAGCAAAGAAACCTGGGGAGAAATTTTAGCTCTCTCCGGTAGGAATCTCTGTTGGTTTCGGCTTCTGTTGATTTTCTTGAGGTCATTCTGATTTTTGTTACAATGTCCGATGAAAAAATTGATACCATTTGTTGTTTTCTGGGGCCCATTCTCTTTTTCTTCGACACTATTTCACAAAAATGATTAAAATCTTTTATTGTAGCACATCTTTTAAAAATTTTTGGATGTCCAAAAACTTCTAGGAACGTTTCAAAAGATATTATTTTTCATGACAGATTTTACTAATCACTACATAGTCTAGTTGTCTTCTTGATGGAACTTTTCGCCGAATCTTACTGGGGGAAGATGGACTTGACTCTGAGTCGTACCCTTTGTCTTCTGGTTGTCTACTTTTGTTTTCCTAAGGGGTTTTAAAGTGTCCGTCCTCCACTCTGTCGTCTGCCGCGCTATCATTTGACAAAAAAGGTTTTCCGTTGTCTAAAATGCCACTATTGTTTTGACTGACAAAGTTTTTCCAATGAATATTTGGTTTTCTGTTGAACTTTTTTTCGAACGATTTAATACGTATGTTCGATTGAATGGTGCTCCTTAAATTCCAGATAATTTTTGAAACCGAATCTATTAGTAAAAGTTTAGTTGTTTCAGAATGTTTGCAGTTTTAGTTGTTAAGAAATCGTTTGCAGTTTTAATTTGACATTATATTCAAATGTTTCTATTTGTCCATCTGAAAGATGGTCAGGCACTGTAGAAGAAAAGATTTTACGATTCTTCGAATCAAAAAATAATTTGAAATCGGTCCCGGTTTAACGTGACTCTTAATCAACCCTAATCGATTTTGAAAATCCAGATATTTGAATAGAATCAGTCAGGAAATCGATAACTTTTTTGGCAGAAGCACTTGAAGTGATTTTTGCCTACGGAAGTTTTGAGTATCTATCCATACATGACACGATTTTTTTTAAGAGCCTTAACTTGAATCCAATAGACCTGGGTCTTCAATTACAAAATTTTGTTCATGGAGCCGGTGGTAATTTTTTCAGATATCAAGAGCTTAAGTTTTTAACTGATTTGAAGCAATCTGAACAATTGATCTAACGGAACTTTATCTTGCTGTTAATATGTGGCCACCGGACGCATTCCGAAAAGTGTTTAACCCCTATTGCCCTAGATGAGAACCTCGTAGTAATTTCACGGCCGCTGTTTTGAGTACATAGGGTAAACATAAATTAATGGTTATATAACAAATCGTTTGCAGTGTGATGATAATTGTAAAACTGTTGAAACTAGAAACCATAATTAGTGGTATGTAATCACCTTTTCTCTTCCAAAGCTGTAGCAGAATGTTGCCTTCTTCAGTGAGTAACGGATCTTTTTTTTTTGATATAAAGTTTTTTTTCAATTCTAACGTCTTTCTTTCAATTTGAGAGAATCACGCTGATTTTTTTGCTAATGGTTTTTGATCGGATGAAATTGTTTTGACAGCAAAATTTACGCTAATAGCGGATGAAGAGGGTTAATTAAAACTCCACTGTTTGCATTTACCGTAATTAAAACTGTAGATTCCATAGCAAAAGTTAATAATTTTGAAAACGACAAAATTTTTTTGAAAAAGTAGAATTTGAAAATGTTTTTTAAAGGTTTTGAAATACTCCAACGGAGAAGGCCTGTGGGTACAAAAATTGGAATGGCAGTGGTTAAAACTGCAAAATTGTGTAACTAAGTTACTGGAACTAACTAAGCTTATAGTAGATGCAATAACCTTATCAAGTAGTATTGCTTCAGTAAAATTTTTCGAAACCTGACCAATCAGGTTTTAATTAGGTTGAAACTTATCTTTTAGTGGAACATCCGATAAACTTATAAGCGAATTGGTTTTTAAATTTCTTGCCGTTGCAATTGCTTTGTCGTAGTTTGGGGGTGGTGAGGGTTTTTTATTTGGAATTCTTGAAATGACGTCTGTAAAACCCATATTCTTGCCAGCTAAGTTTTTTTGTGGAAAAGTTGAATGGTGAAAAACTTTCAACCGATTTTGTTAAGTAGCTGTGGAATGTTTTGCCCATTGTTACAAGATAAAACGGTTAGATGTGCTTTGTGATTGGTTATCATTTCAAATTCTCATCAAACATTGACTTGCATTAGAACTTCGGTTAGATTTGGAGCACATAAAGCGATTAGATGTGCTTTGTGATTGGTTATCATTTCAAATTCTCATCCAACATCGGTTGCATCGGCTTTACATAACGACGACTTGCATTGTGTTAAAACATCGACTTGCATAAAAGATCCGTCTCCAGTCATTCTCCTGGAGTTGTTCGAGGTCGAGACAATTGTGAGAGGCGTCTGTTTTAAAAAAATCATTTTGACGTGAAATTCTGTTAAATAAATATTTCAGATTTTTTTCTCGAAAAAAATTGTGTCGTCGTAAGACCAATTAAAGATTGACTTCTTGTTCAGTAACGCTCGTAAGTGACTTGCCAAAGTCGCGAGCTTCTTTTAGGTTCCGACTTCTTTTAGGTTCCGAAGGATTGGAATGGAGATTAAGGCTCCTGAGCCATCATTTTTTTTATAAATATCATGTTGACCACTTTTTGACAATTTTATTTCTGTCAAGAGCAAATAAAAGTGTTGCTCGAAGCTTCCTTTGAAATAGATCAAGACATCGTGTCTAGATAAACGTTAGTAAAAAGAATATTTTCAATGGCTGAGTCAAATACTTTTTGAAATGTATGTCGCCTCGTCCATAATATCCCGTTATAAACTGTATTTACGGGTTATACTTCCTCGTACACTGCTAAAACTGCATTGATTGCTCGTATCATTGTCGAAGTTCACTTGGCTTGAAGCGTTTTTGATATCTAAATTTGCAAATCAAACTTCTCTGACGCATTTTTCGGAAAGCTGTGATGCCATACTATCTTTTATATTATGAAAACTTTTAGCATCTAATATTTGTTTTTAAAATTTTCTAACGCGAGCTTTATTGATATGTTTTTCTTGCAAGTGATGACAAATGAACCGCTAAATCTATCTTCCTCACAACTTTCGACCTTTATGTTAATATTTTGTTTTAGTTGCATCGCTTTCAAGGCCTCATGAAAACGTGTAACCTTCAATTGATTGTCTATTTTTCCAATTCTATAGAAAAAAGAATAAAAATTTTTTTGAACAAAAAACCGTTTGGTTTTTGAACAATCCGATTGAATTTTCAGCCGAAATATTTTCAGTGGTGCTCTTGAAGTGGTGAAAAAATTTGTCGGCCACTTCACTCCCAACGTCGGGTAGATTATTTTGAGGATATTTTGGCCCCGAGGATATATCCTTCATGTCCGTCCGTAATTAGGAATGCTGTTTTCTCGTAGGACCCTTCGTTTGATCTGATTGGTACTATGACTTGGCCCCTATCTTTCTCGGGTCGTCACTAAAAACACTATAGAGATCATTTGTCGCTTGATCGACTGGGTCGGTTTTTAGGTATGGGTCCCTTACCTTAGGTTCGAGAATCAAGTTCTATCTTAGGAAACTTACTGGGCTGGCCGAGGCGACTTTGATGTTTAGTTGTACGAAATTATCCTTTCCTAAAACGATAATCAGTAGTTTTTTTAAGGTTTTTTGCCTTTTTCGTCGAATATTGTCGCTTTGTCCTGACTCTAACCATGCTTTCATTACACTTCAGCATTCTTTGTGTATATGGTTATTTACAAAAGGCTGTTCCGACTGATTTACAAACTCGGTATTCAGAATTTCGTGATTATATAAAATATTTACCTTTTTCTTCTTGATTTGAAATTTTTGTTAATTTGACCTTCGGAAGTAGGGGATGTACAGACTTTTTTTTGCAGGGCAGAGAGCAAATTGGCCCTTTACGAATTGTCCGCTAATTTCATAAATGAGCTTTCTCTATCTACACCGTTTGTTCGTTCTCGTTTTTCTTCGAACTCCGAGGTTGTTTTCAGAATTATAAAGTACAGTATACGAAGGTTTAAAACTGTTTGTCATATTTGAATGGCTTGAGGTTGGCTTCTCGTCTTTTGAAGCCACATTTAGAGCTTTGAGTGGTGGTAAGGTTTATAATATTTCTCTCAGTCTTTCTTCGCTATTCATAATGTTGATAAAAAGGTCACAAATCCGTTCGTCTTTTCTGCTGGAAATATCGCATTCCTTAGCCATCTCAGCTAGCGCGCACCAGAACTGTTCCCAGCTCTCTTATCTCTCTGGCATCTCTTCAGTAGCTTGTGGTGTTCGAAAGTCAGGGTAGGTTTTCTGATAAATGCTTGATTGAGGTATTCGCAAAGTTCAGCGAAGTTTATTCTTAGAGTTTTGAATTGTAAGAAATTTTGTGCATAAATGCGATTCCCCTCACTTCGTAGAACCAAATTTAGCCTTGAGCGAATCTTCTTGTCCGACTTTTCTATGCATATTTTATTAAAGATCTTAGTTTCAAGTTTGAATACTTTCTGATTCGTCGAATCTTCTTTTTCTTCAATGTTTCTAGCTATCCGCTCGGTTTTGGCCATCGTAGATTTGTTTTGGTTTTCTTCTTCTAATTGCAGGCTTTCAGCTTTTAAGAGATCCGAAGGATTTAGTTGATTTTCAATATGGATATTCTCTTTGGCTATTATTGCCAATTGGAACATATCCCTCAAGTCTTTCCATTGGGTAGGGGGGTTGATAGTGTGGTATTGTGAGGATGGGGGGGCTCCCATCATACAAGATTCGTTAACAGATGACTGCGCCATAAAAATATAAAAACTGCGCCATAAAAACTGCGCCATTGTTCTAGGTAAACTAAGCTTAAAAAACAAGAAAACAAAGAATAGAGTTTAATTAAAATGTGCGTTATTTGTAACTTAGAATGCAATACACTTAACTCGCTCACTTCGGTAGAGATCACTAGCAGTAGTCGAGGTCATAGACAACCTGTTAATAAGAAGATTTAATAAAAAACTAGATAATGACATCAGTTAGTAAGGCGAGCTTATCAAGTCGTTTGATTAGCCCAAGTTATCTGATGATTGCTCTCCAACCAACACTTTTTTCCAAATTTCATTTTTGTGACATATGCTGCAGCTTCATAAAATACATTTTGACAACATCCAAAAATTTAGACTGCCACTATTTTACTGCGGTTTTGTTGCTTGGTTTGTGACGCATGATCTCAACCGGTTCCATCATAGACCTCAGCAATGAATTGGCTTCTCCGTAAAACACAAACTTTAACGGTTTCTATCAGTTTCGAAACGTCTTCTCTTGCGCTGTTGGCTTTTATTTGAGCGCGTCTTTTGAAATTTTTTTTTCGAAGACTACAGTTTCTTACTAGACTACCGAAATGTGTTGTGTCTGTTTTATCTTTTCTACTGGTCTATTTCAATATGTTCGCTAGTTCTTACGAGAATCGGCAGATGAAGAGTTCACTTTACCACGTCGAGTCAGATGTATATTTTTTATAGCTTCGGAGTTCATAACTAGTCTTTTGTTACTTTTTCCAATACTCTGCCATCAGAAATTTTCCTTGATCTCTTCTGCCTATTATTACTTTTTTCTGATAGATTGTAATGTAGCACTCGTCCCATTGAAGTTTCTTGTTCCGACAATTTTCCAAGAAAATGAAGAATTATTTGTGCTCGGGTGTTTTTCCAGACAAAAATCGACATTTTTGACAAGCTATTTATGACGGAACTTTTTCTATATAATTATTAATTATTTTTTTATTTTTCAATTCAATTTGAAAAGATTTCTAAGATGAACTAAATTTCGCTGACGCGTTAATAGCATGAAATTTATTGCTCGTTCCAAATCGGCCAAATTGAGAATCTTCAAACCCCTATAAATACGATAGAAAAGCACACAATAAATATCTTTTTTGAAATGAGCTCTAGACAACAATAACTTCAAAATAATAACAAAATCGGATCTTGTTAACTATTTCCCCCTCTATCCCGCATTGGAGTTCATGAACAAAAATCGATTATAATTGAGTTTCCTTGTCAGTGTCCACAAAAGTGAAAACAAATCGATTATAATCAATTAAAAACGGATTATAATATTACTATTTTTCGAGGCAACAAATCCTTTTTCAATCCATTATAATCAATTTTTTTTCACTTTGGTGGACACTGACACTGAAACTAAATTATAATAAAATTTTTCACTTTACTGAGATGCGAATTTCAATGCACTTAGTCTGTTCTAAGTTTTAAATTTAAATTGGTTACGTTGGTTACTTGTTGTTCAATTGATTTTTTTTCCAGCTAACTTTGATATTTATGTTACTTTTTATTTTACTCAACATTACCCCCCCCCCCCCCCCCAGCGCTTGCCCATTTACAAAAAATCCCCCTCTCCCCCCAGCGTGTTCAGGTGGGGGTGGGTTCAGGTGAGGTTTTCAAGTGGGGTGTTCATGTGGGGGGGGGGTCGGGTTCAGGTGGGGTGTTCAAATGGGGGGTGGGTTCAGGTGGGAGAGGGGTTCATGTGGGGGGTGGGTTTAGGTGGATGTGTGGGTTCAGGTGGGGCGGGGATGGGTTCAGGTGGAGGGGGGTTGTTCAGGCGGGGATGTTCAGGTGTGGGGGGAGGGGTTGTTCAGGTGGGGGTTGTTCAGGTGGGGGGGGGATTCAGTGGGGGAAGGGGAGCAAAGGGGCAAAAGTTAGGGAGATTGAAGTGGAGCGAAGGGGCAAACGTTGGGGGGGGGGGGGGGGGGAGAGCTCAACAGAATCTTTTTGCAATTTGAGTTAAAGTTTTGAAATGGATTAGGTCAGGCCGCACACTCTCTTTGCAAAGTTTCCGCATCACTCAAATGATGAATGCTGAAATTCTTGCAAAATTTTTCACGACTCGCGAAACAAAACTGGAAAACAAATCCATTTTAATGTGATTTCCTACTTATTATAAAATCCATTATAATGGATTCAAAACGAATTATAATGCATTTTGTTTTGGCGAGAAAAAATGGATTTAAATCCATTTTTAGTCCAATTTTGTTGCCTGAACGTAACATGGGAATCGATTATAATTACAACATTATAGATCACAGAAATCCATAATAATTTTCACTTTTCTTAAATGCGGGATGGTACCTTGTAACGAATATCCCCCTTAAAAAGAAAGAATTGAACAGTTAAGCATATACAAATTTTGTACCTTGTTAACTATTTCCCCTCTACTGCAGTAGGGGGGTGGTGGTTGTTAACAAGATCAAGAAAAATCTACTAGTTAAAATGTCGAAAAATAACAACCAGAGAACTAACAACCATCCCGAGCACAGCCAATCTGTCACTTTTTTTTGAAAATCGGAACAATAATTGAAACTTGACAATAAAGGCTTTTGCTACAACCTCGAGCTATAAACTATTTTTTTTATTAAGGTTACTAAGATTGCCTGGTTTCCGTCTCGTGCCGTTGGTTTCATCTCATTCTGTTAAGCCTGCCCTAGTATATAAAACTATTGCTAAAAATAGTTGCAGTTTTTTCCGCCCAGTTTTTATTGTTGATTTTCACTTCTTCTGAGTTTGATAACTCATCTCATTCATTCTATCAGGTACATTTTTGGTACATTGGCAGTATTTATAAAAATTAACCACTCAAGTGGCGATTAAAATTTTTGGTACATTGGCAGTATTTATAAAAACTAACCACTCAAGTGGCGATTAAAAGGAGAGAAAAACCTAATTCGAAAAATGAGAAATACTTAGTTTGGAAAAAGAGCATTTTTGTTTGTTTGACTAACGTTTTGGCTGTGACCTATTCGGGAAAAAAGTTTTGTTCTTGTGGCGCCTCCGCTTACATGTTTTCTTTCGGGGCATTCGAAAGAGCAAGCCAAAACAGTTTGTAAGTGTTGTACCCATTGTGTAATTAAATTGTTCGCTTATAGGTCACTCTGTTTTTCACTCATCGATTTGAAAAAATGGGTGACATTTCAATCGAGTGCTGGTTTTGTCTCTGATATAGCGTAGATTGAATAATTCTTGTTCATTTATTAAAGTTTTCTTAATCGATAGTTGAATTTTGTTTAGGACCTTCCTCCTGGATCGCCAAACCAAAATTTGGGGTAAAGGACCATTTTGGGTTTCCAACTATGGTAGTGAACACGCAACCCAGAAAAACCGAAGACTTAATCAGCAGTTTGCTGACTTTTTTCAAAAACGCACAAACCACAAACCTGAAAGCAGACGGTTTCCAAAACCAATTAGATTTAAGCCGATATATTGCCGAGCGCTCAAACAATTCTCAACATCAGCTACAAGAAACAGAGATGTCAACACAACAAAAAACAAAGACAACGAATGCGCAGACAATTAGGTTTTTGTTCAGAACAACCTCTATGGTTTGAGCAACTAAACTAACGCCGGTCTCTTTCTGCCATGGTGAAACGATTACAACAAGTTTTGCATTAATTGGCCACAGGAGTCAATTTAGCCTCACTATTGATGAAATAGCCGATAAACTACAACTTCCATCTATAAAGCACACATCAAGGTCTTTTCGTTATGTCGACATTGATTAAAAAATGCCAGTTGCAAAGGTTAAAAATCCCGTTCACATCTCACCGCTTGAGAAACCGGATTTTAAGTTCTCCATGAGTAACTCTAACAAAACTCCTTATTTGAATATACCGGCTGCAGACGTCTTTTACTTGAACGAGATTTGCAGCTCCTCCGACACGCTTCTGATATTCATTTTCCACACTTCGATATGGGAAGATTGGAACTTGGCTTGCTTTAAAATCATTCTTGTTTTACATACCCTCTACAGGCTTTTAAAGCAAACATTTTTATACCTTCAGCTGCACAGACAAAACTTGGATGGTAATTAGCTTGTGAATCCCAATGAACAAAAACAGACAACGACACTCATTCAAAAAAAATATCGGTTTTTTGTTTTCTATGTTACTCGCAACAAAAAACAAAGCAACCTCTAGACTATCTTGCACAGCAATTTTGGAAAATCGAGGAAAACGGAATCACCGTACCCAAAAAAAACACTACAGCTGCGACGACAAGCTTGCTCTCCAATCCTTGGATAACACAATAGGACTTGTGAATGGACGATACGAAATAGGTCTTCGCTGGAGACCCAACTCAAGTGTCAGCAACTGCTACAGGGTAGCTCTAAAAAAATTGTAATTATTGCAAAAAAGACTCGCAAAAAGCCCGATCTAAGAAATTACACGAAAAGACGTTAATTACGGAACTGGAAAAAATCTCACGCGCAGCCAGCAGTTTTTACCAAGGAAGTGTCTTCTAGGTTTTGGTATCTGCCTCACCACGAAATTGTAAATCCTAAGAAGCCCAGAAGGGTAAGGCGGGTTGAAAACTTTGCCTCCAAGTTCAAAGACCAATCTCTAATTACCAATCGGTTAACAGACCCATATTTGCTTGCAGACCTTAGTGGAGTCCTTCTACGGTTCCATATATTCGTAAATTTGATATTGAGACACTAACTGATATCGAAGGAATATTTAGGCAAAATTGCATACACGCAGAACCCCGTTCCGTGCTAAGTTTTCTCTGGAATCACGATAATGTTACAAAACATTGCCAGTTTTCAAGACTCATCTTCGGAGCAATTTTCTATCCATTTTGTGCAATCTACATTCTACAAAAATCTGCAAAAGACAACATTGCGAAGTTTTCGTTGCCTTTGAATCGGTAAAAACAAACTTTTACATGGACGACTACATTCACTCAACATCTTTACCCAACGATGCATGGGAGTTTGTTTTACAGAAATTTGTCAGCGCACAACTTCTCCATGGAGCCTCCAAAAGTAAGTAGCGGGGATGCCCACGAATATACACACTGGAAGCTTTTCAGTCTTGTAACCTCAAATTTTGATCCTCTGGCGATATTAGCACGAGTAACCTTTTCTGCTGTCACAATCATCATCTCAACAACTACTGAAGTCTCTCGTAACAGATGCTAAAAGCATCTCAATAATTGCCTCAGTGTGTGCATCACAGCAATCGTTTTTGGCTCCTCTAGTCTTTGACATCGGCCGTTTCTTCTCGGGGAAAAAACTCTGTTGACCATCGCGGCAGTTTCCATTTTTTTCCGAAATTTAAACACCTCGTGAAAAAATGACAAAGACTGCAACGGAAAACATCGAAAACAACGACAACATTCAACTAGTAACGATATAGAACGCGCGAGAAATTATATCATCAAAGCAGCACAGGGAGAATCTTTCAGTTAAAGGATCAAACATCAACAACAGAAGCGGCGCCTGGATGCGAAGAACAAACTGATTCAATTCAATCTATACCTGGAACAAAAAGAGATGCTTCGTTTGCGCAGCAGACTCGAATTTGTCCCAAAAATGGAAACTGAATCACGTTACCCGCTGGTCCTAATATCAGCTCTTCCAATAGTTAAACTCTTTCTGCAGCATGCGCACCAGATTTTTATGCATCAAGGACAAGAATTCGTCAAATCTTTCGTGCAGCAGCGCTGCCAGACCATTGGGATACGACAAGCTCTTCGTTCAATCGCTCATCACAGTCTCCTTTATCGACAATACAAAGCAGACAGTTTTCAACTCATCATGGCGGCATTACCACTAAGGCGATACACCAACGAAAATCATCATTTCCTATTCACTAATACCGGCCCGTTCTACATCGAAAACAAAACAGACATTGAGAAACCTTACGAGAGTAACTTAACTTGTTTTCCAACTAGAGCTGGTCATTTTGAAAACTGTCCAAATCTGACCACTGATTCACTTTTGAATGCAATAGGTCGGTTATAGCCAGACGGGGAAATCAAAAAGGCTTTTCAGCAACAACGGAAAAACAATTGTTGGAGCCTCCAAAGAATTAAAAGACGCCCTAAAAATGGTTGACAATAAAGCCTGCTCTTTCAAATTACAAAAGCAAAATTTCCCATGGTTCTTCAATCCGCCATAAGACCCTCATTTCGGTGGTGCTTGGGAACGCTTGATTCAGATTGCCAAGAGAACAATCGTCATCATTCTCCAACCAGGAGTTTTCGACGACAGCATGCTATCAAATTACAAAAAACGGATCCACGTTAAACAGATGATGAACCATCCGTGGGAGCGGTTGAAGAAGGAGTACCTAATTTCACTAATGAAACACCCCAATTGGATTGAAATGCAGCCTTCATTGAAGGTTGGAGACATACTGTGGGTACTTAAAGACCTCACGCCGCGAGGTATATGGTCGATTGGACGTGTGGTGGAGGAACATCCAGGAAGAAAAGGCACAACACGAGTGGTGACAGTGAGAACAGCTTGCGGCTACTTCAGCCTCCCGGCTATCATTCTTGTTTAAGTTTTTTGATTTTTCAAATTGAAAAATCTGTCTAAGTGTATATATTATTTTTTTTGTTAATATGTTTCACAATTCGCTCACGCGCAATCAATTCCATACAAAACTTGCAAAAAAAATCAAAGAATTGTTTTATGATCTGTCAAAGAGACTTCCAAAACATGTAGTTGATTTGTCAATTTACGTCAAAACATGGCTCCAAGAGTCAATTTTCTTAAATCTGGTTTGTTTCGTGAGTGTCGATATCATTTATCAAAAAGAGTACAATTGTTTGATCAAAGTGACTTTTGACTTACAAAAATTGGGAAAAAATAGTTGCTTCGGCAATGTACTCCCGGTGGACCCGAATTGTTTGGAACGGCGCAAAAGGCGTTGTAAAAATAAAATAAAAAAACCCTATCAAGAGCAGTATCGGAGCTGTTGAAGGTGCCGTAAACCATTCTCATGGTCACTACTTGTAGTGTGCCATCTCTTCCTGAATCGGCCTTATACCTCGCAGCGTGATGTCTTTGAGTACCCACACTAGGTCTTCACACTTCAATGGTCGCTGCACTTCATTCCACTTGGGGCGTTTCATTAGTGAAGGTAGGTACTCCTTCTTCAACCGCTTCCAAAGGTGGTTCATTACTCTATGTATTTTTTTCAGGTTTTAGACTTGAAGGTCTTCTCATTCATTTTGCAGACTTGCTATATTGGATATTTTCTGTTGAAGTTCGAGTCATGAGCTCTGGGAAAATAGTATTCTTCAATCTTTTGCTTCAAGATCCTTGCAATAATGGTTTTTGCAATTGTGTTTTCTACGGATAGCTCCAAATTTCTTTCGCTGTTTCGTGGGCTTTGATTTCAAATTTTACAATTGCGTTCTACGACCCGATTTAAAAGGGAGTGCAAACTCGTGGTATTTTCCAAGCGGTTAATCTTTTATGAATCATTTTAATTGATAATAGTTTATACAGACAAACAGGAAAAAACTGATCCTAATTGTAATATAGACGGTTATAATAAATTTTAACATCCTATTTTGCCATAAAAAGTTCAAATGGAAAGTACATTCTTTTTCTGCTCTATTGTTTTTTTCTTCTGTCAAACAGAAACCTCTAAAAAAGGGTGTTTGATGGATAGAAACAAACAATTTTGGATTTTAACCACTCTGTTGATTTTACCGCAACATATTTATTTTTGATTTATGGCGTTAATAGTGAATTTTTTTGACAGTTTTTATCTTTCTATTCTTACCAATCTCCTTCAACATTTAATTTTTCAACAGCGTAAAGCTTTTACCTCAAAAATGTTTTTCTGGAATTTTTAACTTCTTCTGTAGCCGCTGCATTACTGCATCTGATTATGATGCGTCCACTGAGCATATTGCCATTTCAATCTTAACCAGGGGCATAACAGCGGTTCTCCGTGAAGAGCTGAACAGCTCGTATGTTGTTCCTTTCCCTTGTCAATAAATTGTCATTTATTCTACTTCATGTTTACTTATTTTTCTTTGTTTTTCTTATTTATTTCAGATCTGAAAAATCTATTTAAGATCTGAAATTTATTTTTTCTAGTTTACTTCAGATCTGAAAAATCAATCATTCTGACACATTTTTCGCCATTTTTGATTCTTTTTGATTTTGATAGCTTTTGCTAGCTACTAGCAGGTACTCAGCAACGTCTCAACTTGGAGAGAGCCAAATTATGTTTCCCCAATCATGAGATAAACATTGAAAATGCATTATTAATGCATGAAAAGCAAAAATTTGACAGGTATTATAACCGTTTTGAATTTTTTTAACACAGTTGAACAAAAGAATTAGTTCGAAAAAAAAACTAATTGTGAAATTATTCGGAAGTTTTTTTTACCGCTAGTTAATTTAAACATGATTGTTTATAGCAGAATTATCAAAAAATAAAACTCATTTTTTTGCTCGAAATGCATAAATTATAATTTAACAAAAGATTTGTCAGATTTGATTTCAGATCTAAAATTTTGTTTTTCAAGGTTATTTCAGAATCAAATTTCAGATCTGAAATTTGTTAATTCTTATCAAGATCTGAGGTAAAAAATTTCAGATCTGAGAATCAACTTATGTAAGAAATAAAGAAATTCAGATATTGCACAGAAAATCCCGGGTGCTTTAATACGAGCTTATAAGGTGTGCTTTATTACGAGCTCTATGAAAACTTTACCCTATAGGCGCTTTTTAGGGTACAACCCGCACCGGAGTTCCATGGATAAAAAATCGATTATAATGGAAAAATGTTGTATAAAATGTTGTTATTATAATTCATTGTTGTGGCAAATTTAGACCACGTAATCGATTATATTGCCATTATAATCGATTATTTTCGTAAAACCACAATCCATTAGAATCCATTGTAATGAATTATAATCCATTTATAATCCATTAAAAGTTTATTATAATCCAAATAAAATCCATTATAATTGATTATAATCTATTTTTTTTTTGCAAAATCATTGGCAAAACTTGCAACCTTACTGCGTTACTCACGACCTACTCGCAATCTAAACCTACTCGAATTAACCTTCCCCCCCCCCCCCCCCCCCCCCACTTTGCCCCCCATCAGTCCGCATTTGCCCCAAACCCCCCTCTCGCAGTAAATGGGGGGGGGGGGGTTAAACTAAGATGGGGGGGTTAATTGAGGAGGGGTAAACTGGGGGAGGGGGACTGGGGAGGGGGCGTAGAGACTGGAGGGGGGGGGGGTAAACTGAGGGTGGGGGGAGGGGAGGTAAACGGGGGGGGGGGGGGGGGGGGCAAACTGGGGGTCATAAACCCCCCTCCCCCCAAAGTCTTCTGTGGCGGTAGTGATAAGAACTTGCAGGGAGGTGGGTGGAGATTGTGGTAAACTTGCAGGGAGGTGGGTGGAGATTGTGTTAAACTGGCAGGGATGTGGGTGGGGGGGGGGGGTAAGAAAGGGGAGGAAAACGGGGGGCGGGGTAAACGGGGGGGGGGGGGGGGGGGTAAACAGGGAGGAAACGGGGTGGGGGTGTAAACAGGGTGGGGAAAACGGGGGGGGGGGGGGGGAGGTGTAAACAGGTAGGAAAACGGGGGGGGGGACAGGGAAGGAGGTAAACGGGGTATATAAGACCAAACTATAAAGACTGAGAAGTAAAATGCAACATTTTATGAAGCCTAAAAATCTAATGCGTAGCGACTGCACTAAACAGGAAATCCGACAACTTTGAAAAAAAAATTGTATATTTGATGACTAACCTCCCCAAAAAATCCATTATAATCGATTATAATTGATTATAATGGATTATTTTGCCTCGAAAACAAGTTTCATTTTTGTTCCAAAAATAATCGATTATAATCGATTATATTCGGATTTTATTGAATAAAAAAAATAGTTTCATTATAATCCATTTTTAATCAATTAATAATCCATTATTATCGAAATTTATTGAGACAGACCACGAAAATTCAATATAATCGATTACTATCCATGGA
>NC_087062.1:66164242-66191742 GCF_963678635.1 Symsagittifera roscoffensis
CTTCAGGGATTTGACCCCCCTGCCGACTTAAAGTGTCCGCCCTTTGTACTATTTTGAGATATCCATTTTTGGTGATGGACCCTAAAAATTTTCTAAAGGCGCCTTTTGCGCCAATATATACTAGTTTTGAGGGGGGGAGCGCGCGTCGAAAAAAACGCGATTTTTTGGTCAAAAATTTTCCAAAAAGTGCCTAAAAATGCTTTTTTTTGGCCTATTTTTTCAAAATTATGGGAGAGCTCGAAAAATCAATTTGATCGACCTAAAAAAAAAGGTCGGCAAAATTTTTTGAAAATCCGAACACCCCCCCCCCCCCCCCCCCCCCCCCCCCCCACCCCCTCGAGAAAATCCTAGATCCGCCCCTGTATCCAAATACGGTTGACATGGAAGAGGCTGAACAAAACGTGGAACTCTCTACTCGTTGTACCTATAAAAATTTACCTATCAATGGTGTACTTATCAACTTTGGAGAATCAAGGATCGAAATGAAAGAGAAAATAAAAAATCGAGTGCAACATCGTCAAAAGAGGTGCTTATTGTTCCGTTCATTGAAAATGGGGGAGAAACCTTTGTATTCGGGTAAGTTTTAGTTTTTTTTTTTCACGCAAAATCAGGTAGTTCAAATTATCATCGGACTGGGTGATATATCAGATTAAAGCCCTTTCAGTCGTGATTCGAACCACATTAATAAAGTCCCAAAATGTTTTTCTTGTTATCGAGAAAAACCGACTGAAAAAATTGATTTTTTGTCTAATTTTTGTCTTATTTGAAGCCGTTTACAAAAACTCGAGTAAAAAAGTTTTTATGAATAAAATAGTTTTCATATTTAGAATAAATGGCATATAAGTTCTAATGCCATTTTGGGAATCAAAAACCTCAAACTTTGTTAAAATAATTTTTGATTTATTTTATGTTTAATTTTCTGGTCATTTCAATCAAAAACTGTTGTCCTGTTTGCCATTTTACTTCGATTGTCGAGTATGCCTAAGTTATAGTTTAACTTCAGATCCTTTCATCACACCACGCATAAAAACTACACTCAATTAAAAAAATTTCTTGTAGTTTTTTGAAGAGTATGGTCAGAACATTCTGTGCTTCTTGCATAGTAACCGGATATCATTGTTAAGTTTTGACCTCAGAAGTTGCAGTTTTGCGACTAAAAGTTCACCGTCCAGCACAAAGACAAATCAAACCTGATTTTGGCCAAACACAGGTCAAAACACCAATCGAGCTCAGTCGAAACCCAAAACGAGTACTGCCAATTTTTGTTTTAAGAACTTAATTAAATTTCTATCTAGTTCGGAAACGAGCAAAAACACTGGTCAAAGAAGACGTACGACAGAGCTGTTTACAAAATCACTTTTTACTTATGCTGCCGAAGCTTCGTGTTTTAGTGAAGCCTACAAATGTTTTCAAATTAAGTTTGCATCAACACAAAACATCACTTAACAAAGATGCAAAAAAATTACTTGCAATTTACTCGAAGTAACTTAAGGCCGAGGTGGTCAAAAAACAGAACCTGGGTTGAGCAAGTTCGAAACAAACATCCAGCACGGTCGAAACAAAGGTGGAGCACAATCGAAACTGTTCAAGCAGAGTCGATGCATGGCAGAATTGAAACATTTTGAATTATGAAAATTGATAAATTCTCAGACTGTTGTTTTTTCTCGGTTTCTCAATTTCATGTTTTTTCTTTGCCAATTTTTTGCTTTTTCATAAGGTTTGAGCCTCTAATTGATGTTTAGAAGGTTTTCCCTGTATACCCGGTATGACCTCCATAAACCGAAAATGCTAATCATACAATTTCATACACTTAGTCTATGGAAGAACGCTAGTCATAGAAATTTTATTTATGAAAAATTTCTAAATTTTCAATTTCCATATATGAAAAAATACTAGTCATACACTTTCCATATATGAAAAAATGCTAGTCATACAATTTCCATATATGAAAAAATACTAATCATAGACCTTTCATGCAATTTTCTGTACGTATGGAATTGCATGGAAAGTGTATGACTAGCATTTTTCCATATATGGAAATTGTATGACTAGCATTTTTGGTCAACCCGGGTATATTTTAAGGATTTCAATGTCCAGTTTGTGTAACAGCGGTATACCATTTACTCAACTTCCCAGATTGACCAAAAAATTCTAATCCTAAAAATTCAATGCTATTCAATAAAAGAGAAGCTTGCGATAAATGTCTGTGAGTAGCATTTTTTCATCAATAGAAATTGTATGCTTAGCATTTTCTTCCTGTACGGGAGGTTTAAAATTAGAAATGCTCCAATAACACCCCTGTATTATGGCAATTTTTAAACAGTTAGAAAAGGAGCAAAAGGATTCAAAAATTGTATCAATTCCTTGCCATACGACAAGAAGAGAAGAAAAAATCAGAGAAATTAGGTTTTCATATAAGAATTTCTCCTTATTTGTTATAAAAGCAGAGCAGTTTTTATTCCTAATCTTTTATTTTATTTTATTCTTTGTTCTCTTTTGTGAGATTTTGTATGGCGTGTTTTTATATGCCTTGATCAATGTCTGATAGTTTAAAAATTCAAAAATTTAAAATAATCATCACTGAAAATTTTTGCCAAAAATTTAAATTTTGTTACTTTCGTTATATAAATTGTGAAAGACAGCTCGAAGACAATACAGGTCGTTTTTCATGCAATGTAAATGCAAATCCGTCCAACCTTTGGTGCTTTGAGTAACCAAGGTCTTTGTCACTTGTGTTCGGTTGCAAACATAACCGAAAATTTGTCAGAAAAAAAATGTAGCTACAAAAAACAACTTTTTGGTTTATGGTGAAAACCCCTATTATACAGTTTCCATTTATGGGAAAATGTTTATTATTGAGATTCCATACAATTATTGGTACGTTTGGAATTGCATGAAAAGAAATTTCTCATTTATGAGAATTGTATGATCAGCATTTTTGGTCAACCCGGGTGTATGTAATTATATGATTTTGCATTTTCGGTCTATGGAGGTCACCCCGGTGTGATTGTTATATCAGCTTCAATTCATATCGAGCTTGTTGTTTTCCTTTGTAAGTCCCCCAGCGGATGAAAAAATCTAAACTCCCCTCCGGCAGTTTTTGACTTTTTGAAAAAAAAACTTTGGTCACAAAACATCCGTATATCTAACAATTAACGTCAAAAGCCACAAATTTATTAACTGACCTCAAAAACCAAAAAGGGAACAGGTGTCAAAACCTACACGTTCCTTCCAGAAATAGATGTTACCTGCCTTCCTCTAAGTGATGGACACTACACATTTCAATTATTAATAAACAGACTTATATTATTCAAACTGCTGTCTCTAACCTTGAAAGTTTAATTGTGTCAACTGGAATAACATAAAACCAACATAAATGGTTTAGTATCATTATGGTTCAGAATCATTAAAGCAGACCTTGACATTCATTTCTGAACGTAATTGAATTAGTTTATTTACTTTGTTCTACGAAATTATGGTTTTCGTAAATTTTACAACTTGGCTGCTACTCGTGCAAACGGTCTTCGTAGAATATGGCAAGTTGTCCAATTCAAGCCAAAGTTTTCACACTCATCTTCTGACAACTTACAAATGTCCTCATTAACAACCCGTACCTGCTTCCATAATCCTATAAAATCATAACTAAACCTGTTAAAGTTAGAACTGATTTGGATAATTTTTGTTCACCCTCCGAGTTGAAGAGCTAGATTTTTGTCTTCGGTCCAATTGTTGTTCGACCAAAATTCCGTGGTCGAAAGCAGCCATTTTCCTAAACACAATTTCGAAAGATGGTGACAAAACATAGTCGAACATTATTTTGAATCATGGACGAACACACGAAGTATGGTCGAAGCATGGTCAAACACAACGTCGAATACAAAGTTATCCGCTAAAATCGACAATATTGAACAAAACAGAGCAAAATCGAAATGTCGAAAGCGGAAACTGTTTGACCAACAAGGGCGATTACTGACATCGTTCGACTCAAACTGTCGAAAACTGACATCGTTTGACCGTTTTGGTCGAATGAATAGATGGGCACCGCAGCACAAGCGGTTGTTGCGCTAGGCTCCGTTGTGATTCATTTCAACACGAGTGGTATTGTATGCATGAGATCGTGTTTGCTCCTCTTCATTTTTTGGAAGTTGTCTTTTGGCCTAGTCTGACGAGCAGCCAACCTGAGTCGTTTACTGTCAAATCCTTTTTTCTAGGGTCGATTTGGTAGAAAGATAACCAGTTAAGGTCCAGCGCATTTTCCTTTGGTCCAGAAAAGTAGGTCATGCTGAGACACAGTAGTCAGAAAAAAATGAGCCAAAAACAGCCCATTCTGTCAAATAGTTAACCGACCTTCCAAACTGTAGTATTGCAAATCAATCGACCCCACTGTTTCTTTTAGTAAAAAACATGGTCGAAAACATGATCGAAACATACTCGAACTCTATTTCGAACCATAGTCGAACTCTATTTCGAGCCATAGACTAACAAAAAGTCGAAAACAAAGTAGGGTCAACAGATAGCCGCGCACATAATCGCACAAAGGAAAGGGTTAATTGTAGAAAATTTTTCAAATTGGTTGAAAATTTTGTTGAACTTTTTATAGGTGGACTCCTTTGATTTTCTGAGCTCTCCTAAATCGCTCTAGAGCCCTTATTTTTACCAAATGTTCTGAACCGCATTCGAACTTTGAAAAAAAAGGTCAAAAAAGGCCAAAAAAGGCGTTTTTAGGCACTTTGAGTTATGTAAATTTGAGTTATTAAATACTATACTCATAGAGTAATTTCAGATAAGGTACACCGTCTGCTCGTCACGCTATCTTATTTTCGGCCGGATAGATTCGTGCAACTTCTTAGTCTAATACCGATCTTAATCTTACTCTTATGTTTCCTAGTCTCAATAGATCTAGTGTACACCGGTTTGCGCGAGTTAGTTCCAGAATGAGAACAACTGTATTCTAAGTTTAATTCAAATTGTTCTGGTGTTGAAACTAAAAATAGTTTCAACACTTTACAAATAAATAGGTTGTTAGTTTGATGGAGTATGATTGGTTAGTATTTAATGTTTTATAGAGATAAAATATCATAATATTAACCAATGGTAAACACTAGTTTAGATCTGGTTCAACCCATCCGGGGTTTAGAGAGTTTTAGTTTTTCAATGTTTTTATTGTAGTGTAGGATGGATGTCCTCTAACCTTCTGAACAACTTTCTGAACCTAATTGAATTAGTTTATTTACTTTGTTATACGAAATTATGGTTTTCGTAAAGTCTACAACTTGGCTGCTACTCGTGCAAACGGTCTTCCTAGAATATGGCAAGTTGTCCAATTCAAGCTAAAAGTTTTCACATTCATCTTGTGACAACTTACAAATGTCCTCATTAACAACCTGTACAAAAAAGGCAAAGAGCGTTTTTAGGCACTTTGAGTTATGTATTAAATACTATAGTCATAGAGTAATTTCAGATAAGTTACACCGTCTGCTCGTCACGCTATCTTATTTTCGGCCGGATAGAGTCGTGCAACTTCTTAGTCTAATACCGATCTTAATCTTACTCTTATGTTTCCTAGTCTCAATAGATCCAGTGTACACCGGTTTGCGCGAGTTAGTTCCAGAATGAGAACAACTGTATTCTAAGCTTAATTCAAATTGTTCTGGTGTTGAAACTACAAATAGTTTCAACACTTTACAGATAAATAGGTTGTTAGTTTGATGGAGTATGATTGGTTAGTATTTGATATTTTATAGAGATAAGATATCATAATAATAACCAATGATAAACACTAGTTATGATCTGGTTCCACCCATCAGGGGTTTAGAGATTTTTAGTTTTTCAATGTTCTTATTGTAGTGTAGGATGGATGATGGTGTTTTTTCTTTAGAGGTTGCGAGCATATTCTTTTTTCTGGTTTGGAAGAAGAGTTGTTATCACGATAGTTTCGGGAGATCGTATTATGGGTTCTGATTGATTGTGATGAGTGTTGATCTGGTTGATTTTAGAGAATAGGAACATTGCTACCCCACATTACTATTCTCAATCTTGTTCGGATGTGGTATGTAGTTTGACTTTGGATGAAGTGCCTGGTGACTTGGATTTGTACGAATACTTCTGTTGCAATAGATTTCCTTTGCTGCGATGCCAAGTCGTACTTTAAATCCATTGAGGGTAGTGATGGTAGACAGCAAGTCAGGTGGATTGCCAATCCGTAGTTGGAGTGTGATTGGGTTGTAAAGTTCCATGATGCTCTTATTTGGGCTGTATAAAATCTATATACTGCATTGTATTTTTTACAAATCTTTGTTAATTTTTTTTAGTCATGAGTTTGTATTAGTTTTTAATGCAAAAGCGTTACTATTTAGTTCGGTTATTTTCAAAAGCTACTCACACTTGAGTAACTCCCGTCAAAAACAGTGTCGTGGGTGTCACAAAGCGTGGATGTAGCACGGTGGGTGAGGCCGGCCATAGAGCATGCTCAGGACGTCCACTTCTGGTGGGTTAGGCCAGAAGTGAGGGTATAATTTCATGCTCTCGTTTTGGAGGGTCCTGTTTTTAGTTCAACCTTTCATGCTATTTTTCATAAGTGAAGTTTTCTTTTGTTGTTTTAGTTATGTCTTTTTTTCAAAAATCGAATTGTTTGTTTTGGGTTTCTCTTTCGGCATTTTGGTGTTTTGTTCTTTTGTGTTCTGAATTAAAAGTAGTCTTCAAAAGAATAAATTTATCCTGTTCTAAGCTGGTGTTAATCCAGTTTGGGTACCGTGGGTTTTCTTTTCTTAGTCATGCTGTTAGGTTGTGGTTTGTGGCGTTTAGAAAGCTTGGGTTGGTTAGTTTGGATTTTTATAAAATTCTTTTCCAACCGGGTTAAAGGAAAATTTGAAACGTGTTAAAATTTGTTAGAGTTGTTATCAGTGAAGGTTGAAACTTAAATTCATTATCTTAAACAATTCTTTCGGGGCGAGCTGTGCGATTTTAGATAGAATTTGTGGGCGAGTGAATATAAAGAAGCGTCTTCGAAAAGGTTAGTACTGCTATCTGCAATTTATGAACAATTTTTATGAATTTACTACTTTACAATTATGAAATTTACTGCTTGGGGGTTGGTGGTTGAAATTATTAATTTATTTTCAATTGTATGAATAAGTACTGCATTGGGGAAAAGAATTTATGTATCAATTTACAGATCTGTAGGGGATAATTTTATTGCTTCAATTACTGAATAAGTTAATAGAATTTTATGAATTGATAAAAAGTTTCTGTTTTTTATTTTGCTATTTTGTTCTGTAGATGATTAAAGATTGTTCCTATGAAGAAAAAAAGAAAACACTAAATAAAAATGGTTATTAGTAAATTATCGAATTCATATTACATTATCGTCGGTGAAGAAACCATGGGGAAAAACATCGTGGATGATATCAGATGAGGTTAGTAGTTTAGCTATCAAACGAATAAAGTGTTTAGTTTGCAGAAGTTGCCAAAACAATTCGAGTGCTTTAATGATGTTGTGCTCTTCAGTGCTAGGTGATTGTTTATACGGTTTTGAATAAGGTTATATAGTTTGTGATTAGAGCGAGTGTTATTTATGAATTCTAGGATTGGGTCTGCAACGGGCTGGAGGAATTCATGAAGGAAAATTAGTGGGCGGGATTCGTCTACATTTAGGATTTTGGTTAGGGGACAGAAGATATGCATCTGGGTGATGGGATCGTAATTTCGCAGGGTGCCTTGTAAGTTGGTGTCTTCAATACCATAGGTGTGTGAAGTTAAAACAAATGGTGTGGTGTATTTAGAGTTAATGTATTGATATCTATGACGAAGTTGGCGTGCCGGTGTATTGAGAGTGTAATGGTGTTGAATGAATTTGTAGTAAGTGTATGTGTGTGTTTGTTTATTTCGTAACATGACTTCGTGTGAACAGTGCAAATCATTAGGAAAGGTTAATGAAAAGTGGTTAAATTTGTCAAAGCATCATAAGCATGAATATCACGTTGAATGAGATGACGTTGTCGTAATTTTATTTCGGATATTGAGGGTGAAGTTGTTTGGGGTCTCGATGAAAATTTTTTTCTGTTAGATGTTAGCAAATGAGTCATGGTTTAGAAAGATGTCTTCGTTAGGTCGTATGATATTATGATCGTATTAATCGATAGAATAGTCCTGAGCCTTAGGAGCAGTGAATTTGGTTAGTGATTGTCTATATCCTATTTGTGTGAATTGTTTTGGGGTTAGAGCTGTTGTTAGAAGACAGAGCTGGGTGCTGCACACTTCATTATCATAAGGGGTATTATATAGTGGCAGTGATAGTGGATTAGTAAAGTGATAACTAGATGTCCATGAAAGTGTGAGGTATAATACATGCTCGCTTACATATTTGAGCGTCTACATGCTCCCTTTCATAACTCATCATTTGGGTCTGAATGGAAGTATGTATATTGGGGGGAAAAGGGTAGACAAATTTGGAGGAATTCCTTGGTATTAGTGTTAAGTGGATGATTGACAAATGTGCTGGATGTTGCTGGGTTAGATGGGAATGGAGTATTTGGGAATTTTCCTTAAAAGGTTCGGTAAGCGCGGTTTGTACTAGAGGATGGGGTTGATGAGGAAGTCGGGTTTTGAGAAGGTGTATAATTTGAGGAGGGGGTTGGGGTTGATGGGTTGGATGATGTTATAGATTGTGAGAGTTGGTGAATAGTTTGAGAGTGTTGTAATTGTTGTTGCAGTGTTATGAATTCATCAAGCTCGTGTGATATTTGTGTGTGGTCTGAGTCGTTGTTATCGGATGGTTCACTGGTTAGAGGGGAATATATGGGTGTAACATTTGAAATGGTAGAGGCAGGGGAAGGGGGTTCAATTTTGACTTGGGAATGGAAAGGTTAAAAAGGAGGTTGGGAAAATGTAGATGGACTGCGTTCAGAGTTGGCACATTCGTCGGGTGTTTCGATATCAGATTTGTTGAATTGAGAGATAGTGTTAAATTTTGTTGTGTTGGAATTAGTGTCTGATTCCATGCTGGACGATGTGTTATGATGAGGTGATTGAGGTGGGGGAAAGCAAAAAGTGGGATGATGGGAAGGTTGTTCTTGAGGTTGGCTGGGTGGGAAATTGATCGATGGAGGGATCCAACTTGACGGCTCATCGTGGGCTGAAAAAATAGTTGTTCTGAGAACGAAAATTAGTGGTATGAGGTTGTTCTATGATTTGTTCGCATGTGTCTTCTGAGTTGGGTTGTTGAGCTATTTTGTGTTGAATCGGACTTTGTGGATAATTAGATCGCGAAGTTATGAGGTCTGTTATGGCGATATTTCTGAACATTCGCGGTACCAATGACAGGTGATTGTTATGATTTAGGTTCTGCAATTGTGGTGCTGTAGGCGTTGTAGTTGTATCATTTCGTGATTCGTCATATGTGTTTAGTGTTGCTGAGAGCTTGGTATTGTATTCTTTTATTTGAGCGTCTAAAAGAATTTTACTGATTGATGCAGAAAATATTCCAAAAAATCCAGCAACTATGAGTGCTACGCTTGCTTGTTGATTTACTTGTGTGTGTATTGCGCATGTATTGTAGATTCTTTTTAAGAGAGAGAAAAGAAATCCAAGAAATTTAAACATTGCGTATAATATAGTCTATCTTTATAGTCTAGATGTAGTAGGGCCATCCTAGAAAGGCAAGAAATTCGTTTTTCATATTACAAAATTGAAAATGTTTATTGGTCATATATCTTATGGTCCGTTTTTTTTTGCCATTTAAGTAAATGTAATCTTTTATATCTTTAAAATATCCGCTATAGTCTTGTGCGTATATGTCTGAAAAGCCTGCTGTTTCTGCAAGTTTGCGTAGGTTTTGATCTATGGATTGTTGTTGTATTGTGTCCAATTTTGTGAGTAATTCTTCAAATTGTTGTGTTCATATGTGATGTTGAATGTCAGATTTAGAGTATTTGCCGATTGATTGTAAATCGATATTGGGGTTGCGGGCAATAGCTCTAATGCTTTCTGGTAAAAAATTTTTGAGTTGTTGCATGAGTGTAGGATATGGCGTGAGAAGATAGTATTTATCTTCGTCAGGGTTTAATTGTACTACAGTGTGGGTAATTTCTGATCCGCATGGGACTGTTGTAACCCAAAAATAAGTTCTGCGGGAGAGTGTATCAACAAAATAAACTTTATTTTTGTAGAAAATTGAGGTTCTTTTATAGCATCTTTTGTCTTCAAAAACATATAAAGGTGATACGATTTTGGTACAAGTGTAATAACATAATATATTTCCTTCGTAGTCAATAAAACTTGATCAGCTAAATTTTACCTGACAATAAATATCCTGCATAAAGGATTTTCAGTACTGCTAGTGCAAATGATTGTAAAACTTGCGTGGGTTCAAGTTCGAATAATTGATGGAGTGTTTCAAGTTCTGTTAAAGACATTTCTTGAAAGATTCTACTTATTGTGCAGTCTAATTTCTTGTCTAAGAGTATAACATAGTGGATTGCGCCAAAATGAGTGTATTGCGCCAAAATGAATGTTCAAGAGTGATAGTTCTTGTAAACGTGTACTGTCTTTATGTTGTGGTTTTAATTTTCCACCAATTCTTCCTGTATTCTTTTGAAATTGTACTGGGACATATGAGTTTCGTCAGTGGTTGAACGAAAAGTAGCCATTTTCTGTATAATTATTTTACTGTATTCATGTCGAAACCGTCTTCGTATTCGACAAGAATTTGTGAATATTTTGTTTTGTAGAGTGTTTTGTTGTATTTACATGCAAGTTCCGTTTCTGGGTATATTTGGAAACGTGTCAATTTATGTTCTCTATTATGAATGTTTCTAAATCTAAAATTACTATGTCTGAGTTGATCAGGGTTTACATCTTCAAACGGGATTGATTCAATAAAATAGTTTTGATGAAATTTTATCATTCTAGCGTGTATTTTTGCTATTTGAAATGTGGTACAGGTGTCTTCGGGGAACCAAACAATTGTTGCTTGTGTGCGTAGAGTACGATTGCAATGTCCCTGTTCATTTTTGCAAGGAAGTCTGATTTCTTGATAAATTATAGTGTCATCTTTTAAATCACCGATTAGTTGTACTTTTTCAATTTGTTTTTTCCAATCAAAAAACATTATTTTTTGGTATCTTTTTTTTGTATCTGCTTTACAATTTGAGGGGGTGTTTATTCCAATGTGTGGTATCCAATTTTTGTAATGGAGATCGTAAGTTAATCTTCCATGTGCTCCGTGGAAGGGAAATTTGTCATCTAGTTTTATATGACCTTGGTATCTTTCAAGTTGGGCTTGATGTGCGGAATCTGGAAAAATTTGAAAGTTGACCAAATTTCTGGTTGTGCCTTTGTTTGATGTGATTTTTGATATTGTGCCTTTTATTTGTTGTGCCTTTGTTTGATGCTTAAGTTCAATTTTGCAATCGTCAGGGCTGAGGTGCAATAGTCTTTCGATGTTGCTTTGGTAGAAAGGTTCATGATCTAATACGTTTTTGTTTCCGTTTGAGACTTGGTAACAATGTACTTTCTTTTCGGAAAAAATCGCCGTGAATTTATATACTGTTAGTGTTGTAGCTCGTGCTTTTGAATAATTCTATCTTGCTATTACATTTGTTGTTTCGATTGATTGTTGTTCGGATTCACGTTGAGTGATTTGGTTTATTGCATATTTGTGTAATGTTTTCTGTTCATTTTCTTCACAGTCATAGTGTGTGACTAGTAAATCCTGGGGTCCTGTTCGGGAGGAAGAATTGTTCTGATTGGTTTTTGAAAGATTGAAAATTGAAAGAGTCTGAAAAATTAGTATTTTTAAAAAATACATGTGTACAATAGTCCTTAACTTGGATTATAAAAGGTGATATATCCAATTGCCATTTTTTTTAATCTATCGTATTTGTAGTTTATCTATGTGGTTATAAATGGGGGAGGTTAAGATTTAGCTGTTATATTCGGGGGGCTAGGGGTAAGGGATGATGAATTATGTTTTATTTCTTACTGTGATTTCAAATTTTAGTGTCAAGTTGTCTTGTGTAAGTATTTGTATATTATGTTCTTGAATATCTTTGTGGATATCTTGTCCGTATTGTATTCTGTTTAGTGCCCAGTTGTGTAATCTGTTACTTTCGTGATGTTGTCCAAATAATGGAGAGGTGCTACGAAAGTATTCCAATCTAATCGTAGTTGTATGTTATTTGTTGAATTTTCTCTATATCTAGCGTCGAGATTTGCAGGATAATTGGAGGAAATGGTGTTTGTGAAATTTGAGTTAAAGAAGGGGTTGAAGGCAGTGAAAGAGTTTCAGGTAGTAACAAAGATCGGATGAAAAGTCTATCGGATCATTCACTAAATTTGGTTCGCCTTGAGGAAAAACATGTGTCATCCAATATGGGAGTTGTCCTGTAGTGGCTGGGGGATTAAAAGGTTTTTCTCTGATTTGTTCAGATGTAGGAGTTGAACCTAGCTAATCTGATGGGATGTTTGATGTGTTTTGTTGTGATGGAGTCTGTGGGGTACTTTGAATTGTACTACTAAAAAGGTCTGCAGGATTTGAGGTTGGTGAATGAGGTATGTTAAATTGAACTCCGGGATTTCGCAAGTTTCTATTTTGTCTTGGATGAACTATTTGTCGGTTTATTCCGAGTGTGTTTTGGTTTTGACTTTGGTGTCTTGCTCTATTAAGATCTTGTTGGAGAGGGAGGTATATATTATTTATTGTGGTTCGCTCAGTGATGCTTGGTGGATTATTGGCTCTAGTGTTTCTGACAATCGCGTGTGTCTTTCTTCAAATGTGAATGGGTTGTCTTGAAAAGAGATGCATGTTGATGATTGAGGGTTATTTGTTTGAGTATTTGCTGGTGTTGTTGGAGGTTCTTGGAACGTTGTTGGTGGAGACTGATGTGGGGGTTGTTGATTAGCAATTTTGGAATATTTTGGGGAAACTATTTATTTAAGAGGAAATTTTGTGCTTTTATAGTATTCTTGGATGAAAAGTATTGAAAATACTTTTGCTAATGCGAAGGTTAGTATAGCCTTTTTATACATTTTGCATATTGTCATTATGAGGGATGTCGAAAATCTGAGAAATATTATAAAGAGAAAAAGAGAAGAAAAACATCTTTTCTACTGAAGAGATGTTGGAACATTTAGATAATTATTTAAAAAATCGTACCTGAGGAAGTCGTCAATTATTTTGGAAAAATTAACGTGGGTTGGGTTTAGGAAATAACAAATGATGAAAGAGTTGCAAAAAGTTATCAGGGTGAGGATGAATATTTCTAAATTGTCGGATATGAAAAATATACAAGATTTGAAAAATTGTAATGAATTGAAAAAAGGTTTGAAAGTATAAAATGAAATTTGTTAACTGTTTGAGAATGAAGCATTTGAGGAAATGATTTCTTCGTCGATTTTTTTTATTTTTTGAGGCTAAATTCAAGTGTGGTTGGGTTATTTATTGATTTTTTGACAAGTGGGTTGGATTTCGGCAATTTTTGAGAAAGGAAAATTTGGAAGGGCTTTTAAGACTCTTCCTGGTTTTGTTGTTTTTTATGGGATGATTGAGTGTATCAAAGAGATATTCGTGCTATAGGCTAAATGATCATGTCCATTTTGTTCTTTAGGCTAATTTCATTTTTTTGCCTGAGGTGTTATTGAGGTCTAAGTTGGGACAATTTTGTTGATCTTTGTAGGGCTTGATAGGGGAGGGTTGTAATACTGAAACTTTGTTTGTTTCAGGTGTCAATGTTCAGCAGTTTGCTTATTTTTGACCTGGAGGTCTTTTAGTTATAGTTAGAGATTGGCTTGAGGGTGATTGTTTGTCGGCTAAAGAAGTCGTATTTAAAATGAGGTGATGATTCGGAAAGGCTTCTGATTGGCTGAATTTGTTCGAGTGCTTTTCAGCATGAACTTTGAGAAAATGTTTGGTCCTTTAAAGTATCTTCAAGAGGTGAAAATGTTAATTAACCTAAAGTGGTTTCTGAAATTCAACTTTCTTTAATATTTTAGATTGGGGGGGAAGGTTTTGTAATCTTTTTGTGGCTGATTACGAAGTAGCAATGATTGTCTATGTGGAGACTTTCTTTTTAATCTTGTGGTATAATTTTGTCTTCTATTTTCCGATTTTTTCTTTCTGTCTGAGATATCTTTTTGTTGCTTATATTTTTTGATATTTGTTTGGGAAGTTCTTTTGCATTTTTATCTGAATGTGTTTGGATGGGTGCCTATCAGTGTTTTGATTTTGATTGTGATCTGAGTTATTTTGAATAACTTTAAGTGTATAATTGTATAACTGTAAAAGAGTTTAAGTGAGTAAGTTCTCGAAGGGCGTACTCTTTCGGGTAATAAGGTGAAAGATTATTTCGATGTTGAACGATTTCTTTTTTGTTTAAATCTGTAAGTTTGTACGTTTTTTCATAATTTCCTTTTTGTGTTGTAAAATTTTGAATTAAAACGTATGTTCCAATTTTTGAATTTGTATCTGGTTAAATGGGGAATTTATTTATTAACAATTTTTTTTGTTACTTTCTGGTAAATTTTTTTGTGTTTCTTATCTCTCGTTAAAATCCATTCGGTGTGTGTACCGGAAGCTAATTTGAAAATTTGTGGATGATGAAAGTGATGTTTATCGTGGGTATGTAGTGGTAGATTGTAACATATTGATTCTTTAGTGGGTTGGCAATAACCTTGTGCATTTTTTGAAGAGCTTGCTGTGAACATTATCGGTATCCGTGGTTGTTGGTTGAAAACCATTTCTTAGGGTGATAGTACTTTGATTTGTGAAATATAAGATAGTGGGAATAATTTTACCTAATTTGACCATTCAGTATATCTTGTGTCATTTCCGTTAATGATACATCTAAGGTATTCTTGTAGTGAACAGTTCATGCCTTCGACTAATCCATTAGTCCAAGGTTTATGAGATGTAAGTGGTTTGTGTTTAATATTATATAGGTGGCATAGTGTGATAATTTCGTTGTTTATAACTCAGTGCCATTGCCTGTAACAAGGATTTCGGGTCATCCGAATTTTGCTATCCAATGTTCATAAAGTGATGTACATGCATAATAAGCATTACAATGGGGTACTGGGTTAAGTGCTTCGTAGTGTGTAAATGCGTCGACTATGACCATTAAATATGAATTTCCTTCGGAGGATGGTGATACTGGTCCATTTGTATCAAATGAAATTCTGTGATTGAAATTTAGTTTTTGTCCTTTAAAATCTTGTTTTTCTGCGATTTGTTTTTGATTGGGTATGCTTTGTTTAATTGACATGTTATGCAATCGTTGCATAGTACTTTTATCAAAATTGGTGCATTTGGGAATTGAAAATTTTGTAAAAAACTCGAGTATGTTTTTTCTTCTCCTGAGTGTCCTTTAGTGTGTAAATAGTGAGAGGTATGAAAAGCTATAAGCAGGGTACTTTGATTTCAGGTTTTTGGTATTCTAGGATATCTGTGTTTTCGTTGATAGAGGTGTTGTTCAATTTTCTGAAATATCTAAGAAATTTCTTTTTCCTAGTATGGTTGCATCGGCTTTAAGTGGCTTAGTTTTATAATTGTGCCAAGATTTTAACTGTCTAATGACTGGGTCAAGGTTTTGATGTTTTTGTTACAATTTGAGTGTTATTTTTTGTGATATTGGGAGAAAAATTTTTTCAATTTCTACTTTTGATAGAGGTATTGTATCTAGTGGGTCATGAAGGTTAAAAACATAGTTGATTGTATATTTTGAATCATTATTTGGTGGGCCTGATAAATTTATATTATCAGTGAGATTCTCTTCGTCTATTAAAGGGAACAGATTTTTTTAATATAATTTTTGTTTGAATGGTTTTTGATGTGTGTTGTTTCTTATCCAAGAAGAGTATCGTATCAGTTTGAATGTAAATTTTCCTAGGAAATCGACTTCGTAGTGATTGTTTTGACAATCTAGATATAGTGGAAAAAGTTGTAGATTATTCATTTGTGATTGGTCTAAATCAGTTTTTACTGTATATTTGCCTTGTAATCTTGGTGATGTTTCATCTTTTCGTGTTATTAGTTCAGGTGGTGTATTTCTACTGAGAGTATCGGGTAGTGCGAAATTTTTTGATTTTTTCCTGCTGTCCAAACTATATGTAAGTTTGGAAATTTCATTAAAATTAGTTGAAATCTGTAAATGAAACTGTTGGTTGTTTAGATCCAAGCATTAAAAAATCATGTTCTGTAAGTGTATATATTATGGCTGTGCGTTCTCTCATAAGGGTAGAGGGTCTATGTTCAGCTTGTGTGAATAGCCTAAATTTTGCGGAAATGAGGTTCATTTTTATTCGTGTTATTGTGAGATTGTAATAATGCTACGCCGATGACAAAATTTGAGGCGTCCCACATGGCATAAAATGGTTGATCGGGATCTGGAATAGTGTTTGATAATTGTTCTGTGAGAAGAGTTTTTATCTCTTCAAATCGTTTCTGATGTTCTGTTGTCCATTCGAAATTATTCTGCTTTTTAAGGATGTTGTAAAATGGTCTTAAGTATACGTGCATTTTGTATACGCATTTACTTAAGAAGTTGAACATTCCAAGAAATTCTTGTATTTTCTTCTTATTTGAAGTTGGCTGGAGTTTTTGGATTGCATCTATGCGAGATTTTGATGGAATTATAGTGTTTTTTCTATAATATGTCCAAGGAATTTTACTTGTGTTAGAAAAAAGTGTGATTTATCTGGACCTGCTTTCATGTTTTCTTGTAATAACATTTGATGATATTTTTTTAAGACAATGAGCATTTCCTCTTTTGTTTGTGATTGCATAAAAATATCGTGCAAAAATGTGATTGCGTTTTTATTGAGTATTAGTGGTCTGAGAGTTTTACTCATTAATGCTGAAAATGCTGCTGGTCCTATGGAACTTCCATAGAATAATCTGTTGAATTCGCATTGTTGACTTCCAATAACGAATTGTGTTAATCGTCTTGATTGTTCATCTAACGTATTTGATTATATGCCTTATTCTTGTCTGCTGTTGTGAAATATTTACCGTTTATTTTTGTGCGAATTACTTGAATTGCTTCGATAGGCCAATTACAATTAGATTCATAATTTAGTGAATTGAGGTATCTTGCATCTAGAACGATTTTTAATGATTCTCATTTTGCTAAAACGATGAAGTGTTTTATGAAAGTGTTACCCTTTGGCTGTCCTTTTTTATTTACTGGAGAGATGCTTTCGTACTGTTCTAGTATTTCAAGTAATCGGTTGACTTCGTCTTGCAAGTAAGTTGGGACTTAATTTATGAATTGGTCTGAACTCAAGGTCACATATTAAGCCTGTTTTTATTTTGTTCTTTATCATATTGATGAACTTGTGTGATTGAGAAGTTATACACAGTTCCTGATAGTGGTTTCAGGTGTTTTCGTTCTTGATTATATATGGGGTAAAGCTTAGAGAAAAATAGTGGTTGTTTGTTTATTCTTTGAAAAAATGTCAAAGCTGTGTTTTTCATTCTTGTGTAATTATCTTTTATATGAATTCTACTGTTTAAGATATTTTTTGTTGGTATTTTTTGGTAATAATTGGTACTCCAATGATATTATGATTTATATCAGTGATGTGGAAGGTTTGCTTAAGTGGTTTGCTCAAGAGTTTGTTTTGTTCCAATGTTCGAGTGGAAACAAGGGAAAGTTTGACTTTTCCGTAATTTGTTAAGGTTGGATCCTTGTGCGGTTGCTAGTCTGCTTGTTGTTTTGACAGGTATTAATTTCGGGTGTACATTTTTTTTTCGTTCTAAGTAGGAATGTTGATGATATTTGATTCTGCTCCGGAATCTATTAAAAAATCTATTTTAAGGTCTGGTGTTTGCAATTGTTTGGATTTTGGACTTTCTGAAAGAAGTGGGATTGTCCATATTTTTCTTTTTGTAACTGTGGTTCTTTAGGTATGTTTTGATAAATGTTATTTGTGTTTCAGCATTCTGTGGGTTTTTCTTCTGTTATTTTTTCTAGTATTTTTTTCTTTTTTTCCGTTGTTGTGTTATTTGATATTAGTCTTGTGAAATAATTTAAAAGAAATTGATCATGGTTTTGATAGAAGTGAGAATATATCGGTTGTTCATATAAAATAGGTTCATAGTCATTTTCAACATTTATCAAATTAATTGAAAATGGGTTTTCTGTGTCACTCTCGCTATCTGTGGATTCGCGATTGATGTGATTTAATTGCAATTCTGTGGTTTCGTTGTTGTCAATACCAGGGGGGTCTGGTTGAGTTTCTTCAGTTGATTGTACCTGATCATTTGTCTTTGATGTTTAGGTGTACTACTCCTATAATTTTGTTGTGATTTTTGATAAGGTGTGTTTTTCCTATATGGTGACTGAGAGTAGTTTTTGTGTCTATTGTTATAACTTTAATTTCTATTCTGTGAGTTGTCGCGTTATCTATTTCGATAATTGTTGATCTGTTGTTAGAATAATCGCGTGATCGATTATTTTGATATCTTGGGGTTTCAATTGTTTGAGTAGTTTCTGTTCCTATCGCTGGAATAATTTCTATAGCGATTGTATGAAGAGTTTCTAGATCGATTGTTTGAATAATTTTTATTCTAGAATTTGAATGAAAACTGGCATCAAACAAAATTTCAGGTTGGTTAGAATTCAATCTTGAATAGTTATTTCGGTATTGACTATTTCGACTATGTGATCGACTACATCTGTTTTGTGAGAAATTTCGTGAATTTCTTTGGTATGGTGATCGTCCTCTATAATTGGTATTAAAGGGTGATTGTTGTCTAGAATAATTGGAGGTATTTGAAAGCGGTTTTCCTGAATTATTATTACTATGAATGTTTTTGTTGGGTAAATTTTGATCTTTTTTCATGTATTGATGAACTGATTTGTTAGTTTCTCTAGATTTTTGTGGTTTATTTTGGTTATCTTGCTATTTTTGTCTGCATTCAGCAATGCTGTGTCCGTATCGTTGACGATAATTACACCATTTTTGCTTACGTTTAAAATTTGGGTTTTTTCGTAGATGTTCTCAATAATTTGGGTTTTTCTCGTAGATTTTTTTTGACAAATCTGTATCAGAGTCGTTGATATTGTTTATCTGTGAAGTAGTAGTTTGGATGTTGTTCACATATTGTAATTTTAGGTTTTCCGTTTCTTCTAATTTCTTAGTGATTTCTGCTTGCTCTAGTTTATCTACTAGTTTTCTAAAGTCCAAATTTGGTTCTCGGATTGAGGAAGGATGTGATGCTCTCTTTTTTATTGCTATTTTTCGCAATTGAGGTGTTAGAGTCATCATTAGAATTTCTGTCATCTTTGTGTTTTTATAATCATGAGTATTGAGTGGGTATGCTTTTCGGACTAGTGCTTCTATTCTTACTGCAAGTTGTTTTATTGTTTCATTTGGTAGTCACGAATTTCATTGCATAAAATTCTTTGATGTTGTTTGTTTCTTTCTGAATCAACTATTTTTGAGAATTCTTGTGTGAATCTTTTCCAATCTGATTTTCATTCTATTGGTAAAACTGAAAACCATTTTTGGGCTGCGCCGTCAAGTGTGGTTTGGATTAGAGCTGTGCGTCTATGTATCCAATTTTGATGAAATGGCGTGTTTACTGGTTCAGGTCCTATATTTAAAATTAAATTTGCTGTGACTGCATTTAGATAAGCCTCTAAAAAATAATCAGGATCTGAGACTGTGAATACCATTAGTGGTTTATTTGATGTTATCGATGATCCACCCGTTAGGTATAGATTCATGGTCATTTGTAGTGATTCTGTGGTATGTGGCATTTGTCAAAAATTTGTAAGTTGGCTTTTTGTTATTTCGTGTTGTTGTAAGTAATATGGCAGTGGAATTTCATTATACATTTGAGTTGTTTGGTATGATTGTGTGTTAATTTGGTTTTGTTGTTAAAAATTATTGTTGTAAGATGTTGGATTATTTCTAGGTTTTCTTATTTGTTCGTTTCGGGTGTTTGGTTTGAAAATATTTGGTTGGTCAATACTGTAAGAACAAGGTCTTTGGCTTTAGTAAAACCACTGATGATTTCGGTTATAGTACTCTTCATCATCTGATAGAAAATAATTTTGTGCATAATAATGAGGTTGATTTCTGGCATGGTATTTATTTGTATTATTTTTATTTTGTTAAAAAAATGGGTAATTTCCATTTTGTTCTTGTGAGGATCGTTGTTGATCATGAAAGTTTACTGAATTTGAAGATTTTTGCGGTATGTTTTGACTTTGTGAAAAGAAGTTTTGAGTATTTGTTTTAGGTTTTGTTGTTTTTGGTCCACTTACATAGTTGTAATTATGTTCTGCAAAATTTTTTCTATGTAATGTTTGTTCTTTGTATGATGGTTTTGTTACTGGTCGAAAAGTTGGATAATCCATCAGCGAATATTTTTGTCCAATAGAGGGTTTTACTGTGTATTGTATGATTGTTTGTTTTAGCGTTGGATTTTTTAATTTTGAAGTTGTAAAATTGGGTTGAATAGGTGAAATGCTTCGTTTGGCTTCTGTTGTTGTTATTGTTTCAACAATTTCTTCGCTTATAAAAATGTGATGGGGTTTGTATATCTTGTTGTGTAAGATTTCTTGTTCCATTTTAGTTTTCATTATTTATAAATGTAGAATTTAAACTATTATTTCCTGTTCTTTTCTGTATTTTGAGGTCGAAAATTTTTTCTTGCTTGTTTAATAAGATCAAGGTTGTGACTAAAATAATCGATTATGAACCATGCTAAGATTTTTTGTAAATTGTGTTAAACATGTTGTGTTATTTCATTACTTGTTAGATCTGCTCGCATTTAAAAATTTTGAAAATATATGTTTTTCTTGTCGTACAATTGTATGTCGAGATGTTTGAGTTGGTGCATCGCTTTGAGGTTCTTTCAATTCTAATATAGATATATAGCTATAGATAAGTGAGAATACTTCATTTGTGAATATTGATTTTGCTCTTTGTGAGTTTTGGTGTTGTATACTTTTGATGTTTTGTGTAAAAACTCGGGAAACTTCAATATCTACGTCATCAGTTTGAATGAGATATCTGTCATGACATGCCTTTCGTGATTTGATTTCTATTGTGTAGTTTCCATATTGTGATGTGAGACTACATATACTTTTGAGATAGTGGTCAGGGAGTTGTCGTTTGATTTTTACATCGGGAAAATCTCTTGTTCATGGACTTTCTCCTTTTTCGAATAAATTTGTGATCAAATTTTGGCAAAATTGTACCTGTCCTCGAGCGTCAGTCAATGGATGTATTAAAAATGGAAGTTGTGAATTGTCTAAATTATCTTCATTTCGATTCATTTTTGTGTTGTATGACTGCTAGCGTATAATTTTCAATGTGTCTTATTGGTTGATTCCAGTTGTACAAACGTATTGGTTTACTTGTGTAGCAATTTTTTTTTCTACGTTTACCTTTTACTGTTGCTGGTGCCGTGGTTTCTGAATCAGTGAAATATAGTTGATTGTCAATTTGATGATTTTTGTTTATTGAGTCTTTTAAATTGTCAACTTCTTGTATTGCGGTTGTTTCTGATTCTGAGACTGCATTTCTTCGTTTTGAAAACTTTTTTCTAATGATTTGTTTTTCCTTGTTAAATTTTTTCTTTCTTAGTGTTTGTCGTTTTTTTCTTATATATCCTACTGATTGTCTGTGTGGCGTGATTACGAGATCGTATTTGTCGTCGTTAATTGAACAATTGTGTATTATGATTGTTTGTTTGTTTCCTAAGTTGTCTCTTGACATAAGGTTTAGGATGATGGATGCAAAATCTGGATTAGTGATTTTTTTAAGTCCTAAACTGTTAGTTCATACAACTTTTTGTGGTTAGCTTAACTTGGATCGTATATTTGGGTTGAGGAGAATAGCCTATCTAATCTTACTTAGGGGCTGTGATTTATGATCAAGGGTTGGAGAATAGTAAATCGATCCACAAGGTTCAGGTATAATTAGAACGCCAGTAGTTCGTTAGATACTATTTTATGACTTACTAATTTTAAGTGTCTTAGTCTGGGTCATCTAAGAGGAGGGGGATCAAATGAAGGATGAGTAACCGAAGTTCTTCACTGTTTATCTTATTGAAAATGGTTAGTTGTTTGAAAAGTTTCTGTTAATTCTGGGTCGTTGACAAAGGTTGGTTAGTGAATCGACTATTGAGGTCGTTAGACACTAATTAAATTGGAAGGGGGTGAACAAAATTGTTCTATTTGATCCAAGGATAGGCGTTAATGATGAGAAATTTACATATTTAAAAATTTATAAAAATTTAGATATAGTTTAATTTAAAGATCCAAGGAAAGCCTTGATGATCTGTTATTTAAATGAAATTAATTTAAGTGAACGCAAGGATAAGCCTTAATAGTTTAAAATTAGGGAGTTAAGGTTAACTAATTTTAGTTTTGATGATCGTTAGTTTTTGAAATTTGCTGTTATGTTTTAGGTGATGAAGCTGGGATGATGAGATGATTTATATATACTAACAATATATGATTTATACTATTAATTTTTGTATTTTCATATTCAATAAATATTTTTTCAAGATGTTATTTAATTTACAGCTGATTTAAAGGAAACGACAAGTGTTGTTTTTATCAAGCGTTTTTGTACAATTAATAGGTTTAGCGCCATGGAAGGTTATTGAAGATAATTCTTCAAGAATTATGTCAGAAAATGAAAATTTAAATTTACTTCTGGTAGTATCCTAAATACAAAAATTTGATCTCGTTTTTGTCGTACTATCATGAAATCAATTTTCTTCCTAATCTTATGTCGTCTCTTGTTCGACGTCTTCTTCCAATACCGGGTAGTTCTCGTATTGTTCCGAATATTGGATCTGATCTATTGAGGCGTAGAGACATATTTACTAAGTTTTTGTCATATAAGATTTTTGAAATGTTGTAATTGCCTAATTCTAATCTAGTTTTTGTCTTATTCTAGTTTAGTTAAAGTCTGTTCGAGATTTTTCGTCGTACCAGATGAGTTATGTATTAAATACTATACTCATAGAGTAATTTCAGATAAGGTACACCGTCTGCTCGTCATCCTATCTTATTTTCGGCCAGATAGATTCGTGCAACTTCCCAGTGTAAAACCGATCTTAATCTTACTCTTATATCTCCTAGTCTCAATAGATCTAGTGTACACCGGTTTGCGCGAGTTATTGCCAGAATGAGAACAACTGTATTCCAAGTTTAATTCAATTTGTTCTGGTGTTGAAACTACAAGTAGTTTCAACCCTTTACAAATAATTAGGTTGTTAGTTTGATTGGTTATGATTGGTTAGTATTTAAAATTTTATAGAGATAACATATCAGAATAAAAAACATTGATAAATACTAGTTTAGATCTGGTCCCAACTTTTTGGAAATTTTGACCAAAGAAATTTTGATCAAAATAGTACAAAGGGGGACCTAAATCCAGGGGGATCTTGTTTATCCAGTTGTTGAATTGTATAAATGAAACAGAATCTGGAAAAAAATTGATTGAAACCAGTTTGAGCCGAGTAGCTCAAAACAGAGCACGCTTGGGTCGAACAGCCGAACACAGTTATTATGAGGTTTTTTCGAGATTTTTCGAGATTAAGAAATTTCAAAAATCTTTTAATCAGCTCAGATTTGACACCTTTGTATCTCGTTTCCTAAGGGCTTGAATTGCATCTACTCTTCGTTTCTAATTTTAGCTCTGACAACCAATCTTCCACAGCCTCCTCCGGGTCGCCAGTCATTAGATTTTATCATTCCTGATCTGTCTGATCCATTAGGAGCAAAGTGCGCCCAGTACAGGTAAATATGAAGTTTCTAAAGCCTCTAAATTTTCAAATCAAAAACAACTGTCAGTTAGTTAAGGGCGTGTTGACTTTATAAAAGTGTTGTTTTTTAATATAATGGTCCACATTGCAAATTTTTAAACAAATGTTAGTTTCAACAATATAGCAGATAGCGAATACGACTTTCAAAGGCAAATTTCGTTACGGGGCCAAACTGTGCACAGGATAGGCGCTCAATTTTGTGTCTGCATGTTCCTGGATTCCAGAAACTAATCTTTAATCATGTTCCAAAATGGAAGTGGATTCCACTTACAAGGTTTCCGAGGATTCCGCGTACAAATACCTAAAACGTAAAAATTGTCGGCACGTTTGTTGTGTCGCGAATCCCACAACAAGCGAATTTAGCTAGTTGGTCTGCTTTCCGCAAAATGTAAGTGGAATCCGCAAACTGTAAGACGATTCCGAATTTTTGTTTATTACTGAACTTGCATATGTACAAAATTAAAATCTAGAGCTGAAACTTTTATCTTTATCAAGAGGAATTTAAAAGCAAGGACTTAACAATTGTCGTCGGAATCCACGAACAAATCTTAAAACATTGGTTAACTAAATCGGTAGATGTCATCTTTTAGTATTTGGGATACATATCCCAGCAAACAGTTTTTGCGATCATATTTTTGGAAACACAACACCGAATAAATTCGTTATTTGGAGTCATTGGGTTGAGAGTGTTTAGAAACACAACGCACAGCATTTTGCCAATTTCTGTCAGTATTTGGGGTTTCATTGTTCCCAAAGATTGGCCAGTAGTTGAGATTGATGGAATCCCAAATACTGGAATATTATGGAATAAATATGGAATTAGTTCATTAGATGGAATCATTGGGTTAAGGGTGTTTAGTAACACAATGCACTGCATATCGCCGAAGAAGGTCAGTATTTGGGGTTACATCAATCCCAAATACTGTAGCTGGGTGTTTGAGAGAAATTGAAATCGAACATTAGGCATTTCAACAGGTAGCTGGTGAACAAAGTAAAGTAGTCATTGAGATTGAATTTGCTGATGACCACCTGGTAATTAAACGATATAAATTTAAACGCTACTAAAAATACATATTTGTAAACCGAATCCCCCAACAAAATGCGGATTCCACTTCAGCGGATTCCACTTGATTCCGCAACAGCTCAATTTAACTATACACATGTCTTATTATTTGTTTGTGGATTCCAAAAGCTATTTTGGATTCCAAAAATACGGTTGGGGATTCCGCAAATTCGTCTATTTTAGCAGCGCTTTTGAGCACTACAGTTTCTTAGCTGTTTTTTGTGGAATCCAAAACAGAATCCAAAACAGAATCCAAAACATCCAAAGAAGATCAAAGAAAAGTAGCAATGTTGCGGGTTCCGCGACAAATCTGATTCGGCCTGTTGCAGAATCCGCTTAAAACGCACAGAATGCGCATTTTGGCCTCGTAATTATTTTACTAGCAGCTTTTCTCTGAAATATGGTCATGACTTGATAAACTCATAAATAAAAAGTATGTTTCACCTGCTCCCAATGTTTGCATGTAATGGGGTTAGCAAGATGCTTTGGATAGCAAAGCTTGCAAAACTTATACTGAGCTATTTAACTGTTTTTTTGTTATCACGTAGCCCAAACGACAAACTGATTTAGCTCAGGTATCATTGCAAGCCGGCTAGTTTAACTAAATTTTGAGTAACTAGATGATAAAATGTTCATTTTGTATTTGAAATTGCATGCAGTTTTTTATTTCATTTTCAAAGTAAAATTTACTGGAAAATCGTTATAAACTACTGGAAATCCGTTAAAAAAATCTGTGTTTCACCATAACTTGGGCAGTTCTTTTTGTTCAAATTTTCGAAAAAGACAGAATGTTTTCTCTGGTTTGTTTTTTTCTTCAGAATATTTTAACTTCCTAATTTGACGAAATGTTTTTTCTACCAATTGAGATGTGAACAGTGAAGTTTAAGCAAAAATCAAAAATTGGAAAATTATATATCTTCACTTGCAACCCTTTCAAGAGACTATAGATTTTGAAAATTGCCAATTTGGTCCACTTAGTATAACTAAAGCAAATTGACAATCGGGATGTTAACACGTATGCGCTGAGTTTTTCCGGCTCAGAATTAACTCCAAGTTTGACGCTGGCTATTTTGTCTGAATAACTTTTGAATAGTGCAAAAGTACACCTTTTTGATCATATGCGTTTGTGGTGGAAACTTTAGTAAGAATAGGAAAAAACTCAACAGTCAACGCTTTTTTTTGAAACTTTTGTCAAAACTAGTTAATAGACTTTAAAGCGTTGTCGTGTCAACTTAAGTTTTCATAGAATTGAGCAGTACTATTGAATCTTCAAAAAATTATGAAATGAAAATATGGAATGAAAGACGGATTGTATATCAAGGTGGAGCGCTGCATCTTCCGACTGTCCAAAAACTGGTCTTCAGTAGTTTTTCAGAAGAAAAACTTTCATAAGTTGTTTTTCTTGGGCCTTCATTATTAATTCTTAACAGTTATATTTTGAACCAAAAAATCAAGAAAAAAACGACCACTTAGCGTGTCTGATTCCAATTAGGAAGAATTTTGGGTTCAGGTTATTAATTCGTGTTACGTTTTCAGCATCGTAGATAAAATCTTCCAAATACTAAATGGGCAGTTTTTGCAAAACGCTCTTAGGATCGTGAGAGCGCGTAGCTTCTTGATTTGATTTCCGCTCTAAGTATTTCTTTCAGACATTGGTCTCAATAAGAAAACCAGCCCAATCTTTTATATTCCTCACTATTTTCAAAAATCGAAACAAAATTTATTGTTAAAGCTTAGCTGTATGTTTCCGCTAGTCGTTACTTCTGTTTAATGGGATTCTGGATTGAACAACGGCAGACGGATAGAGCTCCCGAAGAATTCGATGAGTTCATGTTCAAAACAATTGTGGGAATTTCGTACAAAGGACTCAACTGGTTTTCTTTCAAGCCCGAGGATGCCAAAAATGGTACGAAAGTTTTCAGAAAGAAATGCAAATTTTTCTAGTAAAAAAATGTAAGTTTTGTTTAAAAATTTTTTTCCATCCTCCTCTTTTGGAAAAAAGGCACCTTGGGCTCAGTATTTTGTGAATATCACTAAGAAAACAGCTAATTAGTTTTTTTAAAAGCTAACAAACATTTCATAAAATGACTGGCGTGAATGTGCTGTTACGATTGATACAAAACTTCTCGTATCGCCGCAAACTCTTTAAGTTTTTGATTACTCTGAAACAAAAAAGAAAATCTTTTGGTTGCAAAAAAATGAAATTTCAAAGAAGAATATCTGTTTTAGCAAAATGTTGCACATTTAAAAAAGCAAACAAAACGGGACAACCTTCGCATGGATTACGGCAGTATTTTGAGTAATTTTTTCAAGACTGAGAGACTAAAACACGCAAAAAAAATCAGCTAATCAGAACTGAGTTTTCGAAAATGCAAAAAAGATGAATACCTGAATGAAAGACTATAAATTCCGAGACACGAATTGTTTCTTTAAAATCTGACAATTATTTCGGCAACTGAAAGAAAGTATTTTTTTTTATGAAAGTTTTATTTTTGTTTTTGTTTATACGAAGGCCAGCAATTTTCTAGTCCTTGTTACTAGTTTTGAATCCGGTGGAAAATTTTCCAGCATTGGGAGCGACCTCTTATTAGTTAGATCAAGTAGCTGACCTAATTTCCGTTTGAAGTGGTTTCCTAGCCGGATTAGTTT
>NC_087062.1:66201414-66240718 GCF_963678635.1 Symsagittifera roscoffensis
GGTTCAAAGCCGGATATCGTTCGACTATTTCAGTCGATTAATGAGATGAACACTTCAGCCAGGATGAATGTTCCGAATGCCTTTCAGAGAAGCTGAAATAATTTTTAAACGCAATGTCGAACTTAAAATATAAGTCTTTTATCCGAAGACGCATTGCTTGGACAAAAGTTCATACTTCAATTCAATTTAATTTAGATAGATTTCTGAGTCAGATTGAACATTCGTCATCGCTGCTACATTTTGAGAGAAAACAGGTAATTATCGCGCAGAAACTCTCAAATCGGCCAAAATGAAAAATTTCAAATTAACATTGTTTTGCAGAAAATGGTCACGGCTTAAGTTAAATTGTATTTTTGAGCTCAGGGCATCAATATTCCCCAGACTGTATGAAGAAGGTCAATTAAAAACTGGAGGTCAGAAGTTCGAAATTTGACTGAAGAAAAAACACGCGGCACAAAAATTTCGTGACGATCTTCGAAAATTGCAACTACAGGGATACCCTATTGCTGAGCAAGAATAATAGAAAGTTTCGACAACATGAAACGCCGGGAAAAAATATCATTGTACACTGGAAAAAAAATCATCCGCGCTGAACACATTTTTTGAAAACCCAATTCAAATAAAACAAGACAGCTCGTATTAGGGCAAAGCCCTGAATGTTCCGACTGCCTTATAAGGTCTATGGAGCAGTAATAACATAAAAAAGAAAGAAAGAAGAAAGAATAAATTTCTCCGGTCATTCATTACATAAATTTGGCAATTCATCGTTATAAATAATTATTAAAAAGAGACTCGGAGATGATAGACAACGGGGCCATATGGCCCACAAACGCCTACCCTAATATACATGCTTCTTTCACTATCAGGAGAAGATTTTTTTGAATGTTTTCTAGAATTTGTGGAAAATTTGTAATTTCATCCATATCTCCTAAGCTACGAGCATTTGGACGGTCAAGTATTGTCATTTCAATCCAAAGCCTATATTATACCTTCGTTAGCAGGTAACCGCCGGTAAAAAAGAAAAGAAAAACATAAATTTAGATTTTTTTTTCAAAATCGTAAAACTGTTCATATCTCCTAAGCTACGAGCATTTAGACGGTCAAGTATTGTCATTCTAATCAGAAGCCTATATTATACCTACGTAAGCAGGCAACCGCCGGTAAAAAGAAGAGAAAAACAAAAATTTGAAATTAGATTTTTTTTTGATTTTTTTTTTAAATCGTAAATCGTCCACATCTCCTAAGCTAGGAGTTTCTGTCAGGTCAAATTTTAGCGTTGGAACCTCAACCTTAAGATACACAACATTAGCATGCAACGTTTTCTACATGCAACGGGTTCAATACGTTTTCTACTTACAATTTGAAAATTTAATCGAAATAGATTTTTTTTCTAAGTTTTTGAGTACTTTTTTTTAAAATCGTAAAATTGTCCATATCTCCTAAGCTAAGAGTTTCTGGAAGAATTTCTAAAAAAAGTTAAATGTAACAAAATAAAATGAAAAAAAAACAATTATAAAACTTGTAATTTTCTGTTAAAATCATGCCCCTACATGCCATATAATGTACAAACTGATAAATTTTGCTCCTAGTAACAAATCAGTTATGGCAAATTAGCACCCTTCAACCAATTTGGAACGATTTCTAGGACGGAATAAATCTCCGCTCACGCGTTAATAGCGTGAAATATATCGCGCGTTAATTATCGCAAAATAGCCAAATGGGCGATCGATAAACCCCCATAACTTTATCCAAAAATATCACAAGGAAAATATCTTTTCAAGTTTAGGCTCAAGACAACAATACATTTTGAATGATATTAAGAAAAAATTTTGTTAAATTGGCTAGTTAAAAAAGTCGAATAACCTTGATCAAGTATATTTGAAGTGAAAAAATCAGAAAAAATTGAATGAAGTGTCTCTTTATTGATTAAACAATCCGTATTTAGATGACCAAAATTTGGTATCACTGGTATTGACTCACCTTAAAATATGTATACCGAAACTTTTTACCAGACTAATAAGGTAACCTTATTTTTGCAGGATTTCTCTTGTGTCGATCATAAACAAACAAAACAAAAAGTTTTTAGTTTTGACTAAATGTAAGAGATACTTCTCAACAAGTTTTCAAACTTTACGTTTTGTTTTACGCTGGCTTATATATTTAAATAGTTTAGCTCAAAATGCTGCATGTCTAATAAGCATGCATATGCTTTCGCGTTAAATATCTACGTTGTCAATTTTAAACTCATTATCAATCTACTTAAAAAGCGCAACCAAAACCGCTTTCGAAATTTTATGATTGAAAATTCGAGAGAGTAACTGCCACCCAACCACAATTCGCAGAATCGAAACTTTTCATTTGTAAAACTTTTTTGTGAGATAATCATGTTGGCTTTCAAGGAACCTCATGTTCAAAAAAAAACAACAAAACAAATTTTTTAGCTGCCCTATTGACTCTATTCTATGTTTCTTTCACGAAGCCAAACAATTTTATATTTTTTCAAAAATTTACTGTTTTCCATCACAATTTGATCAATTCTAGGTCCTTGATTGGTTTTCATCATTCGTTTTTTTTAGACATGGCTGTCAATTTTGATTATTTTAGACATCAGATAACAATCTCATTGACAATCTAGATAAGATTCAGTTTTGCTTCAGTTTTGCTCCAAAAGAAAAATAACCAAATACATTTTCAAGATTTTTTTTTGTTGCAGCCATTTTAGCTAGCTATTCCCCCCTGTATTGCTGTTACTATTTTGGAAAATGAACTACTTATTTTTTTGCTGACTAAAGCTTTAACTCAGAAATTTCGACTCATTGGGATAAGATTGAGAATACAAACAAAAATCATGATGCTTGCAACTTAAGGGAGTAGATATTGATATCGAAAAAATTAAAAAAAGCTTCTTTAGAATAATTTTCGATATTTGATACGCTTTTCGAGATGAATATTGGAGGTGAAACTAATCACTTATTGATTTTTTATGCCGTCTTTCGAAGAAAACGGAATATTTATGCACGGTGTGCTTTTTTTTATTCAGTCAATTTTCGCCAATCGAAATGATAGTTTTCAACAAAAATTTTTTTATACCTCATTGAAGATATCGACTTCCTGAGTTCAAACTAGATATTTTACCTCCATTTTTTTCAAAGTTCTGGGGTTTGAAATTGGCGATGTTCTGGAGTAAATTGGCCATGTTGCGCGCTTTGAAGAGTTTTTTCATAATGAGGAAAGAGTAACGCGAACTATTTATGCGTGGCGAAGTATCCCGTATAACAGAATTGTTCCAAACTAGGCTAGCTAATCCGTGTATGATTTTGGTACGATTTTCACACTTAATATTGTTCAAATTTTATTAGTTTTCAATATTTTTTTCCCAACAACTTTTCAATATGAAATAAGGGACAGTCGGAGCATTCAAGGCTTTGCCCTGATATACGGGCAGTCTTGTTGATACTTTGCTACTTGAAATAAGGGACAGTCGGAGCATTCAAGGCTTTGCCCTGATATACGGGCAGTCTTGTTGATACTTTGCAACTTTTCAATATGAAATAAGGGACAGTCGGAGCATTCAAGGCTTTGCCCTGATATACGGGCAGTCTTGTTGATACTTTGCTACTAAAACACGGAGAATAAAAATTTGGGTGGTTTCTGAAAAATTTTGTGGTTTAGGAAAAGTTATATTGGAAAACTCAGCTCATTTACTTTCTTTCATTCAACTTTCATGTTTTTATATAAATAAACGTTCCCTAAAATAAATAAACCAAAATTTAAAGCTAGTTTCTTTTGTTTAGTTTGAAATAATTGACCTTCAAGGCAAACCAGAGATTCAAAAATACAAATAATTCAATGAATTCAATGAGTAGTTGTTCTCAGACCAACATCAGGAGCGGATTTTGGGGGGATTGCCCCTGCCCCCTACTCAGGGATTCGACCCCCTGCCGACTATAGAGTCCCCCTTTGTACTATTTTGAGATACCCATTTTCGGTGACGGATTCTAGAAAATTTTCTAGAAACGCCATCGGAGCCAATATATACTAATTTTGAGGGGGAAGCGCGCGCCAAAAAAAACACAATTTTTTGGTCAAAAGTTTCCAAAAAGTGCCTAAAAACGCTTTTGTTGACCTAATTTTTTTTCAAATTTTGTCAGCGGCGCAAAAAATGTGGCCGTAACAGGGTCTTCAGTGCTTTCGGAGAGCTCGCAAAATCAATTTGGTCCACCTAAAAAAGATTTAAAAAGGTCGATAACATTTTAGATCCGCCCCTGATCAACGATAAACAACCATAAGGCTGTTTTTCAAAAAGAAAATGGAATCTGTTTCTAATCTCGTTTTTTTATCAGTGTGTTTTGCGCAAACGGTGAGTTGCAGCTAATCAGCTATTTTAATCTGATTTTTTAAAAAAATTTTAACTTGATGTTGAGCAGGTTTTCTAGCACGGCTTAATCGTTAAAATTCAAGCAACTCTTTTCAGACAATTTTGGTATGCCTGCGGTATCTCTATTATGACTAGCTCCAAAATGACGGTTTATTTAGAGAACTTTGGTTTGTTCTTTGCTTAAATTTTTTTTTCTGTTTTAGCTTTATTTGCAGCATCAGATCGACGCGAGTACATGGCTTTTCTGTTCCCCGATAGACACGACAATCTTGGTCTTGCATGCCTACAGCGCAGGTGCTTCTTAAATGCTTCTGTTGTTTTTGCTGTACTGGTTTTCTTCTTCATACCAATTTTGCTGATCGCTATAAGCATTTTTGAAAAATTTATTCTTTTTTAAAGACATGAACGCACGAGTTCAAGATTATAAAATTTCCGAACCTGCTATTGAGTTAAGGGTATGAACGCCTGAGCGCCTGAGGGTATTTAATCCGGCATAGAAATCGTTTATAAATTAAGTCATGACAGTACAACGATACCAATGCTAGATATATCACTTTAAACTGTAAAAAGCAAGTAGATGAGGTTTTTTTTTTAAAAATTGTAGGGTGATGTGATTTTTCCAAAAAAATCATCTCTTCCATTCAATAAGTTTATTGAAACAACCCAAATTTTTATGAGGGCTCCAATTTTTTATCAAAGTTTTCTATATCAACAAAAATTTGAAACAACATACAGGGCAATCAGAAAACCAGGGATTCAACCGGAAACAACAGTTTATTTTTTTGATTTAAATATGTTGGATTAAGTTAATCAACGCGAGGTTTTAGCGACTCTTTTGTAAAGGTAAACCAAGTTCATTGATTTGTATTTTTTTCTCATATTTCAAGATAAGCAAAACTGCATCGATTTATTACAAAATGGCCTGGAACTCGTATCGTATATCATGGGGTTACTTGAATGTTCCAACAGCCACTTAAAAGCTGAAGAAGCTATTTTTGAAATTAATTGAATGCTTAAAAAATTAGGCAACTTATTTCAATTTTACCTTCCTTGATGCTTTCGCAAGCTTTGTAAAAAACAAACTCATGCATTCAACATCTCGTTTTGTACTATTAGGATGAAAATGCTCGTTTTTATTATGACTGAGTTGACTGTTTGAATTTTCAAATAAAGTGACAAAAATGTATGCTTGATTTACTCAATTAGTTTCGACAAAATGATACCAACTGAGAGATATGAAAACTTTGAGCTTAAAGTCATGTGATTAAACATTTCAAAATTATGGGCTGTAATTTTGGTCTTATTGATACGAAGCAAGACACTAAATAGTTTGGATGAGAACAAATGAAAACAAAACTTTCCATTTTTCCAAGTTTTTTCGATTATTTTCAAAACATATTTCGCTTTCTAAAAGGCCAATCAAATTCCAAATTTTTTAATTAGAGTTCCTATATATTATGATGAAATTGGTGGCTTCAAAAACGCCTAAGCCATTTGTTGATTTTTTAAAAAAAAAAACGTGGCGATAGTTATGTCTAAATTATGCTTTATGAGAGATATGATGATTTTGAGCTCAATTTGAAATTTTTTCCTGCAACTAAACTTTTTTTTACAGTTAACGGTTTATGTGTCGCTTAATTGACCTTTTTTCAGAATTTAACGCGCAAAATTTTTATTTTTTTTAAAGCGACTGGACGGCAAATTGAGATCAGGCTGACAATTCGGTCTTATTGATACAAAATACGACACTATAGGCAACTTGGATTTTACTTAGAGATTGGTAGAGGAAAAAGGGCAAAAACGAAAAAAAAACGTTCGCTTTTTGTGAGAAAATTGCCAAAAAACAGATCCTAACCCACCTAACTTTCCAAAAAAAATCACAGTTAAAATTTTTAAGTCAGCGTTGGCTAGTGTTTTTCAAAAAAAATTCAAAACGGCGAAGTAAAAAAATTTACCTTGAACTAAAACTTCACAAAACGGTTACGAAACTACTTTTAACCTTAGTTGAGAAAAGCTAAAAACTCGCGATTCTCAATTTTAATCTTTCACTTTATAAACTCGTGCCAATCCGGCAGTCAATTTCAATCTTCTACCTTATAAACTCTTGCCGATTTAAACCAGCAGTTTTTTTGTCAATCAGAAAAAAATTCAGAAACTCTTCTTAACAATGTCTTTTGGGAGAGCGCCATACAATTGCATTAAGCCTGTTTCCAGGCGTTTCAGAGAAAGTTTAAAAAAATGATGATGATTTAGCTTTCTTTGCAGCAAAAAAAAAACAACTTGAGAAGAGAACTCAACTTGCCAAAAAGATATCAAAACAGGAATGTCTTAATGCTTGGTAGGATTAAAAATTGATAGTTTACCAGAAAAAGTATGCAGAAAAAACTATCGTCCAAACTGGCGTTTTCGAAACTAATTATTATATCTCCCGGACACCATTTTTATCAGGTTACTGTTTCAATGAATATAGTTGTCTAAAAACTAGTGGCTAATTCTTTGTTCTTGAAGCTTCCTATAATTTCAGTAAAAACTCCACAAACTTTGTGTTCAGGTGTGTGTTCAGAAAATGGCCACAAACTTTGTGTTTAGGTGTGTTTCACTTTTTATTTTTTTTTGTTTTTCTTGTTTTCCACGCAAAATCAGGTACCACAAATAATCACTGGACTGGGTTCTGGAATGAGTGATACATGATATCAAAGCCGCCCTTTAAGTCGTGATTCAAACCACATTTAAAAATTCCGAAAAACTTTTGCTAGTGTTGGAAAAACCGTTCGGGTTTTTATGGTTTTTATTTTTGGTTTTTATTTGAATTTGAGCAAAGAAAGCAAGGAACAGGTTGTAAGCAACCTATCTATGCTTACTTTGAGCCCTGAAAACTTAATTTTAGGCAGCCACACCTAATTTTTAGAGTTTTTTAACGCCATTTTGGTAGTCAAAATTTTTTCTTAAAAAAATTGACAAATTTTCATAAATTTTTCATAAAAAATTGGAAAAATAATGTATTATAATTTTTTTTATAGTTTGATTTTTGTTCTTCTTGTTTTTTTATACAAAATTATGTTCAATTTTCCTATATTACTATGACTGCAGAGTACGCATAAGTTATAGTTTTACGTGGCAACCTTTATCACACCACGCTGAAAAAAAATTTAATTAGAAAGAAAACTTTGTAGTTGATTAAGACTATGGTCAGAACAATACTGTACCACTTGCACAGCAACCAACTAATCTTGATATAAAAATATTTTGCATCTTCTAGGTTTTCACTATTTACTTTTGTAAATTATGGCGTTAACGGAAATAGAGGACTGTATTTTGTACAGTCGGCTGACAAAAAGAAATTATTCTCGGTTTCAACAATGGCAGCATTGGCACATCTAAAGTGTTTGAACAATTTTGTTGTAAAAATTGGTTGTTAATTTTTATTTACTCACTGATAATTATTCCTTGTTATTTAAATTTGAACGTCAACTTTTAACTGTTTTGCCTTTTTTTAAACTTTTTTTTGTGTCTGTAGATGGCTTGACGACTATTTTTTAACCAAGGCACTTGGTTTTTCTCATGTTTAGGGTTATTTTTTTTGCTTGATAGTCAAATCTAAATTTATTTGGAAATGTCTTGGTGATCTGCTGTAATAAGATTAGATGCAGAGTTTTTTGTTACAGCTTTACCGTCTAAATAAAGAAAGTTGCTACTAGGGTATCGTTTTTTATAAAATTGTTATAAAGAATGAAAAAAGAGACCTCATAAAAATCCGTGTCGTTTATCAATTTTTTTTTATACAATTTTGGATGTAGAAATTTTTTTGATAAACAATGGTTAACTGTATCCATATTATAAGATAATTGAAACTCAACTAGGTTATAAAGATTGGCCTTTCTATCAATTGTTTTTGAATCATCAATGCAGTAGCATCTGAAATCTAATATATTTTAAATTGCTTTTTTGATGTCTAATACTTTTATATATTGAATATGAATTTTTCGAGTGATCGCCGAAAACTGATTAACAGCAGAATGATTTAAAAATAGTGGGATATGTTTGATAGCGATTTCACGTTTTTGCATGCTTTTGAGATTTTGGTATTTTCCAGAACAAACTGGCAAATAGAGTTTTTTTTTAAAGGCATCGTCATCGACTCGAAGTAAGCAGCAGTCAATGACTCTGTAATTTTATAGAAAAAGGCACTTAAACTAGTACGGCCTTAGGCTTTCTTTAGGGTTCATTTTTTCAAATTTCAATTTCAATAAGCAATTCGAATCATTGAGACATGTTCTTCATGTCATTAGGAAACATTATTGCAGCAAATATTTTCAAATATCAGGAAAAAAACTTGTTTTTTGATGTCTTGCAACCTGATGTCTTTCTGTGACACAAATATTTGATTTAATTGGCAATTTTGTTTGGTAGAAATTGTTTTTTTTGTGAGCTTTTTTGCGACAGATTAATTGCTCTTCATACCTTTTGTGCGTTTTTGTTGAAGCTAAAATTTTGAACTTATTTTGCCAAAATTCATTAAAGTTATGTTAACTAACCGTTTTTTGGCCACACGATAAAATCTCCACTTCCCATTTTCTTTTTCTAATTGACTCGTCTTTTCTTCTTTTGCTGTTATTACTCATGGAAATGACGTTTAAACAGTGAAAAAAAAAGAAGTTTGACTGAGGGTAATCCAAATTAGATGCTTAAAATGTATGATGCTTAAATTTTATGATGCAAATGTATAATTTAGCAAAAGTATTTCGAGCTGATTTTACATTTTCTGAAAAGAACATGGAAGTTGGCGTTAAATTTTGAACCATTTTGTTGATCAACTGATTTTTTGAAGACCAACAATTTTTAGTTTAAAATTTTTATTTTAGATATAACAAAAAAATGGAACCAGCTGCTCATAAATATGTCGATGGTTCTCGAGTAGCAATTGACATATAACTAGTTTTTCCTGAACCAATTTTGGAAGGAGAGCCAAAAATATCAAGTCTAATTTTTTTGATTTTCCCGGATCAGCAATAAGTTTACTCACTGCGTAAAAAAAAACTAAAAAATAAATCTAACTTCAACCTTTGTTTTGTAACATATGTTTTTTATGTTGTAATTTTAGCAGCTTAGCTTGGTTTTTTTAGTAGATGCGTAAACGAACATTCAGGACTAAATTTTTGTATTACCGACAGCGCAAAACTTTTTCATGCAACAACAAGCTTCTTTCTGTTCAAACCATTTTTCTTACTTCTGAAAATAGCACTATTGGCTCATCTGTTTCTTTTTAAACCAATAATGTGGTTTTTAAATTTCTTTTTTATCAATAATAATTCCCATTTATACGAAACTTTATTTTATGTCAATTTTTTGCCATTGATTGCGGTTCTTTTACATGACTTGACGCCCATTTTTTCTAAGCAAAAAACTTGCTTGTCATTTTTTTGATGTTTGAGGTTGGTTTTTTACCTTATAACCAAAACTAAAGCTCTACATAGAATTCATGGTGATCTGCTACTTTAAAAATGGATGCGGAGCTTTGTTTCATAGCTGTATCATCCAAACAGCAGATAATTAAACTACTGAAGTATCAAAGACTGTTACTTTTCCTGAATATTCTTGATACATAGGATGAAAAAAAGTAGACCTCATAAAGATCACTGTTATTCCTCCATTTTTTTTTGTCTTGAAATAAAACTAACTTGACTGTTTTTGATAAAAACACAATTGTTGACTGTATCAAAAACTGTTTTAGGTATGTGATTTTCCACACATTTATACAGATTGATTTAATTAGCATCTGAATTACTTTGTGCTTAGATTTAAATCATACGAATTTTTTTATTGCTTTTTGTGGAATTTTTTTTCAACCTTTTGAAATTGAGCTGCTCAAAATATACCAAATACTGGTAAAAACAGTATGATTAAAATGTATTAAGACTTTTTTTGATGAAGATTATGATCATTGGCTTGCATTGTCAACGACTCTGTAAATTATAAGCAAAACAAACAGTTAGTTTTGTACGGATCTAGGCAGTTTTTAGAATTGATGCTTTCAAAAAATTTTAATTTTTGTTTGGTGTTTACAGGTTTTAAATAAAAAGCTTTGATATAATAAGAAACATTCTTTTATTTGGTCGAAAGGATTTTTACAGCAAGTTCTTGCAAGCATTAGAAAAAATTAAAACACTTGTTCAAATTAATGTCTTGCTTTCTATCATTTTTCAAATTTAACTAATTAATTCTTTTAAAAACTGCAAGATTTCTCTGATGCAATTATTGGTTCACAGTTTTTTTGCAAAATATTTCAGGGCAAAAAATTGATTGCATTTAATAATTTTGTAGTCAACTGAATTTTGAACTGCTTTGACCAACGATGTTTTTAATCGAACCGTTTTTTTGTTTTTCCATTCCCAAATTTTTAACTATGTTTCCAAAGCATTTTATCAAGTTGCGCTATTCCAAACTCTTGTACTCTCAAAAAATTTTCATCTCAAAAGTGCCGAAGTCAGGTGTAATAATGGCCCTGAGACATTCAAAAGTGTTCTGGTATTAGAGTTTGCACCAGCGTTTATTGGTATCTGATATTTTTGGCGAGAGAGATGTGTTTCGATATATTGTGTTCTATCTAGCTAATTGTTTCTGCGTTATGCTAAGGTTTTTAAAGGATCATTCAAAATATTAACTTTGACCAATTTTTTTGTTTTTATCTACCGTTTTCACCGCAAAAACAACGACCCAATTCTTCGTTTCTAACACAAGATCTAAATGAACAACATGCTCTTATTTTCTTGCTTGGCTAACGGCTCCTTAATAAACATTTTGTTTATCTTATTGCCTACTAGGTTAACTTACAACTTGCAGGTCGTTCCATATTTTTCCTATGTTCCTGTGTTCAAGTCAAAGTAAACCATCTTGTTGCTCCGACCATTGAAAATGGGGGAACTTCGTATTCGGGTGTCTTTTAGTTTTTTGTTTTCCAATAAAATCAGCTAACACAAACAATCCTTGAACAGGGTTGAGTGATATATCAATTTAAAGCCCTTTCAATCGTGATTCGAGCGACATTTAAAAATTTCACAAAGTTTTTACAGTGTCGAGAAGAACCGGTTTGAAATTTTTGATTTTTTGTCTAATTTTGAGCTAATTGGCTACGTCGAATTTCCAGCTAATGAGCCGTGTAGGCTTTCAATAACTTATTTAAGCTTAATTATTTAAGCCGTGAAAACTTGATTTTGCTCAAGTAAAGGTAGTTTTTTTGGAGTTTTTCAGTACAGTTTTTTTTCAAGTCTTTTTTCAGCAAAAACTGTTTTCCAATTGACTTATTCCAATTGAACTATTTTACTATGACTCTCTTTTAAGCCTATATTTTAATTTTTTTTCATTCGGATCTTTTTCTCACAACATGCAAAAAAACGACACGTTATAAAAAAAAACATTTTTTTTGTAAGACTTTGGTCGGAATTTTCTGTGCTACTTGCAAAGTAACCGGCTATCCTTGTTTCTAACTTGTTTTCGATTCCAAAATTTTTTGAAAAAAGCTGAAAGGCTTGCTGGTTTCCTTAATCACTCATCTGGAAACAAAGCATGGATTTGAAACGATAAAGAATATAATCATAGTTGTGTATTGCTCTTGCTGTCTCAGTTTCTATTAAAATATTTTCATTTTTTTGCAAAAACTCAATGAAATGATGTTGGCCAATCGTTTTTTGGTCACGCACCTAAGCTTTAATTTTCTCAAGCTTTTTTTCTAATTGGCTCATCTTTTCTTCTTTTATTTTTTTTACATTTGAATAGTCAACGACTTGACGTTTGAAAATATATATAACAAATAATAAATGCTTAAAATGTATGGTCAATCACTCTCAAGCTAAAGTTATGCTTTTTTGAAGTGATCTTGAAAACCTATGCTCAATTTTGAACAATTCTGTCAAGTTTATTTATTGTATATCCAATTTAACAACCCTTATGTTAAATTACATATGGTCCCCCCTTTGGTGCTTTTTAAGAAATCCATTTTTTGCCGACCGACCCTAAAATTTTTCTAAAGGCGCCTTGGGCGCCAATATATACTAACTTTTAGGGGGAGTGCGCGCCAAAAAAAACGCGATTTTTTTGTCAAAATTTTTCAAAAAGTGCCTAAAAACGGCTTTTTTGACCTGTTTTTTCAAAAATTTTGGCAAAAACAGGGACCTTTTAGTGCTTTAAAAGATCTCGGAAAATCAATTTGGTCGACCTAAAAAAAAAAAAAAGGTCGTCAAAATTTTCGAAAAGTTTTTGAAAATCCCCGCCCCCCTCAAAAAAATCCTAGATCCGCCCCTGCATATAACGATAAAAATGAATTCAGCTGCTCATAAATATGTCGATGGTTCTCGAGTAATTGGCTTGTGACACGACTAACTTTTTTGCGACGAAGTTTTGGAAAAAGCATCAAAGATATTAGGTATTATTTTACCCGGATTGTTTTAGTCATCGATGAATTTATTGAACAACTTTTAAGTAAAAATCTTCTTTTCAATTTTTTATCTTGCAAATGAGCAAATTAAAAGCGAGGATTTGGTCTAAGCTGTATTTGGCATTTCTGTTAGGGAAACGCACCGGTTAAGCAAAATTTTTGATAATGATGAGCGTTGAAAACTATACCATGCGTCAATTGTTTACCATAGGTCAAAATCTTTGATATAGTTTTGGCATCAATGCGTTTTAATCACTTCATCCGATACTTGAAACTTTCTGCGGAAATTAACTATTACAGCCGATTACCTCAAATTCAGTAAAAAAATAAAAATCGTTTCAACCAATTCATTGAAAGTCGAGCAGTATAAATATTCCACAGCTAAACGATGGCTTTCACCCGAAACCCTGAAAAGTATCCAAAAATGTTCTGACTGTTTTTTTTTCTAGTAATTCAAATTAAAATTCGAAGTACAATCTCATAATTAATCTCGAGCTAACTTGAAAGTTTTACGATCGGGGCTTATTTGAGATGACAATTTAATTACTTGCATTTTTTTTAAATAAACATTATAAAATGGTTCAACCGCCTTGCAAACGCCTTAAAAAAACCCAAATTGTAGCATTACAACGCGTAACCACCGCACAACAAAAGCATATGAACCGCCTTAGAAACCGCTTAGCTATATCGTTTGTTCTCGCAATCAAAAAGTGTACAAGAAAAGTACATATTGTACAAGCGATTGCACCTCGCCATTCGCTGTGGCCTTACTTAATTTTACCGATGCTCATATCACGGCAAACTTTCAACATTCAGACTGGTCGCGTCGCCATGGTAACTAAAAAACTTTCTACGAAATATGAAAACAAAACCTTACTGGAAAACTGAGAACTTGCACGCTCTAATTCTGAGACTTCTCAAGAGTTCAGAAAAATTGATCACTGGTGAAACCTAGTTTTTCAATTTTCGAGTGTCAAATAAGCCCAAGTTGACCCAAATGTGATATAAAATGTTACGCAAATTTTTACGTTAAATTTATAAGTACAAAATTATCTGTGATAACCGATGAAACATATTTTTTCCACTTTTGAGTGTCAAATAAGCCCGAATTACCTTAAACTTGTCAGTATAAAACTATTGTTATTTAGACCTTGAAATTGTACGCAAATTTTTACGTTAAATTTATAAGTACAAAATTATCTGTGATAACCGATGAAACATATTTTTTCCACTTTTGAGTGTCAAATTAGCCCGAATTACCTTAAACTTGTCAGTATAAAACTATTGTTATTGAGACTTTTCAAAAACTTTGTCTAATGCTGATGTTACAATTCATTAGGTTTCACTTTTGTTCAGGATTCAAAAAAAAATGAGTAGCAGAGGAATATTTATGCTCGCGATGTTTTTTTATTCAGAACAATTTTCAAAAGAACTTATTTCCTGGGCCGCGCCGAGTTCTCACACCACTGTCTTAGACTTCCACCAGTCTGGCTACACTGTTCGTCTTATAGTTTGATGCTATGTGGCGAATACAAAATATTCCAAATTGAACTGAAGCAAGCTAATAAATTTTATGATTCAAGTTTTGACGCTTAAAAAATGATATTTTCAGCCTAATTTTCATAGTTTGTCAAAAAAACTCATGTATCAAAAATTATTTGAGACCAGTTAAAAGGCAGCCGCAAAATTCAGTGCTTTTTTCACAAAGATTTTCACTGCTTATCGAAATTTCACTGGATTTTGCGCTGAACGCGCCTCATAGTATTGATTTAATATAACCGGACAAAACAAATTGAAACAAAATTTTCAAAAGTGTTTCTCACAAATCGTTAAATTTTGGCAAAAAGAGTTCTTTTGTTCGGATTTCACCAGCATTTTAATGGTGCTATTTAGTTTCTGAAATTTCCAATACACATTAAATACCTAAATTGTATTAATTGTTTTAGTGTTCAATTGAAAAGAGAGAAAGGCTCAATTGTAGTTATTCTTATATAAATTGAGCAGGTTTTCTTCTTTAATTTTAAAATAAATCAGTTGAGTCGCTTCGAAGATACAAATAATTGAAACCTGAAATTTTGCAAAACAATAAGCAATTTGGTAAAAGTACATCACAAGGCCGAACTGTGCTCTGAACAGGCGCAAAGTTTAGTTTGTGTAGGTATCTGGAATCCAGAGAGAAGTCTTTAAAAATGTTAAGAATTTGTACCAACTATCAAAGAAAACAATAGAACTAAACTAGAACAAATAGAGCATGCTTAATGCTGAATAAGCTTACTATTAAAAAAAAACTACAATTTGGCCTCGTAAGGAAAATTCTGAAAAAAAAAACGTCGTCCTTATTCTTTTTTGTTTAAGACTAATCACACTTGAGAGAAAAGAGTTATTAAATCAGTACTATGAAAGCTTTTTCAGAGCACAACTGCCGGATGAGTAGTCTAAAAGTGTTTTTGATTTTTGAAATATCGTTGACAAAATATGAAATTTAGATTGATAAAATCAAGTTTTAAGCACTAAATATTGAGACGTGTATGAAATTATTAAAACCAATAAGCTTTCCACACTAAAAAAAGGGACTAGAAGTGATTTTAGTTTGAAAAAAGTACGTTGAATAAATTTAGATCGAATTTAGTACGAAAAAAGTACGAAGATTAAATTAAAAAGATGAAGATTCATTTGGATCGATTTAACTTCGATTTAAAATGATCTTAAATTCCAGCTAAAAATTTGATACAAATCAATTTTATTTCAATTTAAATGCATTTTTTTCCAGTCTGAATTTGTTTCTATTTTTCAGGAGATTAAAATGGATTTGAATCGATTTAGTTTATTTTTTCTAATCGAGATTTATCAGTTTTGAGTTTTTATTGCATTTATTAATTGCCTATTAATTTTCAATTTACATCCATAGCGTAATGTAGCATAAAATTACCAAATAAAAAGACCAAAATAGCGGTAAAGTTTTATGGTTTCCTTGCATATTTTGAGTTCAAAAACTGATCTATATTGACCTTTTTCTTGATTTGTTTTATAAGTTTTTGCTTAAAATCTGATTTACATTCATGATTTTCTATTAATTAGTTGCATATTATTGAGATCAAAATTTAATTTATTTTGACCCTTTTTCTGTTTGTTACATAGGATTTTCTATCTAATATTTTCTATCTAATTAGAGCACATAATCTAATTTACAATAAATTTCTATGATTTCATTGCATCTTTTTGAGCTTAAAATCTGATTTATGTGGATCATTTAATCGAATTCTGCATTATCTGTCCCGTGTGTTTTTATTCAAAAAAACGAGATTAAAAAATTTCAACTATTTTTTCTAAAGATTATGTTTTTTTGCCGTGTTAGCAAAAAAATTGATTTTAGTGAGTCTGACAATCCACTTAAATCGAGTTAAGATTTTCAAAAAAGATCAATTTAAATCGACCTAAAATCCATTTAACTTCGTTAAATGTACTTTTTTAATCGATTTGTCAGTGCAGGTTGCCTCAAATCAGTGTGGAAAAATTTTGTATTCGCCACCCAGCATCAAACTTTAAACTAAAAAGACTGCTCGTATCAGTGCAAAACCCTGAATGATCTGATTGCCCATTAATTGGCCCATTAATCTCATTTTTGGTTTAAACAATGTTGGGAAAACTATGAAATTTAGGCTGATAATGTCCAATTTAAGATAATAAATTTTGAGTCGTGTATGAAATTGGGAACTTTTTTAGTAGTGCAGGATAAATATAAACTGCCATGTGTAAAATATAAAACGAGCAATTCAGACAGTCGTGGAGGGATAATATAGAGATGCGCTGAAAAAATGATTAAAATAATCTGAAATTGATCTGAAATTGAATAAAAAAAACAACCACCCCGAGTATTTATATTCTCACTTTCTTCGAAAGTCGGACAAGTAATAAGACTACATACACATCCTCAACCCGAAGCCTGAGGTGCTTGACTCATGATTCGAACAAAATAGTCGGCAAATGACCGGTTTCAACCCACCCCGAGACTAGCGAAGTTTTTGTTTCCAAGCCAAGACGAAACATTCGACAAACAAGGGCAAAAAACGAGTCAAACAGGGCCAAATTGAGTCAAACATGGTGGGGTCAAGGAGGACTGAATCATTGATCAAGCAGGGTCGACCCATGAGTCAAACAGCCCTGAAAAAAGCATGAATCATTTCTAACTTTATAAAACGATATCCGGCAGAATCAAACAAGGTCAAAGGAGGACGTTGTTCAAGCAACAAGGTTGAAAACGGACATCGTTTGAACAAGAAATTGAAAACGGACTTCAATCGACTTAAAAACATGAAAACCGGCTCGGTTCGACAGTTTCGGCCGAATCATGATTCACGCACCTCAGCTAATATGGTTTTTGAGCAAAATGCATTCCTTTTATAAATTTGATCCATTCTTTCAAAATCTAGTCATGAGGACTCCAAGAGTTTCAACATGTGTTTGTTTATTGTTTAGTACACATTTTTGCATATTGGGATATTATATGAACCAGAAAGAGAAAGACAGAACTCCGGAGCCAGATGATGAAGCCGTATTCACAGAAAACGCCAGATTTTGTTACCAAAGCATTAATTGGTTCTCATTTTGGCCAGAAGATGCACAAACTGGTAAGGTGCACTTGCTGCTTGGTGTTACTGCCATATTAGCCCTGTTTAACTTCTCAATACTGTTGATTATTGTGGTTAACTCATTCAACCTCGAGAGTTTTGAAAAATTTTATCTTTTGACTCTTCCTACTGAGTTAGGACCGAGTTGGTTAACTCATAGAGTAATTTCGGATAGGGTACACCGTCTGCTCGTCACTTAGGGTACACCATAGGGTACACCATCTTATTTTCGGCCGGATAGATTCGTGCAACTTCTTAGTCTAATACCGATCCTAATCTTACTCTTATACTATCTAGTCTCAGGTTGTTTAACTAGTCTCTGCTAGGCTCAATAGATCTAGGGTATACTGGTTTATTGCGGCTGCTGAAGTGCTCGGGAGAGTCCAACTAATTTCTAAGTTAAATTCAAATCTCTCTGGTGCTGAAATTACAAGTAACTTCAGCACTTACAAATAAGTGGGTTGTTAGTTAGATGGATCATGATTGGTTAATATTAAATACTTTACATTGGTAAAATATCTAAATTATCCAATCATAAAATGTAGTTTAGATCAGGTTCCACCCATCCGGGTTTTACAGAGTTTTTTAGAATAGTTCTTCTGCAATTCGAAGGATGGATGATGGACGTTGGTGTTTGGCGAACATCTTATTTCTTCTGTTTCCTTTTGTTAAAGAAGTTCCAGGAAGCTGGAGTTAGAGACATAAGACGTTGTGTCTTCTAGTGACAACGACTAAGTCTTCGCAACAAACTCAAATCTGATTTCAGAATGGTTGGCTATGTCAGGTTTTTCTGTTCTGCGTGGAGAACTTCTTTTGTGTCTGATCTAGTTTGGGAATGGCGTGGAGATTGTGCGTGGAGGGGATGCCTGGTTACTCGGATCTGTACGTATACTTGAACATCGAGGTGGTCATTGGTCTAGTTCAATGAAGTCCTTTTCTGCGAAGTCAAGTCGTACTCTAAATCCTTTGAGTTGTGATTGTGAGTGGCATATCGATTGTGGTTGGTCATTCTCTCTCGAGTGTAGTGGGGTCGTTTTGTCTTTAGATGTTCGTCCTTGGTGTTGTATTCTGATCTATGTATTGCATAATGTAATTTACATTTTATAAAACATTTATTAGTTTAATATTTTTTAATTATGATTTTAGTTAGTTGTTTTCACAAAAGCTTTTTGTTTTAGTTCGGTTATTTTGAAGAGTTACTCACACTTGAGTAGCTCTTATTAAAAATAGAGGTGTGGTCACAAAGCGTGGATGTAGCGCGGTGGGTTAGGCCGGCTATAGAGCATGCTCAGGACGTCCTTCCTGGTGGGTTAGGCCAGGAGTGGGAGTATGATTTCATGCGGTTTTTGTGAGGGGTCCTGTTATGTGACAACGTTTTATGTTGGGTTTGTTGTGGTTTTTCTTATGTTTTGTTGGTTGTGTCCTTTTTTCAAAAATCAAATTGTTTGTGGTATGGGTTTGTCTTTCGACTTTTTTGTGTTTTATTATTTCTTTCTTAGACTTTATAATAGTCTTCAAAAGAATAAATTATCCAGTTTTAAACTGGGTTAATCCGGTTTGGGTACCGTTGGTTTCCTTTTCTTAGTCATGCTGTTATGCTATGTGTTGTGGTGTTTAGTAAGCTGCATTGGTTAGTTTTGTTTAGTATATAATTCCTTTCCAACCGGGTTAAAGGAAAGTTTGAAACGTGTTATCTTGTGTTAGAGTTATCGAGTGTGAAAGCTTGAAACTGAAATTCATTATTTTAAACAATTCTTCGTGGGCGAGCTGTGCGAGTGTGGATAGAATTTCTGTGCGAATGAATGAAAATATCAAAAGGTTAGTACTGCATTTGCATTTTATTAATTTACTGCATAGAATTTTAATTTTACTGCTAGTTGTTGGGGGAAATTAAGTTACAAATTTTCATCATAATTAGATTTACTGCTTGTGGGGAAAATTTTAGAAATGAATTTACTGCATTGGTATTAAATTTATAAATTTATAAGTGTAAGAGATTAATAGAATTTTTGAAATTTGTTTGATGAAATTTGCGATTTTTATTTGTCTTTTGTGGTTTTTGTAGGTGATTGTCGGATGAAGGCTAAAAATCTTAAAAAAACATGGATAAAGTATGGTGAGTTTTTTAATATTTCAATTAGTTAGTTATATTCATTTAATTCATACTTACCTGTTAGTCGTCGGGGAAAAAACCGTGGGGGAAGATGTCGTGAATTAGTTCTGAAGTTGTTAGTAGTTTAGCTAAGATGCGGATGATATTTTTAGTCTGAAGCAGTGGCCAAAGCAATTGGAGTGCCTTGATAGTGGTTAGTTCTTCAGTGCCAACTGCAAACTCATAAGGTGTGTTTTGGATTAGATTATATAATTTGTGATTGAATTTAGTGTTGTGGATGAATTCTAAAATTGGGATTTCTATAGGTTGTACAAACTCGTGCGGGATAAGGAAGGGTCGGGATTCTTCGGCGTTGAAGGTCTTGGTGATGGGACAGAAGATGTACATTTGGGTTATGGGGTCATAATTACGAAGAATACCATGGAGGTTAGTGTCTTTAATACAATATGTGAAATTTAGGAAAAATGGTGAAGTGTATTTGGAATTAATGAATTGAAAACGATGGTGTGGTTGTCTAGAGGGTGTGTGTAGGTCAAAGTGATTTTGGATGAAGCGATAATAACTATATGTGTGGGTTTGTTTAGTGCGCAACATAATATCGTGTGAGCAGTGTAAATCTCTTTCGTGTGGTGCAAGGAAATGAAAGGTTAGTGAAAATATTTGGAAGCGTTCTTTAAAACTTTCGCATGCTTGTGTGTCTGTTAGTGCTTCTGAAATAATGTGATCAAACTTTCGGTCGAAGATGTTTAGTGTAAATATATATGGTGTCTTGATGAAAAATTTCTCGGTAATTTGTGGATTAGCGAAGCGATCGTCGTCTAAGAATTGATCTTGGTTAGCTCTGATGATGTTGTGATCATAGTATTCGAGTGTATATTCGTTAGCTCTAGGTGCAGTGTGTGTTTTTAGTGATTTTGTATATCCAACGTAAGTAAATTGTCTAGCGGTTAGTGGTGTAGTGAGTCGATATAGCATGTCCGTATTTCGCTCTATATCGATGTGAGTGTTAGATAAAGGTAAGCAAAGAGGGTTAGTAAAATGATAATATGAGGTCCAAGAGAGAGTGGGCATTAAAACGTATTCATCTACAAAGTTGCGTGTTTCGTTAGTGTCGTGGGGGGTGTTTAAGGTGTATTGTGGGAATGAGGGTAAGGTGATGGCTAAAAATTCTTTTGTGTTAGTATGCTTGGGGTGGTTGATGTATTCACGGGCTGTTCCTGGTTTTGCTGGGAAAGGATGGTTGGGGAACTTTCTTTTAAAAGTGCGGTAAGCTCTATTAGTGTTGAGTGAAGATTCAGTTGATGTGGATGATGGTGCTAATGATTCAGTATAATTTGAAGAGGGTGTAGGGGTAGGGGGGTTGGATGAATTTATTGTGGAGGAGATTTGGTTTATTGTTGGGGTATGGAGGTGGTAGGGTTGTTGTTGAAGGGTAATAAAATTATCTAGCTCTGGGGAGATTCGGGGGGTGTCTGGAGAATGAGATGATTGGTCAGAATGAAGTGAGGAGTAGGTTGGGGTAACTTGGGAAGCATAAGAGGGTGTGGAAGTGATTGGGTCAGGGTTATTGGATAATATGGGTTGAAAAGGGGGTTGAGAAAAATTAGAAGAGTTATGAAAATTATTGGATGGGGATGGTTCTGAGTCGGCAAATTCATCGGGGGTTTCAATATTCGGGTTATTGAGTTGTGAGATGGAATATAAAACTGAGATGTGTGAATTAGTGTCGGAATTCATGCCTGATGTTACATTACTAGATGGAAAATCGGGTGGCGGAAAAGCAAAAAGTGGTATTATTGGGATTGGAGAGGTAAGATTGGTTGGGTGGGAATTTGATCGGTGTAGTGATCCAAGTTGGCGGCTCATCGTGGGCTAAAAAAATGATTATTTTGAGACTGAAAAGCGGTGGTATGGGGTTGTTCAATAATTTGTTCATAAGTATTATCATCTTGTGACTGGTGTGTCATTATATGTTGAATGGGACTTTGTGATGTGGTGAGTCGAAAATTTGGATTATGTGTGATGGCTAAATTTCGAAATTTTCGTGGGACTTGGGATAGTGGATGGTTATTTGGTAGGGGTGGTAATTGTGGTGCCGTTGGCGTTATGTCTACATTGTTATGTTCTTCGTCGTATGTATTTTGTCGTGTTGCTATTTTTGTGTTATATTCCTTTATTTGTGCGTCTAAAAGAATTTTGTTTATAGATGTAGAAAAGATTCCAAAAAATCCTGCAAAGAGTATGCGTGCTACACTTGCTTGTCGATTGACTTGTGTGTGTATAGCACATGTGTTGTAGATTCCTTTTAAAAGTGAGAAAAGAAATCCAATAAAGTTAAACATTGCGTATAAAATAGTCAATTTTTCTAAGATGTAGTAGGGCCATCCTAGAAAATCGAGGATCTCATTTTTGAGTGTAACAAAGCTAAAAATGTTAATTGGTGATATATCTTGGGGACGGTATTTTTCACCGTTTAGATATATATAATCTTTAATGTCTTTAAAATATCCGCTATAGTCTTGCGTGTAGATATCGGCAAATCCTGCGGTTTCTGCAAGTTTGCGTAAATTTTGGTCTATTGATTGTCTTTGTATAGTGTCCATTTGTGTTAATAATTCTTGGAATTGTTGTGTTCTAATGTGATGTTGAATATCTGATTTTGAATAGATTCCTATTGATTGTAAGTCTATATTTGGGTTTCGAGCAATAGCGCGAATGCTTTCTGGTGAAAATTTTTTGAGTGATTGCATTAATGTGGGATATGGAGTGAGAAGATAATATTTATTTTCATCAGGGTTTAGTTGTACTACATTGTGGCTGTTTTCTGATCCACATGGGACTGCGGTATCCCAGAAATAGGTTCTTCGTGAAAGTGTATCCACGAAATGTACTTTATTCTTATAAAAGATAGGGATTCTTTTATAACATCGTTTATCTTCAAAAACGTATAGTGGTGATACTTTTTTAGTACAAGTATAAAACCATAAGATGTTTCCTTCATAGTCTAAAAAATTTGATCTATTTCCAGATAATAAGTATCCTGCATAGGGTATTTTTAATACTGCTAGTGCAAGTGATTGTAATATTTGTGTTCGTTCTAATTCGCATAGTTGGTGTAGTGTTTCTAATTCGGAGAGTGACATTTCTTGAAAAATTCGGCTAATTGTATAATCTAGTTTCATATCTAAATGAATATCATAGTGGATATTACCGAAATATGTAGTATTCATTAGTGATAATTCTTGTAAGCGTGTGCTTCTGGTGTCATGGGGTTTTAGATGTCCACCAGGTTGTCCGTTGCTTTTTTCAAAATTAACTGGTATATAGGATGTTCCTTCGTTTAGAGGATGACCTGTGGCATATGGGTCGATTTTTACTTTTCCAGTGGTCATGTCGAATCCTTTTTCGTATTCAACTAATATCTCGGAGTATTGTGTTTTGTGAAGTGGGTTTCTGTATTTAATGCAAGTTCTGTTTCTTGATATATTTGAAAACGTGTCAATTTATTTTCTATATTGTCTATGTTTCTAAAATTAGAACTTAGTTTTCGTGATGGATGGACTTGTTCATATGGAATTGATTGTATAAAATATTTTTCGTGAAATTTTATCATGCGAGCGTGTATTTTTGCTACTTGAAATGTTGTACATGTATCTTCGGGGAACCAAACAATTGTTGCTTGCGTTCTCGTTGTAGGGTCGCAATAACCTTGATCATTTTTACAAGGTAATCGGATTCCTTGATAGATCATTGTATTATCTGATAAATCTCGTGTTAGTTGTATTTTTTCGAGTTGTATTTTCCAATCGAAAAACATTATTTCTTGGTATCCTTTATTTTTTGTGTCTGCTTTGCAGTTTGATGGGTCATTTATACCAATGTGTGGTATCCAATGTTTATCATGTAGGTCATAGGTTAATCGTCCGTGTGCGCCGTTATACGGGTATTTTTCGTCTAGTTTTAAATGTCCTTGGTGTCTTTCAAGTTGTGATTGATGTACAGAGTCTGGAAAAACTTGAAAATTAACTAACTTTCTTTGGGAGTTTTTATTTCGTGTGATGTTTAGTCTAAGTAATTCATTTTTACAATCGTCGGGATTGAGATGTAAAAGACGTTCTATATTACTTTGATAGAATGATTCATGGTCAAGTCGGTTTTTGTTTCCATTCGAGACTTGTGAACAATGTACTTTCTTTTCGGAAAATGTTGCTGTGAATTTATAACCTGTAACTGTTGTTGCTCGGGCTTTTGAATAGAGTGTTGCTATTACATCTGTGGTTTCTATAGCTTGTGGTTCTGTTTCACATTGTGATACTTGATTTATTGCATATTTATGTAGTGTTTTTTGTTCATTTTCTTCACAATCGTAATGTGTTACTAATAAATCTTGTGGTCCTGTACGAGGGGAAGGGTTTATGTTTTGATTTGAGATTACTAGAAAAAGGAGTTGGAGAAAAATTAATAATTTTAGAATATACATGTGTATGATAATCCTGAGTATGGATTATAAAATGTAATGTAGCCAATTGTGTTTTTGGTATATCTGTCGTATTTGTATATTACTTCAGTAGTTATAAACGGTGGTGGTAGTGATTGTGCTGTTATGTTAGGTGGATTTAATGGGTAGGGATGTTGGGTAATATTATTTAACTTAACTGTGATTTCAAACTTTAATTGTAAACTGTTTTGTTGGAGTATTTGAATATTGTGATCACGGATATCGTTGTGAATATCTTGGCGATATTGTAATCTATTAAGTGCCCAGTTATGAAGGCGGTTACTTTCTTGATGTTGTCCAAATAGTGGTGGAGGTGCTGTAAATGTATTCCAATCTAGTCTTAAAGGAATATTTATTGATGATTGTTCTCGATATCTGGCGTCGAGATTATTTGGAAAATTTAAGTTAAAAGGTGGTGGTGAAATCTGGCTTATTGATGGTGTTGATGGTAGTGATAATGTTTCTGGTAGTGATGAGGATGTTGTTGTATCCGTAGAAATATCTATGGGGTCATTGACTAAATTTGGTTCACCTTGTGTAAATGAATGTGTAGTCCAATATGGAAATCGTGATGTTTGGTTTGTAGGGTTGAAAGGATTTTCACGTATTTGCTCAGATGTTGGTGTTGAACCTAAGTAATCTGATGGTAGGCTTGAGGTGCTACGTTGTGAAAGAAGCGTAGGGGTTTCTGGTAATATACCAATGGGGTTTTCTGGAGTGTTTTGTGATGGGGATTGAGGTATATCAAAATGAACTCGGGGAGTTTGAAAATTTCTGTTTCGTCGAGGATGTATAATTTGTCTATTTATTTCGACTGTATTTTGGTTTTGACTAGAATTTCTTATTCTATTTAGTTCTTGTGGTAGTGTTGGGTATAGGTTATATGTTGGTTCGCTTAAAGGTGCTTGTCGTTGAACTGGTTCTAGTGGTTCTGATAAACGAGCATGTCGTTCTTCAAAAGTGTATGGATTGTCTTGAAAAGAAATTCGTGTAGATGTTTGAGGATTTTGAGTAATTGAAGGTGGTGTTTGGTTATCTTGGGATGATGTCGGTGAAGACTGACTTTGTGACTGTTGGGTAGCAATTTTTGATAGTTTTTTGAATTATTTTTTTAGTGAGAAATTTTGTGTTTATTATAATATTCTTCCAAAAAAAGAATTAGAAGGATTGTTGCTAGGGCAAATGTGAGGATTGCTTTCTTTATACATTTACATATTGTCAAAATGAGGGATGATAAGAATGCTATGAAAATTACAAACAATAAAAAAATATCGGTTCTACTGAAAATTGTTCGTATCATTTAGACAAGTTATATGACTCGTACCTGTGGATGTAATCAAGGGTTTTGGAAAGTTGGAGGAATAGTTCGAGTATAGTGTAGAAAATTAAAAAAATGTTACAAAAAATGATTAGGATTATTAGAAAAGATTCAAGTATATCAAAAAGAAATATTATAAAGGTTTCAAGTATTGTAAAAAAATGTTTAAGATTTATGAGTATTTGAGTAACTGATTGAGAGAAGAGCATTTAAGAAATGATCTCTTGGTCGAATATTTTTTGCTGTTTGAGGCGATTTTCTAGTGTGGTCGGATTATTTATTAGTTTTTTGACAAGTGGGTTGAGTTTTGTAAAAAATTGTTGGGGGCAATTTTCATGGTGACTGGGAGGTCGTCTTTTTCTTTATTTTTGTTTGTCAAATGATCCGGGGTATGGTGAGATTTTTATACTTTAGGCTAATTAAAATGTTCATTTTGTTACTTTAGGCTAAGTTAACAAATTTGCTTTGGGGGTATTCGTGGTCTGAGTTGGGGAAATATTGTTGATCTTTGGGTTATTAGATAAGGGAGGGGTACGGTATTATGGTGATATTTATTTTAGTTGTCAAGTTGGAGTGGTTTGCTTATTTTTGACCTGGAGGTCGTAAAGTTATAGTTATAGATGTGCCTGGAGTTCTATATGATTCGTCTAATTGGTCTTAGTTTGAGTTAGAGAAAGTGACGGATTGGATGAATCCTATTGGTCTATTTTGAACTAGAATTATTACGTACTTGTCAGCATGTTATTTTGAAAAATGTAAATGAAAAATGTTTCGGAGGTTTCAAGATTGTGAAGCAAATGTTAAAACTACTTTTGAAATTCCACTTTCTTTAAAATTTTAGATTGGGGGATGAATATTTTATAGTTTTTACGTGGTTGATTTCGGAGTCTTGTTGTTTTTCTATTTTCTGATTTGTCGATTTGTTCTTGGGGTATTATTTGTTCGGTCATTTTTCTATTTTTTCTTTGTTTTGGAGATTCTTTATGGTTTTGTGTATTGTTTTTGGTGGCGGTTGGTTTTGTGTTTTGATTTTCGGTGGGGTTATCATTTTGTTCTGTGTTTTTCAGATGTGGTTCATTTTGAATGATTTTTAATCCTGTGAAAGAATATAATTGAGTTAATTCGCGGAGTGCGTATTCTTTTGGGTAATAAGGTAGTAGGTTGTTTCGATGTTGAACGATTTCTTTTTTGTTTGAGTCGGTAATTTTATATGTGACATCAGTGGGTTTTGCAATTATTTGGTATGGTCCTTTTCGAAGGGGTTGTAATTTTTTAGAAATTCCCTTTTGAGTATTAAAATTAGGTATTAAAACAAATGTTCCAATTTTTAATTCGGAGGCTGGTGTAAAACGTGAATTGATTTGTTCATTAATGTTTTGTCTTTGTAATAACTTTTTTGTTATTTTTTGATAAATTTCATTGTGTTTTTTATCTCTATTTAGAATCCATTCGGTGTGTGTACCGGAGGCTAGTTTAAGAATTTGTGGGTGATGAAAATGATCTTCATCGTGTGTATGTAAAGGTAGGTTATAACAAATTGAGTCTTTATTTGGTTGACAATAACCTTGTGCGTTTTTATGAGAATTTGCTGTAAACATTATTGGTTTGCGTGGCTTTTGGTTAAAAACCATTTCGTATGGTGACATTCCTAAAGTTGTCGTTATTTGTGAATTATATGCTAAGGGAAATAATTTTACATCTGCTGACCATTCGGTATATTTTGTATCATTTCCGTTGATGATACATCTAAGATATTCTTGTAATGAACGGTTCATACCTTCGACTAAGCCGTTTGTCCAAGGTGCATGAGATGTACGTGGTTTGTGTTTAATGTTATATAAATGACATAGTGTGATAATTTCATTATTTATGAATTCTGTACCGTTGTCTGTAACTAAAATTTCTGGTAGTCCGAATTTTGCTATCCAGTGTTCATAGAGTGTTGTGTAAGCGTAATAAGCGTTACAATGTGGTACTGGGTTAAGTGCTACATAATGTGTAAATGCGTCAACAATTACCATAATGTAGGAGTTTCCTTCTGATGAGGGTGAAATTGGTCCTTTAGTATCAAATGAGATACGATGATTAAAGTACAAACTTTGTCCTTTAAAATCTTGTTTTTGTGCTATTTGTTTTTGATTTGGGTAAGGTTTATTTAGTTGACATACTATACAGTCATTGCATAGTACTTTTATCCAAATTGGTGCATTTGGGAAATAAAAGTTTTGTATAAAATTTGAATATGTTTTTTCTGATCCAGAGTGTCCTTTAATATTTTGTGTATGTGAAATATTAAAAGCTATAAGAATCATACTTAAAGGGAGACAGGGAACTGTAGATTCATTCAGGTTATACTCTAAAAGGTCTGTATTTTCGTTAATTGTTGTGTTGTTAAATTTGCGAAAGTATCGGAGGAGTGTTTTGTTTCCTAGAATGGTTGAATCTGCTTTGATAGGTTTAGTTTTATATTTGTGCCATGATTTCAGTTGTCGAATTACTGGGTCAAGGTTTTGATATTGTTTCAGTGTTGAAATTGTAATTATTTCTGTTGGGGGGAGAAAAATGTTTTCGATTTCTAATTTAGATAAGGGTATTGTATCAAGTGGGTCGTGGAGGTCAAAAACTTGATTTATTGTGTATTTTGAATCATTTGTTTGTGGTCCTGATAAATTTATTTTATCAGTTAAATCTTCTTTTTCAATTAGTGGAAAATGGTCTTTCTTAGGTGGGTGTTGTTTTGTTCGTTTTTGTTGTGTGTTATTTTTTATCCATTGAGAATATGGGATTGGTTTGAAAGTTGATGTTCCAAGTAGATCAACTTCATAATGATTATTTTGACAATCTAAATAAAGTGGGAAATGTTGTAAATTATTTATTTGTGATTGTTCAATATCAGTTTTTACTGCATATTTGCATTCCAATCGGGGTGATGTTTCGTTTTCTGCAAGGTAGAATTTTATGTTTTTGGGTATTTCAACTGTTGTTTTTCGTGTAAGTAATTCAGGTGGTGTATTTCGACTTAAGGTGTCTGGTAATGCAAGATTTTTTCCTGCAGTCCAAACTATATGTAAGTTTGGAAATTTCATTAGAATTAGTTGAAATCTGTAAACTCGGTGGTTTGGGTTAGATTTTTGTGTAAAGAGAAAGATGATTGGTTTATGGTCTGTGAATAGAACTGTTGGATGTTTTGATCCAAGTATCAGAAATTCATATTCTGTCAGTGTATATATTATGGCTGTACATTCTCTCATTAGAGTTGAGAGTCGTAGCTCTGCTTGAGTGAATAATCGAGAATTTGCTGATATGAGGTTCATTTTATTTGTACCATTATGTGATTGTAATAGTGCTGCACCGATGCCAAAGTTCGAAGCATCGCACATTGCATAAAATGGTTGATTTGAATCTGGAATTGTGTTTGAAATTTGTTCAGTTAAAAGTTTCTTTACTTCTTCAAATCGTGTTTGATGTTCTGTGTTCCATTCAAAATTATTTTGTTGTCTAAGGATGTTATAAAATGGTCGTAGATATAATTGCATTTTATAAACATATTTACTTAAAAAGTTTAACATTCCAAGAAATTCTTGGATTTTCTTTTTATTTGTTGGTGGTTGAAGTTTTTGAATAGCGTCAATGCGTGATTTCAATGGAGTGATTGTTTTTCTTTCTATATTATGTCCTAAGAATTTAACTCTTGTCAAAAAGAAGTGTGATTTATCGGGGGCGGCCTTCAGATTTTCGTTCTGAAGTATTTGGTGATATTTTTCTAAAACACTGAACATCTCGTCTTTTGTTTGTGATTGCATAAAAACATCGTCTAAATAGGTGATTGCGTTTTTCTTGAGTATCAGTGGTCTAAAAATTTTGCTCATAAAAGCTGAAAATGCTGCTGGTCCTATGGATATTCCATAGAATAAGCGGTTGAATTCATATTGTTGGTTTCCGATAACAAATTGTGTTAAACGTCGTGATTGTTCATCTAGTGGCATTTGATTGTATGCACTATTCATATCGGCGGTTGTAAAGTATTTGCCGTTTATTTTTGTTAAAATAACTTGTATTGGTTCAATGGGCCAATTACATTTTGATTCATCTATGAGTGAATTGAGGTATCTAGCGTCGAGAACGATTTTTAATGATTCTCCTTTAGCTAGAATGATAACGGGGTGTTGCCTTTTGGTTGTTCTTCTTTATTAACTGGTGATATAATGTTGTATTGTTCTAAAATATCGAGTAATCTGTTCACTTTATCATGTAAGTGAATTGGTACTTTACTTGCTCTCTGCTTTTTGAAAACTGCGTCTGGTTTTAACGGGAGATGTAGTGATGAACTGATTTTTCCAACATCGAATTTTGATGTTGCATAGACTGATGAATATTCAATTAGCTGTTTGGCTAACTGTTCGAATTCGTCTTGTGTTATTTGTGAATGTTGGAAATTAAACATTGTTAAAAATTTCTGTTGGTCCTCTGTGTAGTTACTTATGTTGAATGTAGGTTTGAAATATGGAGTTTTTGTGAAATAATCCGTATTTCTGTTTTCGTTACTTATTATATTATTTATAGATAATTCTTCATTAAGAATTGTAGATTGGCAAATATCTAGTAATTGGAGTATATTATTTACGCGATAGGCTTTTTCGTGTATTGGTGATATTGTAGCGTTGGTTTCACAATATCCTAAAAGTCCTAAAGGTAATGTTACTTGGTAAGGTGTGTTGTTATAGACATGTAAGGAAATGATATCGGAATTCGAATTTTTCAAATATTTTATGGATGAGATTGTGATTTTGAAAAATTTGTGAATAGGTTTGAATTCAAATTCTGACATATAAAATTTTTGTTTGTTTTGTTCTTTATCATACTGGTGAACTTGTTTGATTGAAAAATTATAGATATTTCCTGATAGTGGTTTTAGGTGTTTTCTTTGTTGGTTAAATATCGGGTAGAATTTTGAAAAGAATGGTGGTTGTTTATTTAATCTTTGAAAAAATGTTAAGGATGTTTCTTTTGTTTTTGTATATTTATCTTTGATTAATATTTTACTATTTAGTATGTTAATTGTTGGTATATACTTCGAAATAAATGGTATTCCAATGATATTATATTTAATGTCAGTGATATGGAATATTTGTTTAAATGGCTTATTTAAAATTTTGCTTTGTTCCATTGTTCTGGTGGGGAGGAGAAATAATTGGATTTTTCCGTAGTTTATCAATGTTGATCCTTGTGCTGTTGCTAGTTTGCTGGAGGTTTCAAGAGGTGTTAGCTTTGGGTGTAAGGTTTTTATTTCATTCCATGTGGGGATGTTTATTATGTTTGATTCTGCTCCTGAATCAATTAAAAAATCTATTTCAAGGTCTGGTGGTTGAAATTCTTTATTTCCTAGGCTTTCTAAGAGAAATGGAATTGTCCAAATTTTTTCTTTGGGTTGTTCTTTTTGTATATTTTGATAAATGTGGTTTGTATTCAAGCATTTTGTTTTTGTATTTTTATTGGTTTGATTTGTACTGTTAATCTCATTTGTCTCTTGTGTCGTTGGTGTGGAATTTATGGGTGTAGTGTAATAATTTTGAAGAAATTCTGATTGATTTTCATATATGTGTGATGGAAAGGGTTGTTCATATATGACAGATTCATAGTCATTTTCGACTTTTATCATATTGATAGAAAGAGTGTTTTCAGTATCACTTTCTGAATCTGATGATGTACAGTTTATTTGATTGAGTTGTAACGTATCAGTTACTGTGTCATCAATACCTGGAGGGTCTGATGTTGTTTCTGGGTTAGATTGTACTTGATTGATTTGTCTTTGATGTTTAGGTGTACTACTTCTGTGGCGATTATTAGAATTATTATAGTTATTATTATTCCGGTGTGGTGATTGGGAATAATTTCTATAACGATTATTATAACTTGGGTGTCGATTTTGTGAATTATTTCGTGATCTGTTTTGGTAATTATTGTTTGGTCTGTTATAGTTCGATCTATTATATGAGTTATTCCTTGATTGATTGTTCGGGTAATTCTGGTTTCGGTTGTTTGAATAACTTCTATTTCGATTATAGGAGTAGTTTCTATTCCTATTGTATGATGAATTTCGTGATTGGTTGTTTGGATAGTAGTTATTTCTTGATTGGGAATTAGATCTAGAAACAAATCGTTGTGTATTTGAATTTGATCTGGAGTAGTTACTTCTACTATTTGGTCTATTGTAGTAATTTTGTGATGAATTTTGTGTATTTCTTCGTTCTGGCGATCTTCCTCTATAACTTGAGTTATATGGTGATTGATTTCTTGTATAATTTGTATTGTTCGGGAGTGGTTTTCCTGAACTGTTGTTGCTGTGGACTGTTTTGTTCGGTAGATTTTGATCTTTTTTCATGTATTGATAGAATGATTTATTTGGTTCTTTATATTTTTGAGGTTTATTTTGATTGTCTTGCTGTTTTTGTCTACATTCGGAAATACTATGTCCGTATCGTCGGCAATAATTACACCATTTTTTGAAAGATGGTTTGCCTTTAAAGTTCGGGTTCTTTTCGTAAATATTGAGTATTTCAGTGATTTTTTCAACGAGGTCTGTCTCTGATTCCTGTATATTATTAATATTAGTGGGAGTCGTTTCAATTCTATTAACGTATTGTAATTTCAGATTTTCCGTTTCTTCTAGTTTCATCGTGATTTCTGCTTGTTCTAATTTGTCTACTAGTTTTCGGAAATCTAAATCGGGTTCTCGAATTGAAGAAGGATGGGATGCTCTCTTTTTTATTGCTATTTTCCTTAATTGTGGTGTTAAGGTCATCATTAAGATTTCTGTCATCTTTGTGTTTTTATAGTCATGTGTATTTAATGAATATGCTTTTCGAACTAGTGTTTCGATTCGTACTGCTATTTGCTTGATGGTTTCGTTTGGTAATCTGCGAATTTCATTACATAAAACTCTTTGTTGTTGTTTGTTTCTTTCGGAGTCAAACATTTTTGAAAATTCTTGTGTAAACCTTTTCCAGTTTGATTTTATTTCTAGAGGTAGTACTGAAAACCATTTTTGGGCTGCGCCATCTAAGGTTGTTTGTATTAACGCTGTGCGTCGATGTATCCAATTTTGATGTAGTGGCGTATTAATTGGTTCAGGTCCAATATTTAAAATCAGGTTTGCTGTTACTGCATTTAAATAATCTTCTACAGAGTATTCAGGGTCTGTTCCTGTGAAAACCATTAAAGGTTTGTTTGATGTTATTGATGATCCACCCATAAGGTATGGATTCATTGTCATTTGTAATGATTCTGCTGCATTTGGCATTTGAGAAAAATTTGAAAGTTGGTTTCTTGTTATTTCATGTTGTTGGAGATAATATGGGAGTGGTATTTCATTTTGCATTTGTAATGGTTGATACGAGTGTGCAGTCATTGGATTTTGTTGTTGAATTGGTTGAAAAGATTGTGTATTAATTAGATTTTGTTGTTGAATTGATTGTTGATGTTGTGCATCTATTGGTTGTGGAGAAAAATTTCTATGATTTGTACGTGTTTTCTGTATTCCTTGTCTACGATATTCTTGAGTATTTGGTGCAAATATATCTGGTTGTAAGAAATCATTATCTGAGGATAAATAATCCATTTGATAAGATGTCTGTTTTTTATTTTTATTTTGTTGAAAAAATGGGTAATTTTCACTGTGATCCTGTGGAGGATTTGTTTGGAAATTTATTGAATTAGGTTGGGTCATTGGGTTATCCCAATTTCGAGATCTTGTATATTGGTTAAAATTTCTTTGTGGTTGGTTATATGTTTTTGATGGATGTGTATAATTATAATTATGGTCTGCAAAGTTGTTTCTAGTGAATGTTTTGTGTGTTTTTGATGGTATTGTCATGGGTCTGTATGTTTGGTAATCCATATGTGAATATTTAGGGGCAACCGAAGGTTTAACGGTTGATTGTAAGGTTACCTGTGTTTGTGAAGGATTTGTATTTCTTGGTGTTGTTAAATTTGGGCGTATTGGTGAAATACTTTGTTGTGTAGTTGTTGTGTGTACAATTTCTTCATTTATGAAGTGTGATGGTGTCTGGATATCTTGTTGAGTAAGATTCCTAGTTCCATTGAGGTTTTCATTGTGTATAACTGTAGAGTTTAAACTATTATTTTGTGTATCGGGTAAAAATGTATTATAGTTTAATGGTGTTGCATCAATGGTTAATGGTATTACTTTTACATAATCTCTTATGTAAGATATCGTACTTATTGCTTGACTTGAGATTGATTGTGGGAAGCTTATAAATGCGGGATGAGACCATTCGGGGTCCCAAACATAATCTGATTGTTCTGTGATAGCGGTATCATCGTTCGAGTTTTGGGGTCTAAAATTTTTTCTTGCTTGTGCAATTAAATCAATATTGTGTGTGAAATAATCTATTATGAACCATGCCAAAATTTTTTGTAGATCGTGTTTTGTATGTTGTGAAACGTCGTCTTTCGTGAAATTTTCTTTAATGATGTTTAAATAACTAGAGAGTAGTGTGATTTCATGTCGTACTCTTAAATGTTTAGATGTTTCTGTCGGTGAGACATTTGTTATTGGGATTTCGTTTTCTAATATCGAAATATAACTATATATTATTGCGAAAACTTCATTGGTGAATATGTAGTTTGCTCTTTGTGAGTTATGATATTGGATGCTTTTTATATATTCTGAAAAAACTTTTGAAAATTCTAAATCAAGATCGTCTGTTTGAATTGTATATTTTCTATTATTATGGTTTGGTGAGGTGAATTCTATGGAGTAGATTCCATACTGTTGTGTTATGTTGCATATATCTTTTAAGTAGTGGTCTATGATTTGTCTTTTGATTTTTACATCTGGGAACTCTGTTTTACATGGACTGATTCCGGGTTCAAATAAATTTAATAGTAAATTTGTGCAAAATATGTGCTGTCCTCTATCAGTGGTTGCATCTACTATAAAGGGAAAGATTTCATCATCATCTGGACTTTCTTCACCTGGGGTGTGCGTTGAGCTCATTTTTTCGTTCGATGACTGTTAATATGTAATTATTAATGTGTCGAATTGGTTGATTCCAATTATATAAATGTACTGGTTTGTGTTTATACTGCTTTTTTATTCTTCTTTTTCCTCTTTTTGATGAATTTGAAGTTGTTTCTGAGTCAGAGAAATATAATTGATCGTGAAGTGGGTAATTTTTATCTATTGATTCTTTTAGTTTGTAAAGTTCGTCTAAACTATTGGTTTCTGATTCTGAAAATGCGTTTCGATTTTTTGAAAATCTTTTTCGTGTTATTTGTCTTTGTTTCGTTATTATTTTTCTTTTTAGTGTTTGTCGTTTTGTTCGAATATATCCAACTGTTTGTGTATGAGGTGTGATTACAAGGTCGTATTTTTTGTTATCTATTTCAAAATTGTGTAAAACGATTGTTTGTTTATTTCCTAGGTTTTTAAATGACATAAGGTTTAGGATGACGGATGCAAAAGGTTGTTAAATGATTTCTATTTTCCTAAACTGTTAGTTCTTACGATTTTTTGGTTAGCTTAACCTGGGTCTATTTGTTCAGGGTTGGAGAGAAAAGTATATCGATTCCGAAGAATGATTTTTTACTTTCTCGTGGCTAGTATAAGTTAAGGTGTTAACTTACTTAATCTTACTTAGGGGTAGTGATTGTGTTCAAGGGTTGGAGAATAGTAAATCGATCCACAAGGTTCAGGTATAATTAGAACGCGAGTAGTTCGTTAGATACTATTTTAAACTTACTAAGTCTAAGATTTATCCTGGGTCTGGTAAGAGGGGGGGTCAAGTGAAGGATGAATAACCGAAGTTCTTCACTGTTTATCTTAATTTGAATGATTAGTTTTGTTTAAAAATTTCTATTAGTTTTGGGTCTTTAGAAAGGGTTGGGTAGTGAATCGACGTTTGAGGTCGTTAGACACTAATTAAGTGGGTGGGGGAGAACAAAGTTGTTCTGTTTGATCCAAGGATAAGCCTTGATGATCAAATTTGAAATTTAATTAAGTAGAAAATGATTTAAGATCCAAGGATAAGCCTTGATGATCTGGTTTTAAAATTAAGTGAATTTAAGTTTTAATAAAATTTTAAATGTGTGTAAAGGAAAGATTTAGTGTTTTGATGATATTAGTGGGTTTATGATTGCTGTTATGTTTTAGGTGATGGAGCTGGAACAACAGGATGATTTATGATTACTAACCATTTATTGTCATGCTACTAATTTTTATTTTTTATTTTTCAATAAATATTTTTCAAACATGTTTTGTATATTACTGCAGAGTTTTAGGAAAACGATCTTAGATCTTTTTATCAATCGTTATTGTATATTAATAATTTTGTTTAGCGCCTGAAATGATTTTGAAGATTAACTTCAAGGTTTTATGTTTGCAAATGAAAATCTAAATTCATTGCCAGTAGTATTCTAAATATAAAAGTTTGTGTTGGCTTTTGCCGAACTATCATATAACTATATGGTAAGTTTCTACTTTGTCGTATGTCGTCTCTGGTTCGAGGTCTTCTTCCAATTCCGGGTAGTTCTGTTATCGTTCGGAATATTGGCTCTGATCTATTGAGTCGTAGAGACATTTCGATTAAATTATTGTCGTATAACATTTTGTAAATGTTTTTGTCTAATTTCTAATCTATTTTGGTTAATTCTAAGCTATTAAGGTCTTGTTCGAGATTTATGGTCGCACCAGATGAGTTAGGACCGAGTTGGTTAACTCATAGAGTAATTTCGGATAGGGTACACCGTCTGCTCGTCACGCTATCTTATTTTCGGCCGGATAGATTCGTGCAACTTCTTAGTCTAATACCGATCCTAATCTTACTCTTATACTATCTAGTCTCAGGTTGTTTAACTAGTCTCTGCTAGGCTCAATAGATCTAGGGTATACTGGTTTATTGCGGCTGCTGAAGTGCTCGGGAGAGTCCAACTAATTTCTAAGTTAAATTCAAATCTCTCTGGTGCTGAAATTACAAGTAACTTCAGCACTTACAAATAAGTGGGTTGTTAGTTAGATGGATCATGATTGGTTAATATTAAATACTTTACATTGGTAAAATATCTAAATTATCCAATCATAAAATGTAGTTTAGATCAGGTTCCACTACAATCAAAACAGTTGAGGCATCACATTTTCATGCTTTCATCAGTGTTACTAGCTGGTTACTCTGCTGAAAGTAATAAGGGGATCCGCCATGGATCCTCAGGGGGGGGGGCTGTTATATGGGTCATGGGCCGCTTAAGATCCTTAAGGGGCCTCAAAGATTTTGCGAATCAAAAATTATAATAGTGTGTTTCGCCCAATTATCAACGAAAAAAACTCGTATCCTAATTTTTAGGATCCAAAGTATTTTGAGGCCTCCCCATTCAGTTCATAGCTATGGACAACTTAGATTAGTTAATTCTTTCTTGAAAATTTAAACCAGACTGCTCGTATCAGGGCGAGGCCTTGAATGATCCGACTGCCTTTTAAGGTCTATGGAGCAGTACTAGCTTGAAAAATTTGAATGTAATAAAAATAAAATCATTTTTTTTAATTTGTGATTTTTTTGTGAAAATCATCCCCCACACGCCATATAAAATACAGTGATAAACTTCGCTCCTATTAACAAATCAATTATTGCAAATAAGCTTCCTTCAGCCAATTTGGAAAGATTTCTAAGACTGGTTAAATCCTCGCTTCCGCATTATAAGCGCGAATAATACCGCGCATTAATTGTCCCAAATTGGCCAAAATGGCAATCTTCAAATTCCCATAATTTTTCGAAAAATGATCACAAGTGAAATATCTTTTCAAACTTAAGCTCAAGACAATATTACCTTTTGGATGATTAAAAAAAATCCGTCAAACATGGCTAGTTAAAAAGTCGAATTTTTTCTGAAGAAAAAAAACCAAAACCGAGCACAAATAAATTGGAACAAGAAAGTCGGAACAATAAATTTTAGCTATTGAATGTTTCTCTGATTACGCAAGGCTTATCCTCTTTCGGCTAAAGCTATAAAAATTGATCAACTACAGGTTTATATTGGCTGCATCTCTCTAAATTTTATTTTGTCCAGGATTTAAGCAAGGCTAACTAGTGTCTATAAACATTTTATTTTGGAAGCCGTCATTATGAAATTAAGCTTGAATATGAGTTTTTTTACTTTTGTGTGGGGATAAAAATTATTTTTTTTGGGTTTTTTATTTCTTGCATACATGTAAGTATATGTATTTGTAGCTTTGTGCTGATGTGACGTCTGTGCTGATGTGACGTTTGTGCTGATGTGACGGGATTGTATGTTTGTATGTACTTGTTTATATAAAAATACCTGCAAGTCTCCAAAGTGTGTAGCTATGTTTGTGCACTGATGCCTTAAGAAAATGCCTCAGTATCATGAATAAACTCTTTAAAGCGCGCAGAATTTATTCCAGAAGATAGCCATTTTGGCAATTTTTAAACCCCCAGAGCTTTAGAAAAAGTAAATGGAGGTAAAACATCTTTTTAAATCGAAATTTTCAATGGAGTCAAAAATTTTTTTGTTGTTAACTATCAAAACTACAATTGTTTTTAATCGATAATAATTTTGTTTTGTCAGTGCTGATAAAATCAGGAGTTGTTTTTTAAATAGGCCCAAACAATTCTTTAACCATTTTTATAGCTTTCGATTTTGAGGATTTCCCGCATCCAGTTTCAAGCGTTAATAATCGATTAAAAATGATTTTAGTACCAGTTTTATAATAATTGAGAAAAAATTGATTTTAATCAATTAATAATTGATTATAATCTGTCTTTTTGAAATCACTTACAATCAATTATAATACATTACAATTGATTATTTTTATCCGAATTCTAACTCTTTTGCTTTGCAGAAAAAAATCCATTACAATCGATTATAATTGTTTGTAATCCTTTTGTTTGCACATTTTCTTTTCAAACTTGCACCTGAGTTGCTTATAAATTTTGCTTTTTGTAGACGTTGGTTTATGTGAAATATGGCAAAAATGTTTTAACTGCTTTCAAATCAAATCAAAAATGCAGCGTTTTTTTTTTATTTCTTCTGAAAAATAGTTGTTTCATGATGCCCATTCTAAGTTGTTTTCATCGCCAAAGTATCAGCACAGAGCTCTAGTTTCATAATTTAAATAATTTAAAAAAAGAGTTATATTTCGGGATTCGCGGGATTCTTTCAACTATTCTGAAGGGATTTTATGAAACTTTTGTTTCGTGGTAAAACTTTAAGTTCAGGTGAACCAAAGAAAACAATACGTCTCACTTATAGTGTTTTTTGACAAAAATGGAATATAATCTATTATAGTAGATTGTAATAGATAAAAAGAGACTTTAAGAGATTTTCTGAAAATTTTTAATTGATTATAATTTTTCATAATGTCACAAAAAATGTTATCTTTATAATGGATTATAAATCGCTTAAACATCCAATCTACCTGAGCGCATTCAAATCAAATTATATCGATTGAATCTCTTTTCATCCATCTTTTTTTCCGACTTTCATTCATCTTTTTTAAAGACATCGACTACCACAATAAATGATGAAACGCCGACCGAGTAGATGAATGTTGCTTTTCATAGGTAGGAACTCCTCGCATATTTCCCTTTTTGTAAAGATAAAAGGTTGCAAGATAAAAAGCCTTTAAAACAATTTTTTTTGAGCCTTCAAAACAATTTGTTGATTGGGATGAAGCTATTTATTATTGTTCCTACTTTCGATACGAAAGTAATTGTTCCGACTTTCGATATGAAAGTAACGGAATATTCCTGTTCGTCTGGGGTTTTTTCTACAGACAAGTTTCGACTTTTTAATTAGCCATTTTTGACGGAATTTTTTAAAATATAATTCAAAAAATATCGTTGTCCTGAGCTTAAAATTGAAACAAATATTTCACCTGAGGTTTTAATTTTTAAAGTTTTGGGG
>NC_087062.1:66240918-66281831 GCF_963678635.1 Symsagittifera roscoffensis
TTACAAGCTGAAGACAAAAGTGAACGCATTTTTATTGATGAGTGAAGCTTCACCCGTGTTTCATTCTCTGCTTTATACACTGGCTTAACAAATTAAAAAGTTAGGGCGCAACAAAGAAAAAGACTTAGATAAGAAAAAAAAAGAAAATGACGGGGACTTAAGTCAATTGCCCTTATATCATTTTATTTAGGAGATTCAAGCCCTATCGATATTTTGGTGATAGGAAAGAAACTCAATGCATCAGTATATCAAATTGAGCGAACTAGGTCATGAAATAAACACCAGCACTGACAAAAATGGATAAGGATCAATTTTAGTATGAAAAAAAGTACGTTGATTAATTTTAGATTAAGTCAAGTATGAAAAAACCACGAAGATTGATTTAAAAAGATGAAGATAAAAATTGATTTGGATCGATTAAAAATGATTTAAATTGATCTTAAATCCCAGCTGAAAAAATTGGTCCAAATCGACCTTAAATCGATTTAAATTCATTTAACCCAGTCTTAATTTGATTTTATTTTTAGGGGATTAAAACGGGTTTAAATCGATTGAAACTGATTTTTTTTTTCCAAATTCATCAGTTTCAAGTTTTTATTGCATTTATTCATTGCTTTTTTTTTCAAATTACATCCATAGCATAGCGTATTGTATCATAAGAAAGACCAAGTAAAAAGACCAAAATGTCGGTAAGTTTCATAGTTTCCTTGCATATTTTGAGTTCAAAAACTGATCTATATTGACCCTTCTTTCGATTTGTTTTTTATAAGTTTTTGTTCAAAATCCGATTTACAATCATGATTTTCTATTATTTAAATGCATATTATTGAGATCAAATTTTAATTCATTCTGACCCTTTTTTTGTTTGTTACATAGGATTTTGCCAATAATATATTTTTCAATGGACTTCTTTGATTTCATTGCATATTTTTGAGCTTAAAATCTGATTTTTGTGGATCATTTTATCGAAGTTTGCAACATCTGTCCCGTGTGTTTTTATTCAAAAAATCGAGAATAAAAAATTTCAACTATTTTTCCTAAAGATTATGTTTTTTGCCGTGGTAGCGAAAAAATTGATTTTAGTGAGTCTGACAATCCATCCAAATTGATTTAAACTGATTTTTAAGACACTTAAAACGATCCAAAATTTTTCAAGAAAGATCGATTTATATCGTTTTAATATCCATTTAATTTCGTGAAATGTACATTGTTAATCTTTTTGAATCGATTAAAAATCGCTTTGAAGTAGTAGATGTTGGAGGTTAAGTGGGGGGGGGGGCATGGCGGACCCCATGTATTAAGATACGTTATAGATTTCCGGTCCGCCATGCTATGTATTAAGATAGGGAATAGATTTCCCGTGTATTAAGATAGGTTATAAGTTTCCCATGTTTTTGTGTCGGGAAAAGTTTTGGAAAAAATTTTGGGAAAAAATTTTGGGAAAAAATTTGGAAAAATTTTGACAAAAATTTTTTGGAAAATTTTTTGGCGCGCGTTACCTAATTGGGAACAATTAATTGTTAATTACGTGTAGATTGTAGAAAAAAGGTTATGTATATAGTTTTTTGGTGCATGGTAAGTCAATGGTAAGAGTTTTTGTGCAAAAACTTGAAATTTTTATCAAAAAAATTTTCAAAAAAAAAAATTCAAAACACGATAAGATTTGTTTAATTTGATCTAATAAAAATTTATTAGATATTTTTACTTTCTACCTATCTGAATCTATTCTGAACCTACAGAGACATTGAAAAAAAAAGTCAAGTTTTTTGAGAAAAAAGTTTAAATTACAAAGAAAGTATATAAATCACTGCATCGTATAGTAAACTTACTGCCATAATTTACACTTACAAATGAAAAAACTACAAATTTACATAAAATTACTTATAAAATTCAAAACATGCACATCATGAATATTATTCAAGTTTGTCTGGTAGAATTTAAAAAGAAGAAATGCTGAATAAATTGCGTAAAATCCACACAAATTATCAGTTTTTTGTAGTTTTCGAGGAACCATTCGCCGATACTTTTTTGTTAGAAAGGAATAAGTTGTTCTTTTCCGACCCAAAGAATTATATAAATCACTGCATCGTATAGTAAACTTATTGCCATAATTTACACTTACAAATGAAAAAACTACAAATTTACATAAAATTAGTTATAAAATTCAAAACATGCACATCATGAATATTATTCAAGTTTGTCTGATAGAATTTAAAAAGAAGAAATGCTGAATAAATTGCGTAAAATCCACACAAATTATCAGTTTTTTGTAGCTTTCGAGGAACCATTTGCCGATACTTTTTTGTTAGAAAGGAATAAGTTGTTCTTTTCCGACCCAAAGAATCAGCAAAATAGTAAGTTTTATCCAATCGAGCCATCATGATCCAGTGCTCCCCTCTATCATTGCTTGGAGCTGAGTTAACAATTGCAAAAGAGTATTTTGTTAGTTGAGGTACTTTATCAGAGGGGTAAAATCCCATGTACTTGAACCTGAGTTCAGGAATTCTTTCAATAATTTGCAGAAGTGAAAAATTATCCATTTTCGCAAATGTTGGCTGATTTACATCTAAAACAAAGAAATAGAAAGTATGATATTGTAATTTAGGATGGAAAATCCTAAAGTTATTGACTTACTCGCATTTAGGTACTGAATCAACAAAGTCCCATACACAAAACTTGTGAACTGGACAAAATTTGTTGAACACTGATTCACAGTCTAGGTTGAAGAAATGTCTTGGGTTTTCAATTAAACAGCATTCATTAGCTGCTATTTCTGGAGATTTAGGTCTGAAGAAAAACAAAATATATAGTACAGAGATAATCACAATCAAAAGTCCCAAAAAAGCTACAATATTTTTATAGGAACCTGAAAACTCAAAAAAACTAAACATTTTTAGCGACTGTTCCGAATTTGTCAATTTGAACATTTGATAGTCTTTCTCCCAAGACTATCACTTCCGTTACTTGCTCCAAGGGAAACTGAAAAAACATTTCTAATCTCAAGCTTTCTCCACTAAGTTCTGGATAATGCAAGTGTTCAGCGGCATCCTGTAGTGAAGTCAAGTCAAAAACTAGAATATAGTGATTTTGAAAATCTTCCATAGGAAGAGCTGGGAAATCTTCGTTAAACTGCATTGCTTTCATTGTTGTAACATAGGGTCGACAAGGAGAAGTTGTATCTAATGAAATAATTGCTCTTCCACCCCGAATAATTCTAAGCTCTCTCAAATGAAATTGTTGATAATTGAAAGGATTTTCATGAAAAGATCCCGCAACAGCCGAATTTGTATTCATTGCAACAGCTATCCTTCTAATTGGGGCATTATTGAAAACATTTTCCTGAATAAACTGGTTTTGACGAGATGGAATGATAAAGGTTCTTGCTATAGTTTCCATGTAATTGTATTGAGCAGGTTCTCTTTCCAGATTCCATTGCAAGTATTGATGATTAGGTTCAGCAACTAAAATTCTTCTAGTAAACAATGAACAATCAACTATTTTCAGACTGACATTTGGATTATCAGATAACATGTAAAAATTAGGTCTAGCTCGAATAAGTTTAATTCGAACTTTGGTGTTTGGTAGCAACAGTTTTTCGCAAGTAAACAAATCAATGGCGAGCCTTCCATAGAGTGAAAAAGTTATCCCTGTTCCCAAGGAATTTGCTCTATCAGTGAATGGATACATATCAAATGCATCAGGATTTTCTTCAAAACTGTATCCATGACAAGCAAGAATTCCTTTATTACTCACTGCTGACGAGTTGAATTCGTTCGATATCTGTGCCTTATGAGGATATAATCCATTGGCATTGTAAACCATTGTATTGTTGAAATAAACTTCACAGTTGGAGAATAGAGAATGTAGTAGATTGTTCACATAAGTTAAGTAAGTTTGTGGTTCCTCATCTGAATCTTCCTCCGATTTTGCTTTATGTTCTGCTTTTTTTTTTTTGAAAGCATCAAACAATCTTCCTTTAAATAGTTGAAGCTTTAAGCTAAGATGGGTATCACGCATATCCAAGTAGAGGTTCCGATCCGTTTCAAATTCAAACTCAATACTGCTTTCATCCAGAGAAGTACTGGGGAATACCTCTTGTGTGTAAGATGACATAATTGTTTCCAAAACTGGGACTTTATCAAAAATCTCCAATGAAGAATTTGTAAAAGCCCCGTACCGAAAATGTTTTTGGTTTACACTCATTTTATATTGTCAAAAATGTCTTTGCGAGAGCGACTGTTTTTCGATCTGCCTTTTCGAGAAATGGATCTGGTTCTAGCTGTTTTACGCTTAGATTTCTTTTTTCCACCTCCCAATTGTTTCCGAACTGTTTTTGTTCCCACATCTTTTGCAAATGTTTTGAGTTTTTTACGTCCACTAACAACTTCCCCAATCTCTGGAGCAGCGATTTCAAACAAATCTGCCCCAATTCTTTTTGCAGCTGGGACTATATATTTTTTAATAAAGGGGATTGCAGTTCTCCCAAGAGTTTGTGCAAGAGCTCCAAAACCTCTTCCACGCTGTCTTGCATGTCCTCGAAAAATAGGGAAATCAGCTGATTTTTGAGCAACCATTTCGTATGAAGTTTAAATCAAAAATGATTATTCGAAATCTTGCGGAACAAGAGAACAACTCGAGTGATTCCTACGGACACAAAAGAAATTTTTTCGCCTGTACTATCTCTTAGTTCTATCTTGATACTATGGAAAGAATTTTTCAACAGCTTTTTAAACTGTAAATTTGTAAAGGATTGATAATTCATGTACTGTCCAGTAGAAATTATATCTCCACTCTTCACTTTGGAGATAAATGGAATACAACGCAATAAGGGAGTTTTTGTATCACCAACTATGTTATATTCTATAATATCACTGTATATCATTAGGGAATGTATTCTTATAATGTCGTAAGAATACTGAGGATAATGTGGACCTTTTCCTTTCATTATAACCCCTGTTTGATTTTGTTCTAAATCACAACCAAAAATGTGGCTCAAATCAGCACTCTGAATTATAAACACTGATTGACTCTCAGGTAAATGAACAGCAACTTTTTGTGTAATTTTATCTACTGATACATAGATTCCGTTATATTCAAAAACTTGAGCTCCTAGACGTTCTCGAATTTTGTTGTTCATGGCTACAACTATATCAACAATACTTGGATACAATCCTGGTTCAATGTTCATCGGTACAATCTTTCTTTTCTCCTCAGAACTTTCTCTTCCATCTACGAATGTAAACTTTCCCTCTGTAAAATTTTGGTACAAAGACTATTATTCGGATAACAATTAAAAGAAGTGCTGGAAACCAACTCAATAGTGAAAGAATCCATGACAACTGATCGGTAAAAATTTAGTTTAAAAATGATTTACCTTTAACCAGAACATTTTCTAAGCTCTTTTTCATAAAACTTTCCAAGAATTTCCTCTTTGTCGAGATCTTTGATGATGTATGTTGGCGGCTTTTTTGTAGAGACTGCCGAAATTTCAAAAATTTCATCTGTAAATTGTGGTTTATATCCTTTTCGGAACGGAATATCATTCTTTGAATTTCTCACTCTGTCTCCAACTTTGAATTTTAGTTTCTTATACCTTGTTAGAGATTTATTGTACAAAATTGAGAGGAAATCAGTATTCTTGACATCTCTAGGCGATTTCCCAATAGATCTATTGATGCGACAATTCATTGTAGACACAAATTGCGGCAACTTGTTAATGAATTTTTCACCATGATCTTCTATGTAGCGGTAAATAATGTGTTTTAATGATTGAATGGCTCTCTCTGCAAATGCAGCTTTTGTTTCACTCATAGTTGAGTAAACTTCAATGCTTTTTTCCTTGCAAAATTTTTTGAAAATTCCTCCATATTCCGTTCCTTTATCAACCCAAAGCTTTTCAGGAGTGCTTTTTCGAGAAATCATTTTTTTGAAAGCTTGCAAAGTGTCTTTGGCATATTTAGTTTTCATTGTTTGAACTCTGACAAATCGCGAAAAAACATCAACAGCAACCAATAAATATTTGACTCCCTTGTTTTGACTCGCTAGTTGTCCACAAATGCCAAATCCATACACCAAATTTCATTTATATATTTTGAAAAGGCTTGAAGCCTTCGAAAACGTCTGATTGGGGGACCAAATTTTGTATACGATGTCTTGGTTTGTAAAAACTATTCTACTTTCTTTTTTGACAATCCGCTTGCTTTACTCAAGTTTCGCACAGAACCGTACGCAGCTCTACCCCTAGAATACAATCTGTTCAGACTTACCTTTTCAGATTTTGAAAGGGATCCAAGTTCCTCTGTCTTTCGCTTTGGCATTCTTATTGGCAACAAGTTTAGGTGGAATTTGAGTTGCTTCCAAAATGGTAAAGTAAATATCGGGAAAGTCGATATTTTTTCGTTTTAGTGCACACACAAAGTCTACAATTGATTCTTTTGTGTCTCGATTATCTAATATGATATTTTCTGACTGACTTAGTCTAATTCTAGGAGAGTTCAAAATTAAATCAATAAGGTGCTTATTGTTACTCGTTTTCAACTTTGCATTTACAACACTGTAAATAGAATCAAAAATTTTTGGTACAATCTCCTCTTTTTCTTGCTTTTGTTCCAATTTTGGTTTTTTTGGAAGTGTGCTTTCTGATTGATAAATTGAGTAAGGAATTAGAACAAACTGATCCATACTACGTCAATCGTTTATTGACAAAAGGAGTGATAACAGATATTAATTGTAAGCCTTTTGGTGAGCTCAAAATAGTTCTCCTTTTATTCAGTGAAGTTCTTCTTCGCGTGAGTTCTGATATTTCTCGTCGATATTTTACTACGTCTACTTTTCGAAGATCCTGTAGCTCGCCTCGTAGTAAGTTTACTAGACATTCGCTGAGGAATTGAATGAAACTTTTTGGACAATGGTGGATGAATTGTTTTTGAAGTTTTTGGGAAAATGTTTGAAATTTGGGAGTATAGAGACGTATTGTATGCTCATCGTCCAAAAACTTAGTTTCTCTTCCTGCTGGTAGATAAAACTTTGATGGAACTGAACCACTGTTTGTGCAATATCTTAGCAAATCAACTGTTTTTGGAGTTAAATCAATGAGTAAATGGCCATAAGGTGTAGATGTTGCATCTTGATACCACTCTTTCAATTGTGATCCTAGACCTAGTTGTTGACTTAATGTATTGATTTGTAAAACATCTCTCGGTGACTTGAAAAGGACTATATGTGTATTTTGTAACTCAACATCTCTTCCCAATTTGCTTTGATGAAACAAGTTATGCTTAATATATATTGTATTCAGTCCCCTGTGTCTTCCAGCAGTAGCAACTTTTACAAACTGCTTAGAATTTGAAATTTCTTCACAAGAGTCATAAAATATTAACAGGTATTTTGTTCCATTATTGGGAAGGTTTTCAATCAGTTCAAAGTCAACTCCTTGGATAAACTTAAGGTTTTTTCTTTGCATTTGTCCATAAAGAGGTTGATAATGTTGATAAAAATAAAAAATTTTGTCAAACTTTGGTTGAAATGTACCAATTTTTAACCACTCAAAAATAGGATGTGATTTTCCAGATCCACTCGGTCCAACTAGCGAAATAAAAACTCGTTTTTTGGTAGAAATTATTTTATTCATAGTTTTGGAGAAGGTAAAATATAACCGACTGTACTTGATAAAATTGCTACCCAAACAGTTGTTTCTTCACATGTAGTGGATAACATTATTCGAACGATTGCACATGCTAGTATTAAAACTATGACAAAAAATTGGCACATAAACACTAAAAGAGATCTATTACGCGTACGTCCAAAAAACTTCCAAGATTTTCGTTCATGATTCTCCTCATCAAAAACAAAATTTCCTAAATTTAATTGCTTGTCACATTCATCACCCATCTCAACTCTGGAATGAAAAAATTGATAATGACTAACATTTAAATTTCAAAAACACGATAATACAAAATTATTAAGGTAATTTACAATTTATTAAAAAACATCGAGTCCATGTTCCGTATGCAAATGCTTTTCTTTCTGCACAGTGAAGAGTATTTGCATGACGAAATGGGTAGTTGCTACACCTCCAATCATATTCTTCATCTTTGAAAATCAAATTCTGAACTTTTGGACATGCGTAGTCATCCAAGTTTGTAACCTTTGTTTCCAAAATTTCTGACAGAATTTTACATTTTTCATAACCTTTTGCAAAAAACTCCGTTTCTGGAGCTTTTAGTTTTTTCAATATTTTTTCAAGCTCAGTATATTTTTCATGGCCACTGTTCCAATTGATTCCATGAAGATGCTTCGTACACCAAGCAGACTGAGATGTAGCTTTGAATTTTTTGGGAGGAAGAAAGGAATATCCCACAGTTTGTCCATTTTGATAAACTCCTAACTCTTTAACTATTTTGTTTCCAAAACAACTAGACTCATGAAGCTTACTGTTTTCGCTGAAAATTTTTGTTAGAATAACTAACAATCGAACAATGCATATACTGATGAAGCAAAAATTTTAACATATAAACAGAAGATTAATCCAGTCACGTGACCAAGAAAACAAGAACTTGGAAATCTAGGTAAAACATAACAATAACCAGGTCCCTTATAAGTAGTAGAATTCACAGATCCAGCTGCATCATGTAAAATTGCATGAAGTCTGAAAATTTTTGAATTTGCAAAAAAGTAATCCATACAAGAATTTCCGTATCCAATTAAACCCCGAAAAAGAAATTTTTTGTCCATTTCTTTCAAATTTATGTTTGGGTCCAAAACAATACAGGTACAAAGAAAGTAATTTTTTCTTTTTGTATTTGATGAAAAGTCATGCTTTATCAAATCAAAATTTCTGAGAACTTCATTCAATTTCTGAACGTTCATTTTTTACAGTGCATTCGTCAATAATGATACAAGTTTTTTTGAATGTTTCTACATAAGACAAAACTGAGGGGATAAAATCAACCAAATTATCATACTCTTTTTTTTCCAACTGAATTATATTTAAATCAAGAGTTTTTTCGCAAGATGCAAATTTTGGTTTGATTTTTCCAACACGTTTGCAAAAAATTAATTAAACTTTTTTACAAGATGCAAAAACTGTTTTGGTTTTTCAACAAGTGTGCAAAAATTTGATGGCATCTGCTATGTGTCAAGCATATCCCACTTTTTATTCGGACTACAATGCAAAATCTCTTTTTATCTCTGTCTCAGAAAACTTTTATGAAAAATTTATTGTCACCCAAGACTACTGTGTATCTAACCATTCATCATTCTGCCCAGTGGAAAATTGCAAATTTCACTTAGTATTAATCGGATCATCACTCGATCAGATTTTGCAAAGATTAGATAAATATCATTTCACTTATCAAATTGTTGACTGTATATATACTTTATACAAACACAGATTTTATTTCAATATTATTTCATCAAGAGGTGAAGTTTTCAATCAATTGAATCGTGCAGTCAAACACAACTTGAAATGTAGAATACCGGAAAAATTACCCAGTGTTGCAAAGAAACGACTGCTGCGAAAAAAATTCAAAAGACATTGTCTCAGTTCTGCTCAGAAGATTGCGTCCACTCAGACTCTTGGATCAGCTTTTTTGGAAAGGATTCGAAAAGTTCAAAACTCAAAGTATGAGACTGACTTGTTGAAAATTGTTGATTGTTTTATTGATGGTTTTGGTACTGTAAATAGTGAACGTATCAATTTTTCTATTAATAATTGAATATTTGTTAATAAAAATCTTGTCAAAATTGTTTATATTTAAATCAAGAGTTTTTTCGCAAGATGCAAATTTTGGTTTGATTTTTTCAACACGTTTGCAAAAATTTAATTAAACTTTTTTACAAGATGCAAAAACTGTTTTGGTTTTTCAACAAGTGTGCAAAAATTTTCAACAAATTTTTGTGTTAGATGCAAGTTTTTTCGTGGTTTTTTTGAAAACAAATGCAAAAATCAAACTTATTTTTTCTTATTCATATGCAAAAACTGCAAAATTTTATTGTAAAAAACTTTTTAAATTAATGATAAAAATTTTTCATAATTGCTGACTTTGGGTACTATTCCCTATCTTAATACATTGTTTTTCCAATATTTTTGATTAATATACATGCAAAAAAGAGATTTTTTTATGATGAAAATTAAAACAAAGATTTTCATTTTCTTTAATTATTAAATGTGTAAGAAAATCCTCTTTCAGTTTTCTTTAAAATGCGAAAATATTTAATGAAATTTTTCTTAATTTGCGAGATTTTCTTTGATTTTTTTTAACAAGAGTGCAAAAAAATTATGAAAAGTTTTGCATGGTGCAAAAATTAATGTAAAGTTTTTAACATGCTTGCAAAAAGTGGTTTATTTTTTTGCCATCTTTCTAACAAAATTCTATAAAAGTATTAACCAGATGCATAATTAGTTTCATTTTTAACAAATTTTTACCATTGAAATTTCTTAATAAACTTTTCTATGATCTCTTTGTTCCTATCTCTTGAAAAAAAAATTTACTAGATAGAAAGAAATTAAATTACAAAGCACAAGACAGTAGCCAATTTATTTACAAATCAAAGAGCTGTCGAGCAGCTGAGTTCTCAAAGTTTTGCAAGTTCTAAATGGAGCGCAAAGCTGGTCTTGCCTCCATCACTGGTGGTTGTCTTGGTGATTCGCTGACTGGAGTTCTTGGCTCAGAGAACCCCTCATCCTCTTCGATGGTAATTGGGTTGTCTACAGATCCCTCTTCCCAAGGAAAGAGGAAATCGTCGAAAAGGTTGGGCTACATATCTAGAGTCAGGAATTTCGGGGTAGTTCATTCCCACATGCTCGGCCACTTCCTCCATCATTTGCATTTCTCCAAGTTGATTCTCTGTAGGAGGTACTTGCGTTATATGATGATCGTTGAAATCCCTTCGCATCACTTCCACCATTTGCCAGACTTGGATTGGAATGTCCATTCGTGCCAGAAAAACTCCAAAAACTGTTTCTCGCACTTGGATTTGTACTAAATCAGCCGAAAATTCCACCGAGAACATAAGGTTGTTGTTTTGTACTGAGAAGATCATTTTGAGCAATAAGATGAATAAGTGATTAAAAACAAGATTTAAAGTTGAGAGGGTAAAAGTAGACTGTGGTTAAGTTGAAATTATTGTATTTAGAGCTGAGAGAGGAGGTAGTTGACGGTAGTTAAGTTGAAAATAAAATGATTTTTAGTTAAGAGAGAGGGGTACCTTCAACTGGAATGTGTGGGTTTAACCAATCAGAATGGATTTTCCTTATTTGGATTGCAGTCGTTTTCAATCAGATTTTAGTTTCCTTTTATGGAATTCTTATAGAAAACTCGTGTCCAATTGGAAACAAAGCACCATTTTACACATTGTCGTTTCCAATCACAAAAATGTTCATTTTTGTTCAAGTTGTCATATCCAATCAGAGGAACCTTTTAAGGATTTAAGTCTTCCAAATAAGTAAAAATATACACAAAAGCAATCGCAAAAATAAATGACCAAAAGTTGTTTGCTGTAAAAATAAGAAATATTGCTGATATAAGTAACAAAAGAAGAAAATTAATAAAAGTAACATCTCTGCAAGTTTTCTCAACAAGTTAACTGAATTTTTTGTATATAATCGATGAAAAATTGCTGATTTTTGAGCAGATATTCAATTTCTTTAATTTTGATGTAGCTTGAGATGATAACTCAAAGTTGATGAATTTTTCAAAGCAAATCTCTGGAAATCTAATACCAAACCTGATCAAGCAAGATTTTGAACTTTGAAAATCTTTTAAAAAATGGAGGAATAAAGAACTTTGCTGGGGAGTTTTAACAAATTTGGGAGTTGGATATGGAATAAAAAGAGTCTTTGAAATATTATCGTACGATTTTTTATTAACTTCAAATTTTCTAAAATAAATAAAATTTCTTTTCTAGTCAAGTGTAACTCAGCTGTAAGTTTATAGCTTTGATACGCAATATGTGGATCAAAAATAAACTCTTTGATTGAGTAAGTTTCTCAAAAGAGACCTTTACTTAGCCGGAGAACTCTATTTTGGACAACATAAACGTCCAAAAAATTGTGAAAAAAGTAAGAATCTACATCTATTTCATCAATAAGGAAATCACACGGAATATTTTCTTTTTTCTTGTAGAGTAATTCGAGGAAGTTCAAATGCTTTTTGATTGACATTCTTCAAAAATGAATATTTTGGATCCAAAGTTATGACTAGAAACTGCTTAGTTCTGATTGGTTGAAAATTTTTCTGGAAAGTTCTAGAACTTTCAAAGGAATGACGTCATTACCACAATAGAAAAATTTCGTGGGTGTTGACGTCATTTCTATTTCTAGAATAACGTCATTATCATAAAAGGAACATTGCGTGGGCGGTGACGTCACTTCTAAATATAGAATGACGTCATTACCATAAAAGGAAAATTGCGTAGGCGGTGACGTCACTTCTATTCAAAGAATGACGTCATTACCGTGAAAGGATTATTGCGTAGGCGTCATTGATAGTATAAATACACTTATTTTATTGGGTTAAATCATTCATTTTGTTTACCAATCAGAAACAGTTAATTGAATTTTACTTCAAATTTTACATTTCGTTACTTCACCAAAAGTAAGTATTTTCATTCAATTGGTACTTTAAGTTTTTAAATTTGGAAAATTTCAAAAGTCCCAATTTTTTTAGATAATGCCTGCCCTTAACCGAAACGAGAAAGTCAAATGTGAGGAATGTGGTCAGGAATACAGGAGAGCTGATAATGCGAGACATCGAAAAAGATGTGAAAAGCAGGAGGAACATAAGTGTTCCAAATGTCAATTTTATACAAAGAACAAGGACGAGATGAGCTATCATCTTGCTAAAAAACATGCTCCAGCAAGTTCCAAGCAATCAACGGTGTGTTCTTCTTGTGAGCAAGAGTTCCCGAGTTACTGCTCTCTCCAGCAACATCGGAGAAAGGAACATGGAGTGAAACAACGGAAGCCAACTTGAACAAGATTGTGGAGGAAGAAGGGGAAGATGGTGAAAAATTGAAGGAGGAACTTGGTGCACGTCAACATTTTCTGGTGGATACGGAGATGGAAAATGGGAGACATAAGGTATTTAACTTCCAAATGTACAAGTTAGATACTAAAATCATTAACGAGAAACTTGAAGAAGTCTTCAACAAGCTCGACTCTGTCGCAAAAATCAATATTGCTCTGGGTTTTGTTCTTCGAAATATTGAGACTGGTGAATATCGATATTTCTACGCCCATGAAAACAATACTCTGTTTGAAAAATCCCTTTGAAAAAGACAAGGAACCTTACAAAGATCATTTGTGTCTTTTCCGCGCATTGGCCATGTACATGAACGGACACAATGATTTCGACACTCACACCTCCAGATATTTTACAGAATTCATAACAAAATCTGGTTATGATCCTAAGAATTTTCGTGGAGTTTCCGTTGAAGACTTACCTGTTGTCGAGGAAATAATTGAACGCAACATCTTTATTTACGATTTTGATATTCAAGAGGGAGAATATGTGGGAGAACTAGCACGAAGAAGTATTGGTAGATTTGATAAAACAGTCAAATTACTGCGATTCAACAATCATATTATTCATACAAATGATATAGATAGCTTCTTTAAGTGTTTCCGGTGCCCTAATTGTGATAGTTTCTTCAAAAGATCCGAGTTTCTCAAAAAACATCTTCTGAGATGTAAGGATCGTGTGAAACATATTTACCCAAAGAACGTATATGAGCTTCGCGAAACCTTGTTTGAAAAGCTAGAAGGATTCAATCTTCCAGTTTCCGATGATAAAAAACTCTTCAAAAAACCTAGCAATTTTCGATTTTGAGTCGATATGTGTTCCTACAGAAGAACTAAAAGAAACACAAACTACTACCTGGATACGAAAACATGTTCCTATTTCAGTATCTATATCATCGAATCTGATTGATGAACCCATCTTCTTGTACAACAAGGATCCACAGAACTTGATAATTGATTTTGTATCCAACCTCGAGCTGTTGGCTGAACAAAGTAAGCTAGAAATGAGAAAAAAGTTTCAAGATATTGAAGTAGCTGTCAATGAAAGAATGAAGAAGATCTTCGATCAGCTAAACGAACGTGGTAAAAATTATTCAAGTAACAAATTCGAGTACAAAGACGAATGCATTGAAGATTCGGAAGAAGCAGATATGTCAACACAATTTTTGCGAATTCAGAAAAATCAACTCATCGATTTGAAACAACATCTGGAGAGATATATAAATACTTTACCTGTTTTTGGATTTAACAGCGGTAGATATGATTTAAATTTGATCAAGTCCTACCTAATCCCATATTTGATTCGCGATAAAGAACAAGAAACATCCGTCATCAAAAAAGCAAATGATTTTATATCTTTCAAGTTTGGAGATGTACAATTTCTTGACATTATGAAATTTCTGGGTGGAGCAACAACTCTGGACTCATTTCTCAAAGCTTATAAAGCTAGTGAAACAAAAGGATTCTTTCCTTATGAAAGGTTTGACAACCCTGACAAACTTAATTTTCCAGGACTGCCCCCATATGAAGCATTTTTCAGTAAACTTAGAAACAACAATCCTCTAGACAAAGACTTTACTGATTATGAAAAACTGAGGAAGAGTGGACTTGATGAACAGCAAGCACTGAAAAAGCTTCAAATCAAGAGTGTACCCCCATCTGGACTAGATAATTACAGTTACTTACAACAAACTTGGCAGAAAAACGGAATGACTGTTTTCAAAGACTTTTTGCAGTGGTACAACAACAAAGATGTAGTTCCAACCCTGGAAGCAATGCAAAAAATGATTCAGTTTTATTATAACAAAGGGATAGATATGTTAAAACTTGGATGTACACTTCCAAATCTAGCAAACATATGTCTACACAAATCTACAAATTACAAGTTTTATCCATTTTGCGAAAGTGATAAAGATTTGTGTAAAAAAATACGAGAAGACATGACCGGTGGGCCTTCGATTGTGTTCACTCGAAAAGCTGTAAAGCTGTTGTAGACAAAACCTTTATTAGAGATTCATCAAATATTTGTAAGTCAATCGTTGGAATTGATGCGAGCCAGCTTTACCCCTATTCAATGTGTCAAGATATGCCAACAGGACTGTATACGAGATGGGAGCTTGACACTGATATGCAGAAATTCAAGGCTAGTCATAATCGAACTCGCAACTTTGAGAATATGGTCATGTCTTTCTATCAAAAATCAAGACCAGAATGTAAAATTGAGAGCTTTTTTACATCTGGAAAACAGAAGAAATTTGACTGTTTTAATGTGGACGGTTATTGTGATCACTGTAAAACAGTATTCGAGGCAATGGGATGCTACTATCACTTTTGTTCTTCTCAAGAAACTCGTCCCTCCGTAACAGAACAGGATATTGAGCGAGGAAACAAGAAGAGAGAAATGGATGATATGCGACGAGAATACATTCAAGAGAAAGGATACAAAGTGGAAGAAATGTGGGAGTGTGACTGGTGGGAAAGTTTCAAAACCGATGAAAAGATCAAAAATCACGTCAGAACCCACTTTCCCTATAAAAGACCTCTTTCTACAGACTCACTTCTAGCAAAAATAAAAGATGGATCTCTTTTTGGCTACGTTCAGTGCGACTTAGTTGTTCCAGATGAGCTGAAATCGAAATTTGCGAATTTTCCTCCAATTTTCAAAAACACTGAGGTTGGAAGAAACGATATTGGTGACTATATGAAGAATTATGCTATTGAAAATGAAATGTTGAAACATCCACAGAGAATGCTTATATCTAGCTTCAAGCTAGAAAATGGAACAGTTATAACTCTTCTCTTCAACTTTTATTTGGAACTTGGTTTGCAATGCACCAAAATTTATCGTTTTGTTGAATATTCTCCTCGGAAATGCTTTAATAATTTCGTTCAGTCAGTGGTTGATGCAAGAAGAGAAGGAGATGAAAACCCTCTATCAGGAGTTGTAGCAGAAACAATGAAGCTCTTGGGCAATTCCTCCTATGGATATCAGATCATGGATAGATCCAGGCATACAATCACGAAGTATCTGAACGATGAAAAAACTCACAAGGCAATCAATGAACCACTGTTTAAGAGACTTAACACAGCTGAGAAGGACTTATATGAAGTGGAGTTATTGAAGTCAACCATTGAGCAAAGAGAACCCATCATCGTTGGTTTTTTCATACTTCAGTATGCAAAGCTGAGAATGTTGGAACTCTACTACAACTTCTTTGACAAGTTCTGTGATGTAAATAAATTTGAAGAGTTGGAGATGGACACAGACTCACTTTACTTGGCACTTGCAGAAGAAAATTTGTACGATTGCATCCAACCAGATAAGAGAGCTGCTTGGGAAAAATGAGGGAGAGTGATTGCAGAGATTCCTTCAAGGCGGATGCAAAATCCAATTTCTTTCCTCGAACCTGTTGTAGTATCCATAAAAAACATAATAAGCGGGAGCCGGGACTTTTCAAAGAAGAATTTAGGTGATCAGAAATGCTCTGTTTATGTAGTAAGACATATTGCTGCTATGACAACAAGTCAGACAAATTCAAATTTAGCAGCAAAGGATTGAATAAGCGGGTTCTAGAAGACTCTGGAGATGGACCTTTAGCAAAGTATAGGAGAGTGCTTGATGAAGCAATTAATCTTACATCTACTAACAGAGGATTCAGAACTATAAATCATATGGTGGCCACATATGAACAGACAAAGAAAGGACTAAGCTATTTTTATCCAAAAAGACAAGTACAAGATGATGGAATTCATACAAAACCACTGAACTTATAAGAACTGATCTGGTCAAGTAAACTTATTCATGATGTTGTATTATATTGGCTTTATAAGGTTAAAATGTAAAATGTTGCGGTAAACTTGTTATACAATGCAGTGATTTATATACTTTCTTTGTAATTTAAACTTTTTTTTTCTCAAAAAACTTGTTTTTTTTTCGAAGTCTCTGTAGGTTTCAGCATTGTTTCAATTAGATAGAAAGTAAAATTATCGTTTCAATTAGATACAAAAACTCTTACCATTGACATACCATGTATCACAAAACTATATACATAACCTTTATTCTACAATCTACACGTAATTAACAATTAATTGTTCCCAATTAGGTAACGCGCGCCAAAAATTTTTCCAAAACATTTTTGACAAAATTTTTCCAAATTTTTTCCCAAAAATTTTTCCAAAATTTTTCCCGACACAAAAACATGGGAAACCTATAACCTATCTTAATACACGGGAAATATATTCCCTATCTTAATACATAGCATGGCGGACCGGAAATCTATAACGTATCTTAATACATGGGGTCCGCCATGCCCCCCCCCCACTTAACCTCCAACATCTACTACTCTTTGAAATCAATTTAAATCAATCCAAAATAGTTTTCGTCAGTGCGGGCCAAACTTCCTTGTATCAGGGCTAAGCCCTGAATGCTCCGACTACCTTTTAAGGTCAATGGACCAGTATTAACATGAAAAAAATAAATGTAATAAAATAAAAAGAATAATTAAAGTTTGAGATTTCTTGCAAAAATGATCCCGCCACACTCCATTAAAGTACAAAGTGATAGATTTCGCTCGTAGTAACAAATCAATTATGGCAAATAAGCTTTCCTTAACCAATTTGAAACGATTACTAAGACGGATTAAATCTCCGATTACGCATAAATAGCGCGAAATATATCGCGTGTTAATTGTCCCAAATTGGCCAAAATGGCCATCTTTGAACCCCCAAAACTTTAAAAATTAAAATCGAAGGTGAAATATTTGTTTCAATTTTAAGCTCAAGCTAACGATATTTTTTGAATTATATTTTAAAAAATTCCGTCAAAAATGGTAATTAAAAAGTCGAAACTTGTCTGTAGAAAAAACCCCAGACGAACAGGAATATTCCGTTACTTTCATATCGAAAGTCGGAACAATTACTTTCGTATCGAAAGTAGGAACAATAATAAATAGCTTCATCCCAATCAACAAATTGTTTCGAAGGCTCAAAAAAAATTTATTTAAAGGCTTTTTATCTTGCAACCTTTTATCTTTACAAAAAGGGAAATATGCGAGGAGTTCCTACCTATGAAAAGCAACATTCATCTACTCGGCGTTTCATCATTTACTGTGGTAGTCGATGTCTTTAAAAAAGATGAATGAAAGTCGGAAAAAAAGATGGATGAAAAGAGATTCAATCGATATAATTTGATTTGAATGCGCTCAGGTAGATTGGATGTTTAAGCGATTTATAATCCATTATAAAGATAACATTTTTTGTGACATTATGAAAAATTATAATCAATTAAAATTTTTCAGAAAATCTCTTAAAGTCTCTTTTAATCTATTACAATCTACTATAATAGATTATATTCCATTTTTGTCAAAAAACACTATAAGTGAGACGTATTGTTTTCTTTGCTTCACCTGAACTTAAAGTTTTACCACGAAACAAAAGTTTCATAAAATCCCTTCAGATTAGTTGAAAGAATCCCGCGAATCCCGAAATATAACTCTTTTTTTAAATTATTTAAATTATGAAACTAGAGCTCTGTGCTGATACTTTGGCGATGAAAACAACTTAGAATGGGAATCATGAAACAACTATTATTCAGAAGAAATAAAATAAAACGCTGCATTTTTGATTTGATTTAAAAGCAGTTAAAACATTTTTGCCATATTTCACATAAACCAACGTCTACAAAAATCAAAATTTATAAGCAACTCAGGTGCAAGATTGAAAAGAAAATGTGCAAACAAAAGGATTACAAACAATTATAATCGATTATAATGGATTTTTTTCTGCAAAGCAAAAGAATTAGAATTCGGATAAAAATAATCGATTGTAATGTCTTATAATTGATTGTAAGTGATTTCAAAAAGACAGATTATAATCAATTATTAATTGATTAAAATCAATTTTTTCTCAATTATTATAAAACTGGTACTAAAATCATTTTTAATCGATTATTAACGCTTGAAACTGGATGCGGGAAATCCTCAAAATCGAAAGCTATAAAAATGGTTAAAGAATGGTCTGGGCCTATTTAAAAAACAACTCCTGATTTTATTAGCACTGACAAAACAAAATTATTATCGATTAAAAACAATTGTAGTTTTGATAGTTAACAACAAAAAAATTTTTGACTCCATTGAAAATTTCGATTTAAAAAGATGTTTTACCTCCATTTACTTTTTCTAAAGCTCTAGGGGTTTCAGAATTGCCAAAATGGCTATCTTCTGGAATAAATTCTGCGCGCTTTGAAGAGTTTATTCATGATGCTGAGGCATTTTCTTAAGGCATCAGTGCACAAACATAGCTACACACTTTGGAGACTTGCAGGTATTTTTATATAAACAAGTACATACAAACATACAATCCCGTCACATCAGCACAAACGTCACATCAGCACAGACGTCACATCAGCACAAAGCTACAAATACATATACTTACATGTATGCAAGAAATAAAAAACCCAAAAAAAATAATTTTTATCCACACACAAACAGTAAAAAAACTCATATTCAAGCTTTATTTCATAATGACGGCTTCCAAAATAAAATGTTTATAGACACTAGTTAGCCTTGCTTAAATCCTGGACAAAATAGAATTTAGAGAGATGCAACCAATATAAACCTGTAGTTGATCAATTTTTATAGCTTTAGCCGAAAGAGGATAAGCCTTGCGTAATCAGAGAAACATTCAATAGCTAAAATTTATTGTTCCGACTTTCTTGTTCCAGTTTATTTGTGCTCGGTTTTGGTTTTTTTTCTTCAGAAAAAATTCGACTTTTTAATTAGCCATGTTTGACGGATTTTTTTTAATCATCCAAAAGGTAATATTGTCTTGAGCTTAAGTTTGAAAAGATATTTCACTTGTGATCATTTTTCGAAAAATTATGGGAATTTGAAGATTGCCATTTTGGCCAATTTGGGACAATTAATGCGCGGTATTATTCGCGCTTATAATGCGTAAGCGAGGATTTAACCAGTCTTAGAAATCTTTCCAAATTGGCTGAAGGAAGCTTATTTGCAATAATTGATTTTTAATAGGAGCGAAGTTTATCACTGTATTTTATATGGCGTGTGGGGGATGATTTTCACAAAAAAAATCACAAATTAAAAAAAATGATTTTATTTTTATTACATTCAAATTTTTCAAGCTAGTACTGCTCCATAGACCTTAAAAGGCAGTCGGATCATTCAGGGCCTCGCCCTGATACGAGCAGTCTGGTTTAAATTTTCAAGAATGAATTAACTAATCTAAGTTGTCCATAGCTATGAACTGAATGGGGAGGCCTCAAAATACTTTGGATCCTAAAAATTAGGATACGAGTTTTTTTCGTTGATAATTGGGCGAAACACACTATTATAATTTTTGATTCGCAAAATCTTTGAGGCCCCTTAAGGATCTTAAGCGGCCCATGACCCATATAACAGCCCCCCCCCCCCTGAGGATCCATGGCGGATCCCCTTATTACTTTCAGCAGAGTAACCAGCTAGTAACACTGATGAAAGCAAGAAAATGTGATGCCTCAACTGTTTTGATTGTAGGAAGAGTCAAAAGATAAAATTTTTCAAAACTCTCGAGGTTGAATGAGTTAACCACAATAATCAACAGTATTGAGAAGTTAAACAGGGCTAATATGGCAGTAACACCAAGCAGCAAGTGCACCTTACCAGTTTGTGCATCTTCTGGCCAAAATGAGAACCAATTAATGCTTTGGTAACAAAATCTGGCGTTTTCTGTGAATACGGCTTCATCATCTGGCTCCGGAGTTCTGTCTTTCTCTTTCTGGTTCATATAATATCCCAATATGCAAAAATGCGTACTAAACAATAAACAAACACATGTTGAAACTCTTGGAGTCCTCATGACTAGATTTTTAAAGAATGGATCAAATTTATAAAAGGAATGCATTTTGCTCAAAAACTATATTAGATGAGGTGCATGAATCATGATTCGACTGAAATTGTCGAACCGAGCCGGTTTTAATGTTTTTCATTCGATTGAAGTCCTTTTTTAATTTCTTGTTCAAACGATGTCCGTTTTCAACCTTGTTGCTTGAACAACGTCCTCTTTTGTCCTTAATTGACTCTGCCGGATATCGTTTTATAAAGTTAGAAATTATTTATGCTTTTTTCAGGGCTGTTTGTCTCATGGCTCGACCCTGCTCGATCAATGATTCAGTCCTCCTTGACCCATGACCCCACCATGTTTGACTCGATTTGGCCCTGTTTGACTCGTTTTTTGCCCTTGTTTGTCGAATGTTTCGTCTTGGCTTGGAAACAAAAACTTCGCTAGTCTCGGGGTGGGTTGAAACCGGTCATTTGCCGACTATTTTGTTCGAATCATGAGTCAAGCACCTCAGGCTTCGGGTTGAGGATGTCTATGTAGACTTATTACTTGTCCGACTTTCGAAGAAAGTGAGAATATAAATGCTCGGGGTGGTTGGTTTTTTTAAATTCAATTTCAGATCAATTTCAGATTATTTTAATCATTTATTCAGCGCATCTCTATATTATCCCTCCACGACTGTCTGAACTGCTCGTTTTATATTTTACACATGGCAAATTATCCTGCACTACAAAAAAGTTCCCAATTTCATACACGACTCAAAATTTATCATCTTAAATTGGACATTATCAGCCAAAATTTCATAGTTTTCCCAACATTGTTTACACCAAAAATGAAACCAATTAATGGGCCAATTAATGGGGAATCAGATCATTCAGGGTTTTGCACTGATACGAGCAGTCTTGTTATTTTAAAGTTTGATGCTGGGTGGCGAATACAAAATATTTCCAGTTTGATTTGAGGCAACCCGCACTGACAAAAATGGTTTCGGATTGATTTAAATTGATTCTAAATCGATTTTTAATCAATCCAAATCGATTAACAATGTACATTTAACGAACTTGAATGGATTTTAAATCGATTTAAATCAATCTTTTTTGAAAATTTTAACTCGATTTAAGTGGATTGTCAGACTCACTAAAATCATTTTTTTGCTAACACGGCAAAAAAACATAATCTTTAGGAAAAATAGTTGAAATTTTTTATTCTCGGTTCTTTGAATAAAAACACACGGGACAGATGTTGCAGAATTCGATAAAATGATCCACATAAATCAGATTTTAAGCTCAAAAATATGCAATGAAACCATAGAAATTTATTGTAAATTAGATTATGGGCAAAATCCTAAGCAACAAACAAAAAAAGGGTCAGAATAAACTAAATTTTGATCTCAATAATATGCAATTAAATAATAGAAAATCATGAATGTAAATCAGATTTTGAGCAAACACTTATAAAACAAATCAAGAAAAAGGTCAATATAGATCAGTTTTTGAACTCAAAATATGCAAGGAAACCATAAAATTTTACCACTATTTTGGTCTTTTTCTTTGGTATTTTTATGCTACAATAAGCTATGGATGTAAATTGAAAAATAATAGGCAATTAATAAATGCAATAAAATTTCAAAACTGATAACTCTCGAATAAAAACAAATGTAATCGATTCAAAGCCGTTTTAATCCCCTTAAAAATAAAAACAAATTCAGAATAGAAAAAAAAGCATTTAAATTGACTTCAAATCGATTTGAATCAATTGTTTTAGCTGGGATTTAAGATCAATTTCAATCTTCATCTTTTTAATTTAATCTTCGTACTTTTTTCATACTAAAATCGATCTAAATTTATTCAACGTACTTTTTCAACCTAAAATCAATCCTAATCCGTTATTTTAGTGTGGGAAGCTTATTGGTTTTCATAATTTCATACACGTCTCAATTTTGAACGCTTAAAACTTGATTTTGTCAATCTAAATTTCATATTTTGTCAACGATATCTCAAAAATCAAAAACACTTTGAGATCACTCATCCGACAGTTGTGCTCTGAAAAAGCTTTCATAGTACTGATTTAATAACTCGTTTCTCTAAAATTTGATTAGTCTTGAACAAAAAAAGATAAGGACGACGTTTTTTTTTCAGAATTTTCATTACGAGGCCAAATTGTAGTTTTTTCTGAATAGTAAGCGGAGTCAGCATTAAGCACGCTCTATTTGTTCTAATTTTGTGCTCATGTTTTCTTTGATAGTTCGGACAAATTCTTAACCTTTTTAAAGACTTGTCTCTGGATTCCAGTTACCTACACAAAGTAAATTTTGCGCCTGTTCAGAGCACAGTTCGGCCTTGTGATGTACTCTCACCAAAATTTTTATTGTTTCTTTTTTTTGCATAAATTTAAGTTTCAATCATTTATATCTTTGAAGCGACTCAATTGATTTTGTTTAAAATTAATGAAGAAAACATGCTCAATTTAGATATGAATAACTACAATTGAGCCTTTCTCTCTTTTTTTAATTGAACACTAAATCAATTAATACAATTTAGGTATTTACTGTATATTGGAAATTTCAGAAAATAAATCGCACCATTAAAATACTGGTGAAATCCGAACAAAAGTTCTCTTTTTGCCAAAATTTAACGATTTGTGAGAAACACTTTTGAAAATTTTGTTTCAATTTATTTTGTCCGGTTATATTAAATCAATACTATGAGGCTTGTTCAACGCAAAATCCAGTCAAATTTCGATAAGCAGTGAAAATGTTTGTGAAAAAAGCACTGAATTTTGCGGCTGCCCTTTAACTGGTCTCAAATAGTTTTTGATAAATGAATTTTTTTTGACAAACTATAAAAGTTAGGCTGAAAATATCATTTTTTAAGCGTCAAAACTTGAATCATAAAATTTATTAGCTTGCTTCAGTTTAATTTGGAACATTTTGTATTCGCCACATAGCATCAAACTATAAGACGAGCAGTGTAACCAGACTGGTGGAAGTCTAAAGACAGTCCAAAGACAGTGGTGTGAGAACTCGACGCGGCCCAGGAAATAAGTTCTTTTGAAAATTTTTCTGAATAAAAAAACATCGCGAGCATAAATATTCCTCTGCTACTTTTTTTGAATCCTGAACAAAAGTGCAACCTAAAGAATTGTAACATCGGCATTAGACAAAGTTTTTGAACGATCTCAATAACAATAGTTTTATACTGACAAGCTTAAGGTAATTCGGGCTTATTTGACACTCAAAAGTGGAAAAAATATGTTTCATCGGTTATCACAGATAATTTTATACTTATAAAATTAACGTAAAAATTTGTGTAACATTTTATTTCACATTTGGGTCAACTTGGGCTTATTTGACACTCGAAAATTGAAAAATTAGGTTTTACCAGTGATCAATTTTTCTGAACTCTTGAGAAGTCTCAGAATTAGAGCGTGAAAGTTCTCAGTTTTGCAGTAAGGTTTTGTTTTCATATTTCGTAGAAAACTTTTTTCGTTACCATGGCGGCCAGTCAGAATATTGAAAGTTTGCCGTGATATCAGCGGCTTTGGTCAAAACCGTGTTCATTTGACAGCATCGGTAAAATTAAGTAGGCCTCTTTTCTTGTACACTTTTTGATTGCGAGAATAAACGATATAACTAAGCGGTTTCTAAGGCAGTTCATATGCTTTTATTGTGCGGTGGTTACGCGTTGTAATGCTACAATTTGGGTTTTTGTAAGGCATTTGCAAGGCAGTTGAACCATTTCATAATGTTTATAATGCTAATTAAAAAAAATGCAAATAACTAAATTATCATATCAAATAAGCCCCGATCGTAAAACTTTCAAGTTAGCCCGAGATTAATTATGAGATTGTACTTCGAAATTTAATTCGAATTACTAGATAAAAACAGACAGAACATTTTTGGATACTTTTCAGGGTTTCGGGTGAAAGCCATCGTTTAGCTGTGGAATATCTATACTGCTCGACTTTCAATGAATTGGTTGAAACGATTTTTATTTTTTTTTACTGAACTTGAGGTTATCGGCTGTAGTAGTTAATATCCACAGAAAGTTTAAAGTATCGGATGAAGTGATTACGCATTGATGCCGAAACTATATCAAAGATTTTGACCTATGGTAAACAATTGTCGCATGGTTTAATTTTCAACGCTCATCTTTATCAAAAATTTCCCGGTGCGTTTCCCCAACAGAGACGCCAAATACAGCTTAGACCAAATCCTTGCTTTTAGTTTGCTCATTTGCAAGATAAAAATTTGAAAACAAGATTTTTACTCAAAAGTTGTTCAAAAAACTCATCGATGACTAAAACAATCCGGGGGAAAAACAATAAAAAAATACCTAATATCTTTGAAGCTTTTTCCAAAATTTGGTCGCAAAAAAGCTTGTCGTGTCACAAGCCAATTACTCGAGAACCATCGACATATTTATGAGCAGCTGAATTCATTTTTATCGTTATATATAATTTAACCTAAGGTTTGTTAAATTGGATATACAATAAATAAACTTGACAGAATGGTTCAAAATTGAGCATAGGTTTCTTAAGTTCATTTCAAAACGCATAACTTTAGCTTGAGAGTGATTGACCATACATTTTAAGCATTTATCATGGATTATATACCTTCAAACGTCATGTCATTGACAATTCAAATGTAAAAAAATAGTAGAAGGAAAGATGAGCTGATTAGAAAAAAAGCTTGAGAAAATTGAAGCTTAGGTGGGTGACCAGTAAACTATTGGCCAACGTCGTCTTATTGAGTTTTTGCAAAAAAAATGAAAATATTTTTAAGAGAGGCTGGGAGAGCAGGAGCAATACACAAATATGACTATTCTCTATCGTATCAATTCCATCTTTTGTTTCCAGACGAGTGATTAAGGTAACCAGCTAGCCTTTCAAATTTTTTTAAAAACATTTTTGGAATTGAAAACAAATTAGAAACAAGGATAGCTGGTTACTGTGCAAGTTTTTTGAATTTCAAGACTTTGATTCCCAAAATTGCGCTAAAAATCTTCGAAAAAAAACTACCTTTACTTGAGCAAAACCAAGTTTTCACGGCCTAAATTAAGCTTAAATAAGCTATTGTAAGCCTACACGGCTCATTAACTGGAAATTAGACATAATTGATTAGCTCAAAGTTAGACCAAAAATCAAAAAAATTTCAAACCGGTTCTTCTCGACTCTGAAAACTTAGTAAAATTTTAAAATGTCTCTCGAATTAAGATTGAAAGGGCTTTAATATGATATATCACTCAACCCTGTCCAATGATTATTTGTGGTAGCTGATTTTGCGTTGAAAGCAAAAAAACTAAAACAGACCCGAATACAAAGTTCCTCCCCATTTTCAATGGTCGGAACAACAAGATGGTTTGTTCTTACTTAAACTCAGGAACATGGGAAAAACACGGAACAGCAGGGAAGTGGTAAGTTAGTCTAGTAGGCAATAGAGATAAACAAAATCTTTTTTAAGGAGCCGTTAACCAAGCAAGAAACAGGAAAATAAGAGCATGTTGTTCATGTAGGTCTTGTGTTAAACACGAAGAATTAGTCTGTTGTTGTTGGTGAAAACGGTAGATAAAAGCAATAAAAATCGTCAAAGTTAATAGTTTGAATAGTCCGTTAAAAACCTAAGCATAACGCAGAAAAAGGAAAATATGTACAATTAGCTAGATTTACCGCAATATATCGAAACACATCTCTCCTCCCAAATTCGACGCGGCCCAGGAAATAAGTTCTTTTGAAAATTGTTCTGAATAAAAAAACATCGCGAGCATAAATATTCCTCTGCTACTTTTTTTGAATCCTGAACAAAAGTGCAACCTAATGAATTGTAACATCGGCATTAGACAAAGTTTTTGAACGATCTCAATAACATTAGTTTTATACTGACAAGCTTAAGGTAATTCGGGCTTATTTGACACTCAAAAGTGGAAAAAATATGTTTCATCGGTTATCACAGATAATTTTATACTTATAAAATTAACGTAAAAATTTGTGTAACATTTTATTTCACATTTGGGTCAACTTGGGCTTATTTGACACTCGAAAATTGAAAAATTAAGTTTTACCAGTGATCAATTTTTCTGAACTCTTGAGAAGTCTCAGAATTAGAGCGTGAAAGTTCTCAGTTTTGCAGTAAGGTTTTGTTTTCATATTTCGTAGAAAACTTTTTCGTTACCATGGCGGCCAGTCAGAATATTGAAAGTTTGCCGTGATATCAGCGGCTTTGGTCAAAACCGTGTTCATTTGACAGCATCGGTAAAATTAAGTAGGCCTCTTTTCTTGTACACTTTTTGATTGCGAGAATAAACGATATAACTAAGCGGTTTCTAAGGCAGTTCATATGCTTTTATTGTGCGGTGGTTACGCGTTGTAATGCTACAATTTGGGTTTTTGTAAGGCATTTGCAAGGCAGTTGAACCATTTCATAATGTTTATAATGCTAATTAAAAAAAATGCAAATAACTAAATTATCATATCAAATAAGCCCCGATCGTAAAACTTTCAAGTTAGCCCGAGATTAATTATGAGATTGTACTTCGAAATTTAATTCGAATTACTAGATAAAAACAGACAGAACATTTTTGGATACTTTTCAGGGTTTCGGGTGAAAGCCATCGTTTAGCTGTGGAATATCTATACTGCTCGACTTTCAATGAATTGGTTGAAACGATTTTTATTTTTTTTTACTGAACTTGAGGTTATCGGCTGTAGTAGTTAATATCCACAGAAAGTTTAAAGTATCGGATGAAGTGATTACGCATTGATGCCGAAACTATATCAAAGATTTTGACCTATGGTAAACAATTGTCGCATGGTTTAATTTTCAACGCTCATCTTTATCAAAAATTTCCCGGTGCGTTTCCCCAACAGAGACGCCAAATACAGCTTAGACCAAATCCTTGCTTTTAGTTTGCTCATTTGCAAGATAAAAATTTGAAAACAAGATTTTTACTCAAAAGTTGTTCAATAAACTCATCGATGACTAAAACAATCCGGGGGAAAAACAATAAAAAAATACCTAATATCTTTGAAGCTTTTTCCAAAATTTGGTCGCAAAAAAGCTTGTCGTGTCACAAGCCAATTACTCGAGAACCATCGACATATTTATGAGCAGCTGAATTCATTTTTATCGTTATATATAATTTAACCTAAGGTTTGTTAAATTGGATATACAATAAATAAACTTGACAGAATGGTTCAAAATTGAGCATAGGTTTTTTAAGTTCATTTCAAAACGCATAACTTTAGCTTGAGAGTGATTGACCATACATTTTAAGCATTTATCATGGATTATATACCTTCAAACGTCATGTCATTGACAATTCAAATGTAAAAAAATAGTAGAAGGAAAGATGAGCTGATTAGAAAAAAGCTTGAGAAAATTGAAGCTTAGGTGGGTGACCAGTAAACTATTGGCCAACGTCGTCTTATTGAGTTTTTGCAAAAAAATGAAAATATTTTTTAGAGAGGCTGGGAGAGCAGGAGCAATACACAAATATGACTATTCTCTATCGTATCAATTCCATCTTTTGTTTCCAGACGAGTGATTAAGGTAACCAGCTAGCCTTTCAAATTTTTTTAAAAACATTTTTGGAATTGAAAACAAATTAGAAACAAGGATAGCTGGTTACTGTGCAAGTTTTTTGAATTTCAAGACTTTGATTCCCAAAATTGCGCTAAAAATCTTCGAAAAAAAACTACCTTTACTTGAGCAAAACCAAGTTTTCACGGCCTAAATTAAGCTTAAATAAGCTATTGTAAGCCTACACGGCTCATTAACTGGAAATTAGACATAATTGATTAGCTCAAAGTTAGACCAAAAATCAAAAAAATTTCAAACCGGTTCTTCTCGACTCTGAAAACTTAGTAAAATTTTAAAATGTCTCTCGAATTAAGATTGAAAGGGCTTTAATATGATATATCACTCAACCCTGTCCAATGATTATTTGTGGTAGCTGATTTTGCGTTGAAAGCAAAAAAACTAAAACAGACCCGAATACAAAGTTCCTCCCCATTTTCAATGGTCGGAACAACAAGATGGTTTGTTCTTACTTAAACTCAGGAACATGGGAAAAACACGGAACAGCAGGGAAGTGGTAAGTTAGTCTAGTAGGCAATAGAGATAAACAAAATCTTTTTTAAGGAGCCGTTAACCAAGCAAGAAACAGGAAAATAAGAGCATGTTGTTCATGTAGGTCTTGTGTTAAACACGAAGAATTAGTCTGTTGTTGTTGGTGAAAACGGTAGATAAAAGCAATAAAAATCGTCAAAGTTAATAGTTTGAATAGTCCGTTAAAAACCTAAGCATAACGCAGAAAAAGGAAAATATGTACAATTAGCTAGATTTACCGCAATATATCGAAACACATCTCTCCTCCCAAATTCGACGCGGCCCAGGAAATAAGTTCTTTTGAAAATTGTTCTGAATAAAAAAACATCGCGAGCATAAATATTCCTCTGCTACTTTTTTTGAATCCTGAACAAAAGTGCAACCTAATGAATTGTAACATCGGCATTAGACAAAGTTTTTGAACGATCTCAATAACATTAGTTTTATACTGACAAGCTTAAGGTAATTCGGGCTTATTTGACACTCAAAAGTGGAAAAAATATGTTTCATCGGTTATCACAGATAATTTTATACTTATAAAATTAACGTAAAAATTTGTGTAACATTTTATTTCACATTTGGGTCAACTTGGGCTTATTTGACACTCGAAAATTGAAAAATTAAGTTTTACCAGTGATCAATTTTTCTGAACTCTTGAGAAGTCTCAGAATTAGAGCGTGAAAGTTCTCAGTTTTGCAGTAAGGTTTTGTTTTCATATTTCGTAGAAAACTTTTTCGTTACCATGGCGGCCAGTCAGAATATTGAAAGTTTGCCGTGATATCAGCGGCTTTGGTCAAAACCGTGTTCATTTGACAGCATCGGTAAAATTAAGTAGGCCTCTTTTCTTGTACACTTTTTGATTGCGAGAATAAACGATATAACTAAGCGGTTTCTAAGGCAGTTCATATGCTTTTATTGTGCGGTGGTTACGCGTTGTAATGCTACAATTTGGGTTTTTGTAAGGCATTTGCAAGGCAGTTGAACCATTTCATAATGTTTATAATGCTAATTAAAAAAAATGCAAATAACTAAATTATCATATCAAATAAGCCCCGATCGTAAAACTTTCAAGTTAGCCCGAGATTAATTATGAGATTGTACTTCGAAATTTAATTCGAATTACTAGATAAAAACAGACAGAACATTTTTGGATACTTTTCAGGGTTTCGGGTGAAAGCCATCGTTTAGCTGTGGAATATCTATACTGCTCGACTTTCAATGAATTGGTTGAAACGATTTTTATTTTTTTTTACTGAACTTGAGGTTATCGGCTGTAGTAGTTAATATCCACAGAAAGTTTAAAGTATCGGATGAAGTGATTACGCATTGATGCCGAAACTATATCAAAGATTTTGACCTATGGTAAACAATTGTCGCATGGTTTAATTTTCAACGCTCATCTTTATCAAAAATTTCCCGGTGCGTTTCCCCAACAGAGACGCCAAATACAGCTTAGACCAAATCCTTGCTTTTAGTTTGCTCATTTGCAAGATAAAAATTTGAAAACAAGATTTTTACTCAAAAGTTGTTCAATAAACTCATCGATGACTAAAACAATCCGGGGGAAAAACAATAAAAAAATACCTAATATCTTTGAAGCTTTTTCCAAAATTTGGTCGCAAAAAAGCTTGTCGTGTCACAAGCCAATTACTCGAGAACCATCGACATATTTATGAGCAGCTGAATTCATTTTTATCGTTATATATAATTTAACCTAAGGTTTGTTAAATTGGATATACAATAAATAAACTTGACAGAATGGTTCAAAATTGAGCATAGGTTTTTTAAGTTCATTTCAAAACGCATAACTTTAGCTTGAGAGTGATTGACCATACATTTTAAGCATTTATCATGGATTATATACCTTCAAACGTCATGTCATTGACAATTCAAATGTAAAAAAATAGTAGAAGGAAAGATGAGCTGATTAGAAAAAAGCTTGAGAAAATTGAAGCTTAGGTGGGTGACCAGTAAACTATTGGCCAACGTCGTCTTATTGAGTTTTTGCAAAAAAATGAAAATATTTTTAAGAGAGGCTGGGAGAGCAGGAGCAATACACAAATATGACTATTCTCTATCGTATCAATTCCATCTTTTGTTTCCAGACGAGTGATTAAGGTAACCAGCTAGCCTTTCAAATTTTTTTAAAAACATTTTTGGAATTGAAAACAAATTAGAAACAAGGATAGCTGGTTACTGTGCAAGTTTTTTGAATTTCAAGACTTTGATTCCCAAAATTGCGCTAAAAATCTTCGAAAAAAAACTACCTTTACTTGAGCAAAACCAAGTTTTCACGGCCTAAATTAAGCTTAGATAAGCTATTGTAAGCCTACACGGCTCATTAACTGGAAATTAGACATAATTGATTAGCTCAAAGTTAGACCAAAAATCAAAAAAATTTCAAACCGGTTCTTCTCGACTCTGAAAACTTAGTAAAATTTTAAAATGTCTCTCGAATTAAGATTGAAAGGGCTTTAATATGATATATCACTCAACCCTGTCCAATGATTATTTGTGGTAGCTGATTTTGCGTTGAAAGCAAAAAAACTAAAACAGACCCGAATACAAAGTTCCTCCCCATTTTCAATGGTCGGAACAACAAGATGGTTTGTTCTTACTTAAACTCAGGAACATGGGAAAAACACGGAACAGCAGGGAAGTGGTAAGTTAGTCTAGTAGGCAATAGAGATAAACAAAATCTTTTTTAAGGAGCCGTTAACCAAGCAAGAAACAGGAAAATAAGAGCATGTTGTTCATGTAGGTCTTGTGTTAAACACGAAGAATTGGTCTGTTGTTGTTGGTGAAAACGGTAGATAAAAGCAATAAAATTCGTCAAAGTTAATAGTTTGAATAGTCCGTTAAAAACCTAAGCATAACGCAGAAAAAGGAAAATATGTACAATTAGCTAGATTTACCGCAATATATCGAAACACATCTCTCCTCCCAAAAATATCAGATACCACTAAACCCTGATACAAACTCTAATGGCAGAACTCTTTTAAATGTCTCAGAGCCATTACTACAAAAAACGTGTCGTTTGTTAAAGCAGGTCAAAGTTTTAGTTGATACAACAAAACTTATCAAGTTCAATCAATTTTTTTCTCGGAAAAAAATTTGTAAAAAATAGAAAATGTGAACCAATAGTCGCATCAGAGAAATCTTGCAGTTGTTCAAAAAATTAATTAGTTAAATTTGAAAAATGATACAAAGCAAGACATCAATTTGAACAAGTGTTCTAATTTTTTCTGTTGCTTGCAAGAACTTGCTGCAAAGTTCCTTCCGACCAAAAGAAAGAATGTTTCTTATTATATCAAAGCTGTTTACTTAAAACCTGTAAACACAAAAAAAAACTAAAGAAAAAAAATTTTGAAAGCTTCAATTCAAAAAACAGCCCAGATCCGTACAAATTTAACTGTTTCTTTTTCTTATAAGTTACAGAGTCGTTGAAAATGAAAGCCAATGATCAAAATCATTATCAAAAAAAGTCCTACTTATTTTTAATCATATTGTATTAAAACAGTATTTGATATATTTTGAGCAGCTAATTTTAAAAGGTTGAAAAAACATTTCCACAAAAAGCATAACCAATTTTTTTTTATGATTTAGATCTAATCACAAAGTAATTTCGATGCTAATTTTTTGCTGAATACGAGAAAAAAATAAAAAACGGAAAAGTTAATCTATAAAAATGAGTGGAAAATCATAAATTTAAAAAGTTTTTGATACAGTCAACCATTGTTTTTTATCAACAACAGTCAAGTTAGATATGTTTCAAGAAAAGAATAAAAAATGGAGGAAAAACAGTGATCTATATGAGGCCTACTTTTTTCATTCTATATATACAGGATATCGAGGAAAAGTAACAGTCTTGGATACTTTAGTAGCTTAACTATCTGTTTTGATGATACAGCTATGAAACAAAACTCCTCATCCATTGTTAAAACAGCAGATCATCATGAAGTCTATATAGAGTTTTTGTTTTGATTAAAAGGCAAAAAACCAACCCCAAACATAAAACAAATGAAAATCAAGCTTTTTGCTTAGAAAAAATTGTCGTCAAATAATATAAGAAAACCGCAATCAATCGAAAAAAAAGATATAAGATAAAATTTCGTATAAAGTTTTTGGATAAAAAAAGCTTGAAAACCGCCTTATTGGTTAAAAAGAAACAAATGAGCCAATAGTGCTATTTTCAAGGGTGAGAAGAAAGATTTGAACAGAAAGAAGCTTATTGTGGTATGAAAAACTTTTGCACTGTCGGTTACACAAAAAGTTAGCCTCAAAGTTCGTTTACGCATCTACTAATAAAAAAATGAAAACCAAGCGAAGCTGTTAAAATTACAACATAAAAGCCATTTGTTACAAAACAAAGAATGAAGTCGAAAGTTAGATTTCAATTTAAAATTTCTTAACATTGAGTAAAGTTATTGCTGATCCGCAAACAGCAATAAAACGAGACTTGATATTTTTGACGTTCCTTCCAAAGTTGGTTCGAGAAAAACTAAATATGTCAATTGCTACTCGAGAACCATCGACATACTTGTGAGCAGTTGATTTCGATTTTTTGTTTTATCTAATTTAACAATTTTAAAATGAAAATTGTAGGTCTTTAAAAATTAGTTGATCAACAAACTGGTTCAAAATTTAACATCAATTTCATGTTCTTTTCAAGAAAATTATAAAATCAGCTTGATATACTTTTGCTAGACGTTAAGCAAACCAGAAGCATGAAAACAAGAGCCTGTTCTTCAAGGAGGTCTTGCGTTAAAACCAAGAACTGTGTCGTTTTTGTTGCGGCGGAAACGGTAGACAAAGGTAAGAAAATTGTTCAAAGTAAATAGTTGGGTGATCTTGTACAAACTTAGGCATAACGCTGAAACAAGAAAGTATGTACAAATAATTAGATACGACACAATATCTCAAAACAGAGCCCCCCCCCCCCAAAAAAGTATCAGGTTGCACAATTGAAATAAATAAACGTCTTTTTCAAGTGTTCAGTGAGGAACTCAAACATCAAATTTTGAGTTATCTACGACAAATTGTTAAAGTTTTTGTTATATATCTTGTCTTTTGAATGGAAAACTTCATTTCAGTTTAAGTCGCAATCTATTTTTTGAAGAAAAAAATATGAAAGAATGAGCCCTAAAGAAAGCCTAGAGCCGTACTAGTTTACTAGCTTTTTTCTATAGCATTACATAGTCATTGACTGCTGCTTACTTCGAGTCAATGACAGCGCTTTTTAAGAAAAAAAAACCCCAATTGCCAGTTTTTTCCGGAAAACACCAAAATCGCAAAAGGATGCGAAAACATGACGACACTATCAAAAACATCCTACTGTTTAAATTATTCTGTTGTTGATCAACTTTCGGTAAGATTTCAAGAAGCTCATTTTCAATAGATAAAGGTATGTCAAAAAAACAATGTAAAATAAACTAGATTAAACACAACATTTCAGATGCTACTGCATTAATTATTCAAAAACAATTGACAGTAAGGTCAATCTTTTTAACCCAGTGGAGTTTCCGTATAAAATGATACAGTCAACCAATAATTATCAAAGAATTCAAGTTGTTTATCAAAAATGCCTACATCAAAAATTGGAGAAAAAAGTTTGATATACGACACGGATCTTAACGATTCCTCTTTTTTCATTCTATATAACAATTTTATTAAAACGATACCCCAGTAGCAACTTTCTCTATTTAGATGGAACAGGTATAATACAAAGCTCCACATACAGTAGATCAGCAAGAGGTCTCAGAATAAGTTTAGATTTGACTATTAAGCAAAAAATAACCTTAAACATCAAAAAACCAAGTGTTTTGGTTGGAATATTGTCGTCAAGCCATCTACCGACAAAAAAAACAGGCGATAAAAAATAAATTTAAAAAAATTTAATAATTTGGAATCATTATTACTGAGTAAGTAAAACTCAACAACAATTTTTACAACAAAATTGGTCGAATAAATTAGATGAGCAAATGCTGCCATTGTTGAGACTGAGAAAAATATAGCCACAGCTTTTTGTGGCACAAAAAAAATTTTTTTTGTCAGCCGATTGTACAAAATATAGTACTCCATTTCTGTTAACGACATAAATTATAAAAATAAAATGTGAAAACCTAGAAAAGATGCAAAATACTTTAATAACAAGCATAGTCGTTTGCTGTGTAAGTATTACAGTAATGTTCCGACCATAGTCTTAAACAGCTACATAAAAGTTTTTTTTTAGTATTTTCTCAAGTGTGATAAAAGGATGTCACGTAAAACTTTAACTTATGCGTATTCTGAAGTCATAGTAATACAGAAAAATTAAACATCATTTTTTTGCATAAAGATATTAGAAGAACAAAAAAAATCAAAATATATATTAGAAGAACTTTTTTGTAAATTATAATAATACACTTTTGTCCAATTTTTTGGCAGAAAATTTATTTAAAATTGTAAGAAAAATTTTTAGCTCTCAAAATGGCGTTACAAAATCAAAACATTATTTTTAGGTGCCTAAAACTAAGTTTTTAGGGCTCAAATTAGGCATAGATAGGAACCAAAAATTTCGAACGGTTTTTTTTCGACACTAGAAAAAAAAAATTTCGGATTTTTTAATGTGATTCGAATCACGACTTAAAGGGCTTTGAAATATTTTATCAGTCATTCCAGAACCCAGTCCAAAGATTATTTGTGGTACCTGATTTTGCGTGGAAAAAATAAAGAAAAACAAAAACAAAATCAAAAAAATTAAACCTGAACAAAAAGTTTCTGCCCATTTTCAATGATGGGAACCAGACCCATATGATGCAAAACGATATTTGAATCAATCAAGTAAATGAGAAAACAGCATAAAAATTTACTTATGAAAACTACATATCTATGAGCTACTAAAAACCATACTTTACGCAATGAATGCCCATTTGAAATTTGTCAAAAAGAAATTAAAAACTGAGCACAACAAAAAAATCAATCAAAAGAAGGAAAACCAGAGCTGTTCTTACACAAAAAACTTGCATCATAACAGTCTTATACTGTAAGAGTTCATATCTTTCTCAATAGTTGGCAGATTTTTCCTTTGTTCACAGAAATGGTAGTAAGCTTCAAGCACAAAGAACTGACTAATTTTAGCCACTAGTTTTTAGACAACTACGTTCATTTAAATAGTAAACTGGTAAAAAATGATGTCCGGGAGTTATAATAATTAGTTTCGAAAACGCCAGTTTGAACGATTTTTTTTTCTGTATACTTTTTCTGGTAAGCTATCCATTTTTAAATCCTACCAAACCTTAAAACTTTACAGTTTTGATACCTTCTTGGCAACTTGATTTCTCTTCCCAAGTTGTTTTTTGCTACAAAGAAAGCTAAAAACAACAGTTTTTATCTTTCTCTGGGACGCCTGGAAGAGGGTTGATGCAGTTGTATGGCGCTCTCCCAAGTGATATTGTTAAGAAGAGTTTCTGAATTTTTTTGGTTGACAAAAAACTGCTGGTTTAAATCGGCAAAAGTTTATGGGGTAGAAGATTGCACTTGAGAATCGCAATTAAACAATATTTTTAGCTTTTTTTTAAACTAAGATTAAAGTTATTTTTGTAACCGTTTTTGTGAACTTTTTGGTTAAGGTGATTTTATTCTACTACAACCACATTTCAGTTTTTTTATACGCCGTTTTGAAACTTTTCAATATTTAGCATAATTTAGACATAACTTTCGCCACATTCTTTGAAAAATGCAACAAATGGCTCAGGCGTTTCTGAAGCCAGGAATTTCATCATAAAAAATAGGAAACTTGAGTTTAAAGTTTTTCTATTTTTTCGCTCTACGCGCCTCTCTCTCCACCTATTCTTGAAACTTACGCCCATCTGCTTTATAAACATTGAGCTAGTTTTAGTAATTTTTAACAAATCCAGCTAGCATGCCTCTAATAATTCGAGAGTGTTCGGAACAAAAAAAACCATTCAAAGCAAAAATAATCTGTAATTTTATCGAAAAAAAATGAAACAAGCAAGTCTGCTTTTGTTCTCATTTTTATTGGCTTTGCAATTCCTGGTACTTTTTTGGTCAAAAAATTTCAAGAAGATCTTGAGTAAACATTCTTAAAATTGGGTTTTTTTCCTCTTGCCACCATTTTTCATTTTCTTTTTTGAGAAACTTATCTAACAACTTTGGTTTAGAGCAAAAAGTTTTTGAGACAGAGTTTGAAAATTCTCTTAAAAACGATGGGTGAAAATGTCAAAATAGCGCACAATAGCTATTGCAAACTGAATTCAGATCCCCATTGCTTTAAACTTGACACTGAAACCTTTAGAATAATAGTTTTTGAGAATGCGAGAGTCTTTATTAACAAAAATCAGTAGAATATACCTGATAAAAATGCTTCGAACATATCGGAAAAAAAGGATAAAAAAACGGCACTCGAAACTATCTATCGTCAAACAAATTCAAAAACTTAACTCGCTATAACAAAATTTCGAGCTATCAAACGCAAGCAAATTTTTGCAAAAAAAATCCAATTGCCGGATTTTTCTGGAAACCCGGAAATCTCTTAAGCATGCCAGTACCCAAAACTTTTCTTAAAAAAATCCTTATAAATTTAAAGCATTCTCTTGGTTACCAGTTTTTGGTAAACTTTCAAAAAACTCATTTTCACAAAAAAAATATTCTGTATTAACGCACTGTTAGAACTGATAGAGAATAATGTCAATAATAAACAGCTCTTCAGATGCTACTGTATTGCTGATTTAAAAAAAAATAACGAAAAGATGAATCTATGTAATTCAGTGGAAATTCATATATCTGAAAAAAAATTGTTTCAGTCAATCCTTGTTTATCAAAAAAAGTCAATTTTTATATATCTGAAAACAAGTAACCAAAATTAGAAGAAAAAGATTGATGTATTACAGCTATCTTTATGAGGCCTACTTTTTTTCATTCTTAAAATCAATAGTTTAGAAAAAAAAGTAACAGTCCTCGATAAGATCATGGTAGCGAGTTTCTCTATTTGGTTGACACAGCTTTAACATGAAGTTCTTCATCCAGTTCTATTACAGCAGATCACTATGAAGTCTTATAAGAAGTTAAGTTTTGATTATCATGAAAAAAACAAGCACTAGAAATTAAAAAAACCAAAGTTTATTGTTGAAAAAATAGTCGTCACGTAGACTGCTTGAGTGAGATTGGGGAGGTGAGCTTGAGGGGAGATTCGGGAGGTTTTGATTGGCCTTTTAGGAAGCGAAAATAATGTTGAAAACAATCGGAAAAATTGGAAAAATGGAAAGTTTTTTTTTCATTTGTTCTCATCCAAACTCTATTTAGTGAGTCTTGCTTCGTATCAATAATACCAAAATGACAGCCCACCCATAATTTTGAAATGTTTAATCACAGGAGAAAACATTTTCGAATTTGAGCTCAAAATTTTCATATCTCTCAGTTGGTATCATTTTGTCAAAACTGATTAAGTAAATCAAGCATAATTTTTTGTCACTTCATTTGAAAAGTGTCATAATAAAAACGAGCACTTTCATCCTAATAGTACAAAACGAGATGTTGAATGCATGAGTTTGTTTTTAAGGAAGGATTAAGGAAGGCAAAATTGAATTAAGTTATCTAATTTTTTAAGCATTCTGCCCATGATATACGATACGAGCCCCAATCCATTTTGTATTAAATCGATGCAGTTTTGCTTGTCTTGAAATATTAGAAAAAAAATACAAATCAATGAACTTACTTTTACTTTTACAAAAGAGTCGCTAACTTCAAGCTAAAACCTCGCGTTGATTAACTTGATCCAAGACATTTAAATCAAAAAAGTAAACTGTTTTTTCCAGTTGAAGCCCTGGTTTTCTGATTGCCCTGACTGTTCTTTCAAGTTTTTGTTGATATAGGAAATTTTGATAAAAAAATTGAGCCCTCAAAAAATTGGGTTGTTTCAAAAAACTGATTGGATTGTAGAGAAGAATTTTTTTTTGAAAAAACCACCCTACAATTTTTTTTGAAAAACGTCATCAACTTGCTTTTTACAACTTAAAGTGATATGTTTAGCCTTTGGTATCGTTGTGCTATCATGCCTTAATTTTTAAACGGTTTCTATGTCGGAGTAAATCACCGCTCAGCGTTTATACCCTTAGCTCAATAGCAGGTTCGGAAATTTTATAATCTTGATCTCGTGCGTTCATGTCTTCAAAAAAGAGTGAATTTTTCAAAAACGCTTATTTCGATCAGCGAAATTGGTATGAAGAAGAAAACCAGCACAGCAAAAACAACAGAAGAATTTAAGAAGCACCTGCGCTGTAGGCATGCAAGACCAAGATTGTCGTGTTTATCGGGGAACAGAAAAGCCATGTACTCGCGTCGATCTGATGCTGCAAATAGAGCTGAAACAGAAAAATTGATTTTTTTTTAACCAAGAACAAAAAGTGGAGCTAGTCACCATAAATAAATCATCATAGTGGAGCTAGTCATAATAGCGTCACCGCAGGCATACCAAAAATGCCTGAAAAGAGTTGTTTGAAATTTTAAAGATTAAGCCGTGCTAGAAAATCTGCTCAACATCAAGTTAAAATTTTAAAACAAAAATCAAATCAGAATAAAATAGCTGATTAGCTGCAACTCACCGTTTGCGAAAAACACACTGATAAAAACCAGATTAGAAGCAGATTCCATTTTCTTTTTGAAAAATAGCCTGATGGTTGTTTATTATGTTGATCAGGGGCGGATCTAAAATTTTATCGACCTTTTTTAAATTTTTTTAGGTGGACCAATATGATTTTGCGAGCTCTCCGGAAGCACTAAAAAGACCCTGCTACGGCCGCATTTTCTGCACCGCTGACAAAATTTGAAAAAAAATAGGTCAACAAAAGTGTTTTTAGGCACTTTTTGGAAACTAATGACCAAAAAGTTGTGTTTTTTCGGCGTGCGCTTCCCCCTCAGCTTTTTAGAAGCCGTCACCAAAAATGGATATCTCAAAATAGTACAAAGGGGGACTCTATAGTCGACAGGGGGTCGAATCCTTGAGTAGGGGGCGGGAGACGATCCCCCCAAAATCCGCTCCTGATGTTGGTCCGAGAACAGCTACTCATTGAAATCATTAAATTATTTGTATTTTTGAATCTCTGGTTTGCCTTGAAGGTCAATTATTTCAAACTAAACAAAAGAAACTAGCTATTTAGATTTTGGTTTATTTATTTTAGGGAACGTTTATTTATATAAAACCATGAAAGTTGAATAAAAGAAAGTAAATGAGCTGAATTTTCCAATAAAACTTTTCATAAACCACAAAACTTTTCAAAGACCACAAAATGTTTAATTCTCCGTGTTTTCTATTGTTTTTTCTTCAAAGCAAAGTAGCAAAGTATCAACAAGACTGCTCGTATATCAGGGCAAAGCCCTGAATGCTCTGACTGTCCCTTAATTCATATTGAAAAGTTTTTGGGAACAAATATTGAAAACTAATAAAATTTGAACAAAATCAAAGTGTGAAACTTTGATTTGTACCAAAATCATACGCCCATTAGCTAGCCTCAATCTAGTTTGGAACAATTTTGTTATACGAGATAATTCGCCACGCATAAATAATTCGCGTTACTCTTTCCTCATTATGAATAAACTCCTCAAAGCGTGCAACATGGCCAGTTTAGTCCTGAACATTGACAATTTCAAACCCCAGAACTTCGAAAAAATTATTGGAGGTAAAATACTTTTTCAAGTTTGAACTCAGGAAGTCGATATCTTCAATGAGGTATGAATTTTTTTTTGTTGAAAACTATTATTTCGATCGGCGAAAATTGACTGAATAAAATAACCACCGTGCATAAATATTCCTTTTTCTTCGAATGTCGGGACAAAAAATCAAGAAGTAATTGGTTTTACCTCCATTATTCATCTCGGAAAGCGTATCAAACATCAAAACTTATTCTAAAGAAGCCTTGTTTATTTTTTTCGATATCAATGTCTACTCTCTAAAGT